>NC_067408.1:30942027-31542027 GCF_009764475.1 Pristis pectinata | reverse complement strand
TTAAAAGAGCAGGTGCAAGTTCCCCTGGTAGCTAATAGATCCACCGAGTGAAGTCTCTAGGGACAGCCTGAGAAATTAACCAAAGCTATTTCAAAAATTTAGAGTGATTGTTGGATTTACAAAATCTTGTAAGCTAGCTCATTAACATTTTCTCCAAATTTTGGCTTTGTTTCCCCCGAATAAAATGCAACCTGTGCGTCATTTCTTTAGTATTTCTGTTGAGACACAGCTGAAGGTATAAGTGTGGCTTGTTGGCAAGCAGGATGAGTAGTATCTGTTTTTTTTGAGGGTGGGGTGGGTTCATTAAGCATTAGATATCAGTTAAACCACTTAGTCAACCTCTACAGCAATTATAATTTGATAAGGCACAACTAAACAAGGAACAACTCTAGTAACTATGGACCTGTGATCTTAACAAGTCATAGGATAGATGCTGGAAAAAATTCTGAGGGAGAGGATTAATGATCACTTGGAAAATCAGGGACTAATCAGAGACCACTAATATGGCTTTGTCAAGGGCAGATCCTGTCTCACCAATTTGACTGAATTCTTTGAAGAGGCAAAGTGTATTGATGAGGGTGGGGTAGTAGATGTGAGTTACATGGACTTTGACAAGGTCACATATGGGAGACTGGTTCAAAAGGTTGAGGTCCCATGGGATTCAGGGTAAGTTGACAAATTGTATCCAAAATTGACTCGGCAATAAGGAACAAAGTGTGATGGTGGAGCGTTGTTTTTGAGATTGGATGACCACGGCTACTAATGTCCCACAAAGGCTGGCGCTGAGACCCTTGTTTGCAATATACATAAAGGATGTGGATGTGGATGTGGGAGGCAAGAACAGTAAGCTTGTGGGTGACCTGAAGAATGTCAGAGTCATTGATTGTATGAAAGACAGTCTTAGGCTGCAGAGAGTTATCAACATTTTGGATAAATGAGCTGAAAAATGGCAGACGGAATTTAATCCAGACGAGTGTGAGGTGATGCATTTTGGGAGCACTAATGAGGCTAGGACATTCACTATGAATGGTAGGATAGAACATAGAACATGACAACACAGTACAGGCCCTTTGGCCCACAATGTTGTGCTGACATTTTATCCTGCTCTAAGATCTATCTAACCCTTCCCTCTCACATAGCCCCCCATTTCTCTATCATTCATTTGGCTATCTAAGAGTCTCTTAAATATCCCTAATGTATCTGCCCCCACAACCTCTGCTGGCAGTGCATTCCACACACCCACCACTCTGTGTAAAAAAAAAGAACCCCTGACACCCCCCTTGTATCTTCCTCCAATCACCTTAAAATTATGTCCCCTCGTGTTAGCCATTGTCACCCTGGGAAAAAGTCTCTTACTATCCATGAACAGTGGGAGTACCAGTCCATTAGATCCTTGAAGGTGACAACATGATTAGAAAGGCATACAAGATACATGTCGTCTTTAGTTGGGGCATTGAATACAGAAACAGGGAAGTTATGTTCAATTTTGTAAAACTTTGATCACTCTCCAGCTGGAGTACTGCATACATTTCTGGTGACCATCCTATAGAAAGCATGTGATAGTGCTGGGGAGGGTGCAAAAGATTCACCAGGATGTTTCTTGGGATGGAGCAGCTCAGTTATGAGAAGAGAGACGGGAGAAATTAGGTCTTTGCTCCCTGGAGCAGAGGAGGTTAAAGGGGGGGACATGATTAAGGTATATGAGGGGTATAGATAGGTACAATGCAGGAAACTTTTCCCCATATCAGCGTTAGATAAAACTAGAGGACGTAGATTTAGGGTAAGGGGGAAGAGACTCAGAGGGGACACAAGGGGAAAGAGACTTGGAGGGGACATGAGGGGGAAGAGACTCGGAGCGGACACGAGGGGGTCCTTATTCACCCAGAGAGTGGTAAGCACCTGGAACGCACTGCCTGAGAGAATAGTTGAAGCTGTGATGCTGACACCATTTAAGAAGTGTCTAGATGGACAGTTGAATTGCTTGGCAAAGAGGATATGGAGCAAGTGCTGGGTGAAGGGATTATTACGGAAGGATGCCCATTGTTTGATGTGGACAAGGTGGGCTGAATGGCCTGTTTCCAAGCTGTATGATTCTAGTTACAGCAGAAAGTGGTAAGATACCAAACTCCCAGATGTGGTAACAGGAATGCATGCTCAGTTGTGGATGCCACACACAAAATAGAGCAGCATAGAAAATGATAGAACTGAATTACTGAAATAAAACAGAATATAAGTAGTGTACAAGTGTGTGTTTAGTGCTAGTGACGAGGGGCAGAGTTCTACTCCAAGGACTCTGATGAGCAATGCCCATTAAATAAGGATCCTCAGAAGGCATACATTTAATAAAAGATATTGAATTTTATTGAGGGGTGACAAGGTTGGACCCCATGGGATCTAGGGCAAGCTGACAAATTGGATCCAAATATGCCTTGGTAAAAAGAGGCAGAGGGTGATGGTGGAGGATTGTTTTTATGACTGGAAGCCTGTAAGCAGTGGTGTACTACAGGTATCAGCACTGGAACCCTTACTGTTTGTTATATGATATGAATGGACAAGATACGAGTAGTAACCTCTCACGCGACACAAAAAATTGGTGGTGTTGTTGTTAAGGGGCTAGTCTTAGGCTAAAGTATGCTGCTGACACATTGGTAAAATGGGCAAATCAATAGCACATGGAATTTAATCCTGGTTAGTATGAAGTGATGCATTTTACAAGGACTAATAAGGCAAGGGAAATGCAGGGCCTTAGTGAGTATTGAGGAAAATAGAGATCCAAGCATCCCTGAATGTGGCAGCACAAGTAGATAAAGTAGTTAACAAGGCATGTGGGACACCTGCCATTATTAGCTGGAGCAAAGCAAGACAAGACCAGAGAGATTCCATTGGGCAGAAGATACAAAAGCTTGAAAACATGCACCACCAGGCTCAAGGACAGCTTCTATCCTGTTATAGATAAGAGTCTTATCTCTTGAACGGACCTCGTGTGATAAAAATGAACTCTAGATCTTGCAATCTACCTTGTCATGGCCCTCGCACCTTATTGTCTACCTACACTGCACTTTCTCTGTGACTGTAACACTCTATTCTACCTTCTGTTATTACTATCTTGATGTACTTCTGTTTTGAATGACCTGTATAGATGGCATGCAAATCAATTTTTTTGACTATCTCAGCGCATGTTTCAATAATAAACCAATTACCAATTAAAACATTGGTTTGGCCACAGCTGGAGCATTGGTCGTCACACCATAGGAAGGACGTGATTGCACTGGAGAGTGTGCAGTGGAGATTCACCAGGATGTTGCCTGGGATGGAATGTTTCAGATATGAGGATAGAATGCATAGGCTGGATTTGTTTTTCCTGAAACACAGGAAACTGAGGGGCATAGATAGTAAGAATTTATCCCCCTAAATTCAGGGAACATAGATTTACAGTAAGGAGAAGTAGGTTTAGAGAGGATTTAAAGAAGAATTTTTTCCAACTAGATCGTGGATGGAACCCGGAACATGTTGCTTAAGTGCAATGTTAATGCAGAGGGTCTCATAACATTTAAGCAGCACTTGAATCACCAAGGCATAAAAGGCTACAGGTCAGGTGCTGGAAAATGGGGCTAGTATAGCGGCGTACGTGATGGTCAATGTGGGATAAAAGGGCCTGTTTCTGCACTGTATAACTCTATGACTAATGGAGGGCAAGCCTTCTGAGAGATTTGGAGGCAGATGAGGACCAGCTGGTTATCATGCTCTCTCCCCTCACTTGTACAACAACCAACATCATTGATCCTTTATTTCCACAATGAACACAGCAGTCCACAAATCTCTGCATTCAAAAGCTTTTATACATTGTATGAGCTGATTAAGGTTTATACATTTAAAGCTCTGCTCTCTGCAAGGATCTACATGCCTTGGCAAGAGTGGCACTTAGATAAATTAGATTGTCCCATGAGAGATTGATTAGATTGGGCCAACACTTACAGTTTGAAAGAATAAGAAGTGATCTCATTAAAAGATACAGGGCAAGATAATCTACAACAGCTGAAAAGGTGTGTTCAAGTACCACTGAATGGGGATCCCATTCAAGCTCTCTACAAGAACCCAGGAGCAATATTCTTACCATGTACAATGCCCAAAGTTGCTAACCAGTTCTTAATCCATGGCAGTATATTACCCCAATCCAATGAGCTCTAATTTTGTTTAATAATTCTCTTGGCTCATTAAAAAAGACCTTCTGAAAGTCGAAATACATCATATCCACTGGTACTCACCTCATGTCTTCTGCTAGTTACAACCTCAAAAAACTCAAACTGATACGCAAACTTGATATTTTTATAAATCCGCATTGATTCTGTCCAATCTCAACTGTGAGTGTTCTGTTCCCATATTGATGTTACTAACCTGGACAGTCCACAGGATATAATTTTAAAAAGTTTGTAAATGATATGAAACCCATAAACAATGAAGAAGACATTATCAAGCTTCAGGAGGACATGGCTAGAGAGTACGGGTAATCAGCAAGCAGGATCCTTGCCCCATTCGATGTGTTTCCATCAGGCTTATGGAGTCTTAGTCAATGTTGAATCTCAGAAGCATTGCCTCACCATCCCTGGCAGGTAGCCAGTGAGACAGGTCATACTTAGAATTGATGATGGAGAAATCTGGGATGGGGGCTGAAAATCATGATTCTGTGACTCTGACTAGGTCAGGCTGTTGATTGAATAGTCTGTGAAACAGTTCTCCCAATTTAGGCACCTGTCTCCAAATGTTTGTTTGGAGGCTCTTTGGGTGCAGCATTGAATGAGTTGGGAACACATTTATTTTGGCTTATGTGTGCCTTTGTTATACTTAAATCTGATGCCTAGGATGATCCCTATGGTCTGTCCACTTCACAAATCCTAGAGATACAACCGAATGTTCAGCTCAATCATTTCAGGGGCAGATGTCAATCACAATGGTACAGGACTGGAATCACAAAAAGTTCAAACTGCATAATGATGGCTAATTTACTTCCCTGAAGGATAGTTGTGAACCAGATGGTTTTTACAACAATCCAGTAATCTCATGGTCACCATTATGGATCTTATTTACTGATTACTTAATTAACTGCAATTAAATTCCCCAGCTGCTGAGATAGAATTTAAATCTGCATCTCCATATTATTAGTTTAGGCCACTGGATTGCTAGTCCAGTAACCTAATACCACAGATTCCTAAATCTGAGTTCAATTCATAGAAATATAATGTTTTAACTGAATATCAGAGGAAGTAATACAGTATGTAATAAATGTATACTCTGAACAACTACCAACATATTTCTCAGTACAAAAGTATAAGAAATACAAATATTTCAGCAATAATTTGAATGCCTTACCATGCTAAAATCTATTGACTCATTTTGAACCAAGTAGTTAATATAATGTAGTATGTGACACATTGCTTATCCTCCATAAAATTAATTGCATGGGAGTAAATGACTATAAATGGCAGTAACTTCCTCATTTTCAGAATCCACTACATCCACTTTTAGCACAAAATACATGGTATTTTCCTGATAAAATATAGATGAGAAAGGTTTAAAATCAACATTAAACGTTGCTTTTCTTCTATAAATATTGCTTCTAAGCAATGCCAGAAAGTGCCTTTCTTCATGTAGATTCCAAAACATTGCATAGTTAATGGTTTAGCCCTTCTGTGTTACTTTACATAAGGTAAACAAGAACATTCTATAATTATAGTTGCTTTGTTGCTTTATCTCAATGGCCGCATAACGATAAATGTGAATTAATGGGCCAGATTGTGCTGGGCACAGTCCATCAGCTGAGCTTGCTGCCCACACTAATTTACTTTCTCCAGTTGTGTGGGGCCAAATGAGCCGACCCTCCACACCCAAAAAACATCTGCGAGGTGACATGGACTCCACAAGGCAAGGGAGCCCTGGGCAGTAGACTGTTGATGGCCTTTGACTGTTTTTCTCAAAGGCTTTTGAACACCTTTTAAATGTCTCAAATAGAGACATCAAAGAACTATTCAAATAGATGTAAATAATTGAAAGCAATTTAAAAATAAATGTAATTAAACGTGATAAAATAAATAAAGTAACTCAAGCTCTTACCAGCACTTATCTTTTTCCACAGGATCAGTAAACCCACTCTTTGTTCACCAGTCTTCCATCAGCACCTCAATGGTCCACTTCTGGACTCAATGGCGAGTTCAGCAGCAGAGCAGAAAGCCAATGCACAGAGAATTGCGGCATGCAAGATTTAAGGTTATAATAAAAACCATATTTAAATCCCACATAAACATCACTCTGAAATAACAAGATGACATATGTATGAACTGATAAATACTTAGTAAATAGTTATTATCAAGACAGATGGGTTACAATTCCTTTAATTAATTTTTGAGTGTAAATATTAACAGACAGTCTGAGTAATAGTACCTCTGATTATATACTGCCATACTGACTAGATATGCTTCATTTTTCTATGTCTTTCATAAATGCACGTTATCAAGACAACACAAATGCCATCCATTCATATTAGACATTAAAGTGCCTCAAAGTTATTGTGCCAACAAAATAACGGTAATCTGTTTGAGAACATATGGTTAATTGATGTTTATTTTCAAGCAAATTCAGGGGAAAGTGATGCTTTTAGGAAAAATTCTTGTTATTCAGAGAAGGTTGCAAAGCAAGTGTGCTTGGTGGGTTCTTAAACGCTACCAAGTGTGCAGCTTTATACATGGGAGATGCAAGGAGCTCAAACAACAGTGTAATTATTCAGGGTTCCATCACACACTACCTCTTTGGAACTTACTGTTGTACCAACTGGGAAATTAATCTAAATTAGTCACAATCCCTAAAACAGGTGGCAGTCTGAGAATAACAATCAATGTTACATATACTATGTAAGAAGATAAATACTTCAAAATTAAACCATGAGTTTTATTTAAAGTACTTTTTCTCATCCAATGCCACACCACTTGCAACATTGGGTTGAATTTTGTTTGTCCTGGCTCAGCATCCATGGACCCCACCTGCCCAGTTCTACCCAGGCTGAAGCTGGTGAGATGATGGAACTGAATTTCTGCACTATGAAACATCCACAGAGGCAAAACAAGGTCTCAGCAGTGAGTTAGCCTCAGACAGCATTCTGCTGAGTCCTTGCTCCTAGAATGTTCCCACAGCCTGAACATATTGTATCCAGGAATACTTAGAATCCATTCCTATCCCTTTTTTTTATTATCCAGGTCTCTGTTATTGCCATAACACCATAATTCCATGTGCTTAATTTCTCCTGCAGCTCAGCAATCTTGTTTAATAAGATTCTAGCATTATGCCCTGACACCACAAAGCTATTTCACTGTCTATAAGGAGCAGTTCAAGTGTGTGATGGAATACTCTCCATTTGCCTGGATGAATGTAGCTCCAACAACACAATCTAGGGCAGAGCCCATCTCATTGGCACCTGATCCACCACCACAAAGGCACAAGGTGGCTACAGTGTAAACAATGTTCAAAGTGCGCTACAGTTACTAGCCTAGGTACCACCAAGGCCAAGGGCAGCAGGTGCATGGGAGCACCAATACATGCTTGGAAATATATAAGAACACAAGATCATAAGAAATAGGAAAAAGACTAGGTTATTTGTCTCCTCAAACTAGCTCACCATTCAATAAGATAGTGGCTGATCTCCTACTTAACATCATTGTCTTGCTCTGAGCTCAGTTCCCTTGATTCTGCTATTTGCAAATCTATCAGTCTCTATTTTGAACACAGTGACTGAGCCTCCACAGCCCAGAGGGTAACGAATTTCAAAAATTCATTGCACTCTGGTTGAAGAAATTCCTCCCCATTTCTGCACTCTTCTGCTAAGGGAGTATCCTCCCTGTTTTTCTCTCTAAGAATTTTGTAAGATTTTTGTAAGAATCTTGTAAGAATAGAGACCTAGCCTGTCTGTTCACATAGCCTATGAAAACTTGAAACTACACAATCCATTTTCAAGGAAGCTTTCATTATAAATGTTGGCATATATATTCCAAAAGGCAAAAGCATGGCAAGAATATGATAAGAGCAGCTAAAGTTTTATGGACAATGTGCACAGCAAGGCACGAGTTTGAAAATAATACAGATTTGATTAGCACATGTTTATATGAGTGTAATCAGCAACAATAAAGTATGCAACTTTAAAAGAACCATAATGGAGCAGCCGGTAGAGTTGCTGCCTCACAGTGACCAGAGTTCAATCCTGACCTCCAGTGCTGTCTGTGTGGAGTTTGCACGATCCCCCTGTGACTGTGTGGGTTCCTTGGTTCCTCTACCCCTGCCCCCCAATGTGCTAGTTACCTCCCACACCACAAAGACATATTGGTTGGCAGGGTAAATGGCCACTGTAAATTGCTCCTAGCATGTGGGTGGGTTGTTGAATCTGGTGAGAGTGGGATGGGGGAATTGATGGGAATGCGGGGAGAATAAAATTGGATTAATATAAATCGATAGCATAGACTCGGTGAGCCAAAGGGCCTGGTTGCATGTTCTGATACATTTTTACAGCATTGCTTGAAGCAGAATTTTAATATTATTCTACAACCCAGGCAGTAAAAAGTACAAAGAAATAGTAAAGCTAATTATAATCATTTATTTGAATGATTACTTATTTAATCACCTTTTTCATTTGAAGTAGCACAGAATATTATCATTGCCTCAAGAGTTCATGTCTAATCTATCATCACCACCATTGCTTTAGGTGTGGCCATTCTGCTGGGGATCCTGTTGCTTCAGAATAAGAATTTGTTTGATATCCTGTTTTATGGCCTTGCAGTCCTCCAGTTAAGAGAATATGGTAGTTTAAATAAATCCTATCTGCTTAGCCAGCTATGATTCACTTTTTTACTGTATTCCTGGTGATTAGTAGCCAAGTCATGTTAATAATAAATATTTCATTGAGGTGAATAATAATTTTTCATCTTTATCTAGTGTATAATTTTACACCATTCATTTCATTTGAAAACTACATAATACAAGCTCCAGAAGCACATTGATACTTGAAACTTCCCATTGGGACTCCTACAACCGGTAAGCTGACCCTCTCTTCCAAGAAACAAATTACTGGAGGGACTCAGCAGGTCAGGCAGCAACTATAGAGGGAAGTGGACAGCCAGCGTTATTTATCAGCAGGAACATCATTGTTGAGAAGTTAGTCCGTGTCTGATGTAATAGTAAAGCAGGCTAGAAGTTAGAAATCTATTCCATCCATTGGCACAAAAGGTTTATTGGTCGCCTTTGGGGATAAACTTCCATGATCTTATGATTGCTCCTGCCTAAGGCAAGTGGGAGATTCAATAACACAATGAAATAATGGTCTCTAAATACATTTGGATCCCAAATCCTCCACCTGGGTCACAAAATCCTTCCCCTTCTGTCAGTACCAATGATAATGGCTGGTAATAGTTTCACACTCTCATGGATGAAGGCTGCAGGAGATGAGGTCACTCCTAGAAGTCAGTCCAGGTTTCAACCAATAGTGCACCAGATTATGATTGAGGGGCATTATGCATTATTTTGGGGACAGTAATGAAGTCCGTACAAGAGAATCTTCCATCAGCTCATGAGGAAATCCTTAATGACAGTGAGGGCTCAGTAGATGCTGTAATACAAATGGTCTGAAACCAGGGAGTCCTTTGTAAGCACTTGACGCCTGTATAAGTCGCCTTCCATCATCCTTGCTGAAGCCTTTAGTGGTAAAGCATCTCAGAAGAGCATTTCTACTTGTGTTAACTCATGATGCTTTCTTTATCCATAGCATTTTTCAGATATGAAACATGAGCACAATTTGGTTATTATCTAAAACCATGTAATTGCGCCAAGAAGATTACAGTCATTTTCTGATATTGCTGTGTTTAAAGAAAAAAATTCATAAATGCCAGAAGCAATTTAGCATTTAGCTCAGGATAGTTTTAGCACTAGGTGGAACATTTGGGAAAACTGATACAATAAAAGAGATCAGTTTTGAATTAGGTTTCTAGGATTTATCTCAAGGGATCCGAGAAGTTATAGCAACTTAGAAAATTGAATTTAAAATTCAGTCTTATTTATTGGTACTTTTCAAAACTGACTGGAGATTTTAAAAGCATGACTTTGTCAGTGACACTTGTATAGTGTATTGTCCTATAAAACTGAAGTAACAATAAAGATTATTTCCTATAATTTACTTCCCTTTTCATTTTTGATTAAGAAGGTTATCTAAAGAATTCAAGAGACATCTTGCAAACCATAAAAATGATCAAAATGTAATACTGATACAGGCCATTTGTATCACAGCATCTGCTGGAGTATTGTGCTAAATTCTGGTCACCACATTTTAGGAAGGACTGATTGCACTAGAGAGGGTGCAGAGGAGATTCGTCAGAATATTGCCTCAGATGGAATGTTTCAGTTGTGAGAAGAGAATGGATAAGCTGGGTTTGTTTTCCTTGGAGTAGAAGAGACCAAGGGGGGACCTTACAGAGGTATACTAAATTATAAGCAGCATGGATAAGGTCAAGAGTGAGAAACTTTTCCCCATGGCAGGAGTGTCAAAGACCAGAGGGCAAAGGTTTATGGTGAAGAGTAAAAGATTTAGAGGGGATATGAGGAAGAATTGTTTCACCCAAAAGGATGGTTGAAGTTTGGAATACACTGCTTGAGAAGGTGGTGGAGGAAGATACTCTCCCAACATCGTAGAAGCATCTGGGCAAGCACTTGGATCGCCAAGGCATAGAACGCTACAAACCAAGTGCTGGAAAATGGGATTAGTATGGATAGGTACTTGGCACAGACGTAGTGGACCAAAGGGCCTGTTTCCGTGCTGTATGACTCTGTAATAAAGATCACTGACTGTTTAATGATTTGGCCATAAACTGACATGTGTTCAGGATTTGTATTAAATGTTATGTCAACTATTTGAAATTAATTTTATAATCCAAAGAGATTATTAACAAAGATTTTTCACCAACCAAACAAATGATTGGTGGAGAGTTAGAAAATGGCCTGAAAGTTCTCTCACCTCTGGGTTTTAGCCCAAAAGACACATCTTCAGTTCCAACACCAGTGTTGATGCTAAAACCTACTCATAATCCCTGGCAAAGTCCCAGTTTCCAACGTTGCCACTGACCTGCACCAGCAGTGGCTTCCCCTGGACTGCTCTGGGGGACTCCTCAAGGATACCAATAGGCCAAAGTGAACATCCACAGGCTCTCAGGCTGGAAAATCTGCCACTGAACTTGTGCTGGGTTAAACCATGAGCAGCACCTCAGTCCCCATTGTTGCGAGAAAGGTTCTTTTGGTATCTTAAAGATAAAGGTCTGGACACACAGTCTTTGTAATTTAAAAATGGTTTATTAACAAAGACAAACGTGGGGACAGAATGAATGGGAACAGATGCACACTCACACACTCTCAAGCATGAGATCATGAATGTGGAGGGAAATCACGACAGAGGGTGAGGTTCACACACACACACACACATACACACACACACACACACACACACACACACACACACACACACACACACACACACACACACACACACACAATAAATGGGTACAAATGATCAAGGAATAAACTATACAATGTTTGGACACCCTGATTATGGACAAACATTGGCCCTTTGGTCTCGGGAGTCCTTAACTAACTGCCCTGAAGTAGTGCACAGCTTACCTCAACATCCTCGGACACAGAAAAAGAGGAAGAAAAACCAAACATGCAGCACTTTTATGCTGCTGGGGGGGCTGGGTAGCCCAGCAAGGACAAAGGTGTTTTAAACAGGCCAATCTGAGTGGTCCAGCAAGACAAAGGTGTTTACCTAATGGGGCAGAGCCGGACCCCTGATTGACAGTGGTATAGCTTCCGACCCGATGGGCAGTGCTATCATCCGAACATGGGGGTCAGTAGTGTTGTCACTGTCATCTGACCCCTAGCCTTTCATACTACACCCATTCACATGAGAGGGACGCACTGGATGTCAGCATAAGGTAGTTATTATTATTGCTTACCTTAATTTCAAAGCTTTTATTAAAATGTTAGATTTTTCTGTTACAACTGTATAAAAATTAAAAATATTACAAAAAGGTGCAACATGTTACTGACCACTTGACAATATCCTTATCTCTGACAGTCACAGTCAATAGCACTGGCATCTTTGATGGCCTATGAGTCTGGGGGCAGGATCTTAACAGCTGGCAAAGTGTCTCCGAGAGTCCAACTGGCCGTCTCTGCTGAGACAACCCTTGTACTATGCCACCCTACAACATCCCAACATGAATTCCTTGTTGGTTACACTGGACTGACAAATCACTCTCATGCCTGCCATCAGCCTTGTGAAACAGGGCACTTGATTCTGAGCTCTATAATGGGAGGAGATGACCAGGCATACAGAGAAATAGACTCAATGACAAGCTCAAAGCTTCCACGATCAACATCCCCATTGACTTTGTGGCATCTCTGGCCCTTGACCTCTCCAGAACTATTGAAATGGAAAAAACCCAAAAGAATTTAAGGGTAATACATCTGACTACAGTCAATAAAGGCTACTTTCACAAAATACTAGTTCTTTTCCCAAGGGTTGAGGCTCATTGATCCACTGAATTAAGCAACTTTTAGAGAGGGATTTGTATGGATTAGTAAAGAAGTGAATTCTCAACATAACTCACAGATGCATAAACCCTTCATCTGAAATGACTGGAAATGATATTCCACTTAGGCTACCAGAAACCAGAATGTAACAAAACTGCCATTAACTAACCAGATAAACTACAGTGGAGTGAAAAAAGTAGTTGCACTACCAAATCATACAAATGTAAAAACATTGGATTTCTCTGGGCATTTTGGCCACTTCCAAATTATCTAAATACCCTTTGCCTTTTCTGACCTTCAAACCACCCTTAACCAGTATCTTGCAAGCAATGATCACTACCAAAAATTCCTAGTGATATATTCCCAATACAAATGTTTCTGACTGAGATGTTGTAAGTGGAGGAGGGGAAAGATGGAAAACTCTGAATGGCCTGCTACAGCAAATGTAGTTACCACATTTAGCCACAGACCATCTTGCTTCACCCAGTGAAGAAAACTGAAAAAACAAACAACAGAAACAGAAAATCATTTTTATCTTTGGGATATAACATTGTAAAACCTTACAAGATGGTTCCCAGGAACATTATCAAACAAAATGTGGCACAAACTCATATATGATGATTTTATGGTAGATGGCAAAAATATTGGACATAAAAGGTAGCTTTTGAGGAGTGACAAAGGAGGAAAGAGAGGTTGAGAGGTGGGGAGATTAGCAAAGGAATTCCATAACTTTAAACACCATGGGTCACCGAGAGTGAAGTGATTCAATTTGGGAATATCCAAGAAGTCAACATTCAAGGAATCTAAATAACTTAGAGTTGGAGGATTGGAGATTACAGAGAAAGGGAAGAGATGCCATTGCAAGTGATTCCCTGCCATCACTAGATTTATAAGAATTGAACCAAGTGATGTTGGTCCACCCAGGTACACAACAGAGTTGTTGGATGAGGATGGCATAATAACCATGTTAAAGTCTGTGACAATTGTCACCTTTGTCATGATCTTGGGGTGTTATTTGTCACTTGGTTTCATGCTGTTACAGTACTATGACTGGGGTAGAAATGCTGAGCACAAATTAGCAAAAACAATAAGAAAAATGTATTAAATAATAAAATATTTCTCAAAACAGGAAACTGAAACAACAATGTAATATATTGATGAAATGCAGTTTTCATTTAATAACAATTAATTCTGCTGGTTTTTAAGCAGAAAATGCAATTAATTGTATGGCATTTCTAAACCACTGGAATCTTGAAGCAATCAGGCTAACCTTGGAGTAATATAGCTTTTATATATAATTAATGAAGCAAGTGAGGCAGATCGCTCAGCTTTAAAGTTAAGAACAGAGATCAAATTAATCCAAGAATTGGCCCTCAGTGTATACATATACCGTAAATTGGTGAACATTCAAATATGTCAATTAACAAGCAGGGGAGTATGGGTAGCATGTAAACTGCTTTCTTCATAATTCAGAAAAAGGTGCTTTCGATACGGCAAAATAAGTTGCATTTTATCCTGCTAGATTGTTACAATTGGTTTTGGCCCATTGATAACATAAATGAACCAAGGGGAGAAAAGTTTCTGCTTGAGGCAGAGATCTGATCACAAAAATCATGAGCAAAGTGAATGTTTTGCTCAAGCTTTTATTCAGTCTTGTTGTGGAGCAGTGGGCTGGAGTGGGGGAAGGCCTGGGAGGGAGTGCAGGTAAGGAACGGAACTAAAAGAGAACAACCTGAGGGATATTCCAAGCACTGGGCGAGGCCAGTACCACAAGATCTCCTCAAATCACGTTGCTGTGGAGCAAGCGCTACAACAAGAAACCAGTTGCCTAACTCTGAGAGTGACCAATGACAGGCGTGTTTCAGGACCGTGTGGTATAATTTTCCCATCCCTGCTCTAAAGGAACATTGAACAGGGAATAACATCATTAGATGTGCAACTGATATGGAAAAGAAATCACCTACACAAGTGCAATTCACAACTGGAATTTGGAGTAAACAACGATCATTTCACAACTGGAATTACCTGGCTAAATTTGCAAAATGGTGCAATTTGACCCACTGTAAATATATTCCACTCCACGCCTAAGTCATTCCAATAGATAGCAGTGAAACTTGCATCACTGCGTTACTAAAAGTTAGGCTGTTGTTTTAGACTAGTGCAAAATATATTTGAAATGCCACTTGGGCTGGATGCAATTTGCACTTAAAATTCCCTGATCTTGTGTGTTGGTTGGGACAACCTTGGTTGTTTAGAACTGGAAATACCACCACAGCCTAGTGGAAACTCCATTTCAAATGCTTAAATTTTCAGGCATATATTTCTGTACTTTGGAGGAGCCAAAACAATGTCAAATCCACACCAGAAAAAAAAATTCCATAAAATTTAACAAAATTGCATTAAGAAATTGACTGATAAAGTAGGCATAGTCCAATAAACCAATCTTTTAAAATTTTCTTGTGTAAAACTGATTTTATTTTTGCTTCACCCTCATAGGTTTGCTTGCAATCAACAGCCACTTTGGTAGATATTATGTACTGCGTTGATCTGACAAACTAGAGATAGAGAGTTATACAGCACAGAAACAGGCTCCTCAGCCTAACCTGTCCATGCCAATCATGATGTCCTTCTCAGCTAATCCCATTTGCCTGCATTTGGGCCCACATCCCTCAAAACATTTCCTGTCCATGAACCTGTCCAAATACCATTTAAACATTGTAATTGTTCCCGCCTCTATCGCTTGCCCTGGCAGCTTGTTCCACATACCCACCACCTTCTGCATGAAAAACTTATCGCTCAGGTCCCCTTTAACTCTTTCCCCTCACACCTTAAAACTATGCCCACAAGTTTTAGACCCACCTACCCTGGGAAAAAGAATGTGACCAACTCTCTTATTTATGCCCCTCATGATTTTATAAATCTCCATAATGTCACCCCTCAGCCTCCTCCACTCCAATAATACAGTCCCTATTATCCAGTCTCTACTTATAACTCAAGCCCTCCAGTTCTGGCAACATCTGCACCCTCTCTAGCTTAATCACATGCTTCCTATAGCATGGCAATCAGAACTGCACACAATATTCCAGGTCTTACCGTTTGGTACAAGATCCCCCTTGTCCTCACATTTCATCCTCCCAGCCTACACATTCAACACATCATTCTCCGCCACTTCTGCCATCTCCAACGAAACCCCACTACCAAGCATATTTTCCCCTCCTCACCCCTTTCTGCCTTTCACAGGGACCGTGCTCTCTGTGACACCCTAGTTCACTCCTTCCCCCCCTCCCCCCCGGGAACTTTCCACTGCCCCCGCACATCCCAAAATACACCACTTCACACTTGTCCAAGTTAAATTCCATTGCCATTCCTGTTGTAATTTTAGACAACAATTTTCACTGTCCACCACATCACCAATTTTAGTGTAAATTGGTAAATTCCTTTATTATTATCACATGTACCGAGGTATAGTGAAAAACTTGTCTTGCATACCATTCATACAGATCAATTCATTACACAGTGCATTGAGGTAGTACAAGGTAAAACAATAACAGAATGCAGAATAAAGTGTTACAGTTACAGAAAAGGTGTAGTGCAGGTAGACAATAAGGTGCAAGGACATAACAAGGTTGACTGTGAGGTCAAGGTGCCATCCTATCATACTAGGGAACTGTTCAATCGTCTTATAACAGCAGGGTAGAAGCTGTCCTTGAGCCTGGTGGTAATTGCTTTCAGGCTTTTGTATCTTCTGCCTGATGGGAGAGGGAAGAAGAGAGAATGTCCGGGGTGGGTGGGGTTTTTGATTCTGCTGGCTGCTTTATCGAGGCAGCGAGAAGTATAGACGGAGTCCGTGGAGGGGAGGCTGGTTTCCATGATGTGCTGAGCTGTGTCACAACTCTCTGCAGTTTCCTGTGGTCACGGGCAGAGCAGTTGCCATACTAAGCCATTATGCATGCGGATAGGATGCTTTCTATGGTGCATCAATAAAAATTGGTGAGGGTCAAAGGGGACATGCCAAATTTCTTTAACCTCCTGAGGAAGTAGAGGCACTGGTGAGCTTTCTTGTCCGTGGTGTCTACGTGGTTGGACCAGGACAGGCTATTGGTGATGTTCACTCCTGGGAACTTCATGTCACCCACAAACTTACTAATCATGCCATCTACATTCTCATCCAAATTGTTAATATATATGAAACAAAAGAGAACCTGGCACTGATCCCTGCAGCACACCACTGATCACAGGCCTCCAATCTGAAAAACTATCACCCTCCGACTCCTTCCACCAAGACAATTTTGTATTGAATTGGCTAGTTCACTCTGAATTCCATGAGATCTCACCTTCTGGACCATCCTACCATGTGGACCTAATCAATAGCCTTCCTGAAGTCCATGTAGACAATGTCTACCACCTTGCCCTCATCAATCTTCTTGGTCACCTCTTCAAAAAACTCAGTAAAATTCATGAGGCACTGTTTCCCACAGACAAAGCCATACTGACCATTTTTTTATCAGTCATTGCCTTTCTGAATGCAGATAGATCCTGTCTCTCAGAAATTCCTCCAGTAACTTACCCACCACTGATATAAGGGCCAGCAGTCTTTAGTTCCCTGGCTAGTCTTGCAGCCCTTCTTATATAAAGAAACACCCTCCAATATTCTAGTACCTCACCCATGGCTAAGAAAGATACAAAAATCTCTGCCAGGGACCCAGCAATTTCTTCCCTTGCTTTCCACAATGTCCTAGAATACACTTGGTTAGGCCTTGGAGATTTGTGATTGTATCATGTATTGATGGCTCAATTTTGAAAATTTATTCTTCTCCAGTTAACAAAATAATAGCAATCAAACGAAAGCTAATACAGTGATACAGTCATTAATCTGTGGACAAAATATTGCTCAGATACAGAACATTATAAGTTGATTCACTGAATAACTAATATTGTGGTGTTGAAAGACGTGCAGAAATTTTTGTCACAGTCAGAACATCCCCTTGCATCTGAGTTATTCTTTATTTTGCTTTGGAAAATACTAAATTTGTAATACACCAATATGGGTATCTGCAAATAAACACCAAGTTACATATGGATTGAGAGTGAATGCTTCTTGTAATCACCACATTATTTATTCAAACCTGAACACAGCAATTAATTTAGACACTGCAATGTACAATTATTCTTTCTTCAATCCAAATTAAGGCTCGCATTCACTGTTGTCCTTTTGTATTATGGCTTAAAACGTGACCTTTATTGTATTACTCTGCTCCTAAGGTGAAATGTGCCTGTTTTCTATGACACTTAAAAATTGATTGCTGCAGATTCAAGACAGTTCATGGTTGCTTGCAGATAGTGAGGATAGCACAAGATTAGTCCGGCAATTTTCTGGTTGCACATCAGAAACAGCAGCAGGAAATTAATGCTTTTTTATTTTATTAATTGTTTTGATATTTTGAAATTCATTGATGAAAAACACTATGGTGCTGGTGGAACTCAGCAGGCCGGGCAGCATCCATGGACAAAAGCAGGCGGTCAACATTTCGGGTTAGGATCCTTCTTCAGGACTGAAGATAGGAAAAGGGGAAGCCCGATATATGGCAGGGAAAAGCAGAGCAGTGATAGGTGGAGGCGAGGTGGGGTGGGCACACGAGGCGGGGTGCAGGGGAGGAGGGGAGAGCAGATCCACTGGGGGATGGGTCAAAGGTAAGGAGAGAAAGGAAAAAGAAAGTAGAAAAAAGGGCTAGGAAAGGGAAGAAGAGAAGAAGCATGGTGGGGGGTGGGTGTGGGGAAGGGGGGTGGGGATTACTTAAAGTGGGAGACTTCAATGTTCGTGCTGTTAGGCTGCAAAGACAGAAAATGAGGTGCTGTTCCTCCAGTTTGCGCTTTGACCCATCCCCTGGTGGATCTGCTCTCCCCTCCTCTCCCGCACCTGCCTATCACTATCTCTTACCTGCATCTACCTGTCACCACCTTGTACCCACCCCGCTTCCCCTCTTTTGTCCACCTATCACTGCTCTGCTTTTCCCTTCTATATACTGTGCTTCCCCTTATCCAATCTTCAGTCCTTAAGAAAGATCCTGACCCAAAACGTTGACCACCTGCTTTTCTCCATGGATGCTCCCTGGCCTGCTGAGTTCCTCCAGCATCATCGTGTTTTTCATCCAGATTCCAGCATCTGCAGTCCTTTGTGTCTCTTTTGAAATTCATTGTCTGGAACATGGCAAATGCATGCTTGACACAAGGTCAAAATGTGCACAATTTTTTTTAAGATTTCAAGTGCAGTCTGTAGAACAAGTTTCTACTTTTGTTCCAAAGATAGCATTATACAATGAGCATAACAGTTTGCAATTGTTTGTAAAATAATATCCAAAGCAAATGAACCATTCATTTTTAAGACTGCCTCTGATAACATACTTAAAAGTTATGCAATTTGTTAACCAGAGTTTCTGTTTGTGGTCTTATTTCTGGAAACCAAATTGGCAAGTGAAATGCAAATTTGCTGGAATATTAACAACAGCCTAGTGTTTGATAAGGTTTAAGTTCAATCAGATGCTTCTGTAAGATTGGGGAATCTTTTGAATTATTTAATATCATAGAGAACAAACACCTCTTTAGAGTGTGTGCAGGCATGGTGTCAGCTACTCTATTTATACCGCTAATCCTCTGCAACTTTGTCCTCTGGACTTCAATGCTCCTAAGCTCTTCCAAACCAGTTATATTGCACTTGAACTTCTACAGGTTGATGACAATTATGACATACTAATTCCTGGAGTCAGGCCTTCCATAAGACTGCCAGGATTCATTTTCTCTACTTTTTCCATGAACTGAGTGTTCTCCAACTGGAGTTCCCCGAGCAACAATGATCGGACAGATTATTTGCTTTATATGAAAGAAATCATAATACATATTCTCTTTGGACTTCCATCAATCTCTCATTACTCCTTCCTTCTTTTCATCGTGCTTTGTCACCAACTTCCTTCATGCTTTGGCTCCAAAGGATAGATTTCTTTCTGCTCCTAAATCTATGGCATCATTTCCAGTATTGCTCCCATCTCTGGAGTTCACTATTGATTTAGTCCATGACTTGCGGTTTCTGTCAGCCTCTCAGTGTTTTTACTCCCCCTAACCCCCACCCCACCCCCCATAGTTGTTCATGTTCTCATCCAGCCTTCTTTTAGCTTTGGTGCTCTCCATTACATCTTAATCCACATACGGATCAATGCCATTCAATATTAGTGGAATGCTTTGGCTTCTTTTCCCATAGCTTCAGCCTTTACAACTCAACTTTCTGTTCAGCCATTTGAGTGTCAGCATGTTCCCAATCCTGCATCAGGTTCATCAGTGCCTCAATCAATCAATAAAGCTCCATCCTAATCACTTTCAGAATTTGCCATTTCATCTATAATAACCATCTTCACATCCTTGGGTAAAGTGCTTCACTGCTGATTCTATGAGAACCACATTCTCATCTTCCAATACCCCAAGGTCCTACACCAACTCCTGGGGCAGGAATACTAATGTCTAGAGTGTTTCAAAGATTTCCTTGAAGTCAGCCACAACTATCTTACATAGAAGATTCCAAACTAACAATATTCAGCAACCCCTTCTAAGGTTGCCTTCCCCGCTGCCCACCCTCATCAGTTCCCTTTTAGTCGTTGAATCTCCTTCCAGAGCAGCTCTCCTTCCTTCACTGCATTTACCAACTGTTTAGTCTTCTTTTCAACATCCTGCACCAAAGCATTCTAAGAAACTCATATCTACAGCTCTCTCGATTCAGCTGGTGATTGCTCCTGAATTGCCTGAAGCTCAGTTACATGTCTTTGTAAAACCTCCAACTAGATTATTGGTATATTATTGCCACATGTACCGTGATGCAGTGAAAAGCTTCTGTTTCATGAGCCATCCAGACAGATTAAGCCAGACTTAATTATATTGAGGTAGTAAAAAGAATACAATGCAGAATATAGTGTTGCAGTTACAGAGAAAGTACAGTGCAGGTGACCTGTGGTCTGTTAACTGCAGGCTGAAAGTGTCTTTTTTTGACTTTTGTTTTGGCTATGCTTTATGTAATTTCTCAAATATACCTTTCACTCACTGAGAAGCTGCTATGACACTTCTAAATCTGATTTTCTTTCTCAGATAGAGTTTGCTTACATCATTCCTGGTAACTTCACTGCTCAAAAGCAAGCTGAACAATTCATCCAGTCCAGTACGTTTTTCAATGAGTTACTGCTTAAAATTTGATCCCAGTGCTTTCTGTTCATATGGCAATTCATGGCCCAGACCATCTGACCTGTGTATAGACATTCAAAATAACCGTAGTTTCTGATCAGAGGGTGGGTGATTCACCACAGCCAGTCAGCATGTTCCTTGCTGCACTCGTGGGAGATGTTCTCAAACAGTCTCCACCATCAATACAGCTGTACCACTGAATATCAAGAGGCTTCTGATGGAGTGAGATCCCAGGAAGGACCTCAGGCTCAGTCTGGGCCTCAGTTATGTGAAACACTGGGTATCCATAAAATGGCCCAAAATCCAAGCCAACAATGCAGAGGTATTTTGGGCAAACAATTAAATGAGGAGAGAAGCTGGCTCTATTTTTTTTACAATATTTAGAACATTTTTCAAAATCCCATTTTCACCAAAAAGGACAGAGCTGAGAACCAACACCTAGTTTCCTGTGAAACAAAAGCAATTACATCAGAGTGCATGAGTGCCAGTCACATGGCCTTCCCTGCACACCAATGAGTACCAAGTGGTGCAATTCTGCCACAGGGTCAGCCTATCAAACTCAATAAGGCTCACCAATGATTGCTGAGTGATGTCTCTTACAGCCACACCCAAGCAGTGAGAGGCAGATGGATGTTGGTTGGACAATCCAGCTCTATATTATTTTGTGATTAAAATTATCATTCGCACATCCTTTCTTGCACCTCTTTGTAAGGTCTCGATTTTTCAACTCCATAGATTCTCAAGATGACTCTCATCTTTAACTGGAGCTTTCTCTTCCCCCACTTTTACACACTGATCAAGCATCTTTGTAGCTATGAGCATTAGAGAAGTAGAAAACCTAACGATCCTGCATAGTGCAACATCGGTGAAAAGAGCTTACGAAGAGAATGGAAGAGTTTTCACAGAATATGCAGTCTCTGACCTATTTGTCATTTACAAGTAACAAATCCTGCTGAGTGACTGCTCCCTGATGACACCGAGGACATTGATAGTGAGAGCTCAGTAATTGTGATCCTGTTGAATTTAAGGCACAATGGTTAATCTCCCTTTTGCTGTAGATGGTCATTGCCTGCTTTTCTGTATCCCAAATGTTATATGCCAATTATCAGTTACACCTGAATGTTTTCCAAGTCTTACTGCATGTTGGCATCATCCACTTTACTTTTTGAGGAATTATGAATAAGTAAGAGCACAAACAAGAACCCGTTTCATCATTCAATGCGACCATGGCCGTCTCCTAACTCCTCTCAACAGCTTTGCACTGTAATTGTTATAGGCTCAAGTTGGCAGAAGTACACCATTCATTTAAAATTATAGGCTGTGTTAGCATCTGAAGCTGTGGGTGAGATAGTGCTTCACACATCTATCAGCCTTTCTGTGAAGAATTGTTTCCTGAAAAGCTTGGCTCTGATCTTAAACTTATGTTCCCTTGATTGAAACCATTTCACCAACAGAAATTCCTTTTGAAATCTATCCAATAACCCCTTAACCTTCAATATAATACACACAGTCAATCTCACTACTGGTCTTATGAAGAAGCTTTATTGGATGACTCCTGAATAAGGCCTGGAATCAAATATGATACTAGCCACAGTAGAGGTTATCTCTGATACTGTTTGGCTTCTGATCTAATGGGACTCTGGTTGTAGACTTGGTGAAACATTCCATCAACGTCACATTAAATTTCAGGCAGTAATGAGATCGAGAATTAAACGGACCTGTGGGAAAACAAACTGAGGATTAGTGAACAGATCACTCGTGAGTATCACTTAAAAGAACTATTGGCAAGTCCTTCCATTACTTTTCTGTTGATTGGGAGTGAATAATTGACTGGATAGGGTAAGACTGTTTTAGTGCACATGGCATACAAACCTGAACAAATTTTCACACTATTAGGTGGATGGCAGCGTTGTAATTGTACTGGAACAGATAACTTAATGGCGTGGGTAACTCTCGAGGACTGGTATCACATCCAGGACATTGCCAGGACTAATAGTGGTTGCTGCCCCCCGTGCCTTCAGCTATTTCCAGACATCATTATATGTGAATGAAGTAACAGTGATGATTGGGATCTCAGAATGAGGTGAAGAAGAATCATCAAATCAATGTCTTGGCTGCCAAAGGTGTTAGCCAATAAAAGGACTGGAGGTGGGTTGGGTGGTCAAGAACATGGGAGGTTTGGGATTAGGGCCTTGGAGTCATCAGTGGGTTATGGCCTGGGATTTGTGCAGTCTTCATTCATATCAACTTCACCATTGTTGAGGATGACATGCTTAAGGAGCCATTTCATCTCACTAGTTGTCTAATTATCCATCGACAAATCCTCTACAACCTTGGAGGGAGAAAAATTTGCTGGATGCTCCCGAGTTTTGCTCACATACGGCGACTCTCGCAGGAGCGTGCACTCTTCGGGACATTGTTGAAGGCAGAATTAGGATTCAGCACGACACTTTATATGACTGAATGGACAGCAGACTCCCACCAGCTGAGCAACAGTAGAGAAAAGGAGTGTCCAAATCTGAATCTAACAATAAATACTTCATAAAATGTTTGAATGTATGAAATTTGCATATTATTTCCAAAATAGTGCAAGCTATAATATCTGAGCTCACTCATAAAGAGTGTGCATTTGTAATTACCAGATAATGCTGCATGTGTGAAAGTTCAGCCAATAAGAGGCTGCACGTTGCCAGGTAAAATAAAACAGGGAAAGATTGTTCAGTGAAAACTGCATAACAATGACCACATGTAAAAGCTAATAATACTAAATCTTCAATCTATTTACACCTACAGGGTTTGATACCCTGAAGATTGAAATTATAGAATTCTATTTCACAAGCTGCCTAATGGATTCTCTTAAACAATTCAACTGTCATAAGGTTTACAATGCAAGAGTGTGCAAGATGGAGAAATTCTACTGTATAACACAGTTGATTTTTCATCATTATGTTATAGAAAGTTGCCTGCATTTGAAAAGGAAATGCAATGATGACTATTCATGGCACATCTTGCATCACCATAGAAGCGGAACTGGTTCACCCTTTTACAGACGCAATTTCCACACCAGTCAAGCAGGAGATGGCCTCATTCCCCATGAAATGCTTCTTTTAAAAAATTGCAGGTGCAATTATACTCCAGTATCCCTGGAGTAACCATCATTTGGTACTTCAGGGATAACTAGGTTTTTATAGCATTGTGCTGGATTGGGACTACTATAAATTGCATACTACAGGGCAGCTCCCACCACATAGTACCAACCCTCCAAACAGCACAAAACCCTGGCCACAATCATCTGATAACTTCGAGGTCCTAATCCCAAACCTTCTATGCCCTTGACCATCCCACCCCACCCTAACTCCAGTCCTTTCATTAGTTAACATACTGCTGCCTCTTGCCATGCTTCCCAAACTTAATCCAAGTTCCAATGCTCAGTCTACAGCCACCAGCCCTCCTTTCCAGTCAAAGCCCGCAGCAGAGTCAGGAGGAATATTTTCCATCTTGGAAAAGTGCAATGCCCTTTTGGAAGAACCTGTGGCTCCCTGGCTATAAGAAATTTTCAGCAATAAGCTCGCAAGTTGTGTTTCAATGCTGATGTATAGTTGAGTTTGGACAGGGAGTGGGAGTTATCAGTTACTGCTTCACAATAACATTTCCTGTAGATCATGGATGTTGCCTTCAGTGCTCCCATTGTTAGCTGGAGGAAACAGTAGCTCAACCAAGACTGGATGCTGGGCAAGTAATCTGATGGCACAGAGGCAGGGGAAAGGTTGAGAGAGGCAGTGCGAGTGCAGAGCTGAGTGCCATCAGCAATACATGGCAATGGCCTCACCTGGAATTGGCCCGGGTCAGACAGGATTTCAGATGCACAACCAATAAACACAGGTTGCTTTCACATCCACCTCAAATTTACTAATCTTTGGAGTTAAAATTCCTTCCTATATAAATGTGTGAAATCATCAAGAGCTGCTTACAGCTGATAAGAGAAAAGGCCCAAGTATATCCAAGACAAACTCCAGAAGTGACAACCGAGGTGTAGGGAAAGATGTCAGTGTTCTGACCACAGCTGAATTGTGACATGTGATATTCTGGATATGATGGGATTAGAAAAGTGAGACCAATCCCACTGAGCTGTGCAATAGAGGAGAAGTAATACTGAAAGGCCTGGAATAGAGTGGACACGGAGAGGATGTCTCCGTTAGTAGGGAAGTCTAGGATCCGAGGGCACAGCCTCAGAATAAAGGGACGTCCCTTTAGAACTGAGATGAGGAAGAATTTCTTCAGCCAGAAAGTGGTGAATCTGTGGAATTTGTTACCATGGAGGCCAAGTCATTGGGTGTATTTAAGACAGAGATTGATAGGTTCCTGACTGGTAAGAGGGTTAAGGGTTATGGAGAGAAGGCAGTAGAATGGGTTCAGAAAGAAATCTGCCATGATTGAATGACAGGGCAGACTCGATGGGCCAAATAGCCACCTTATGGTCTATCTTAAGTACAGGAGGAGAATGGGGCATCCAACCAAATAAAAGTCTACAGCTGTGTCCCTTGTGGAGCTGTTTTCACCTCCTGGTAACTCCATTGCAGGTTGAAATAGAAGGTGGCAAGAATAGAATAGGTACCAGGGTACAAATCCCTTGGAGAACTTTAATTGCTTAATTAAATGGTTTCAACTGGATGGGAAGGGTTAATCTTGCTTTTCTGAAAACTCGACAGAACCTGAAGCTCAAGACATATCCATAATGTGAACTGCTTTTCTAGTCTCTACGAGATTACAATACAGTACTAAGGCTATATTGTAACATGACAATTCTCAGATTTCAATCACACTAATTGGCCTTCTTCTGTGTTTCATTTATTCTAACTGCAGCACTCAAAAATTAAAGAATTTCTTTTTGTGCCAATAGTAATCTTTTTTGAATCTAATAAATTTAAGCCTCGTTGTAGGAAAATCAATGATGCAATACAGAATTAATGAGGTCCACTAATATCCTTGCAAGTATAATGCAAAATGAGAATCACACTGCTGGAAGTACATGACTGGGCAGGTTACAGTAATAGTTCAACAATATAAGATATGGATTTTTTTCCTGAGAACTGCATCTTCAATTCCTGCTGTCGGTAATGACAGGCATATATATCAAGTGTAGTACTAGCATTTTTGAATATTTACAAGAGCCAAGTAAGTAAAACCATTGATAATGCGTCGCATTTATACTACAGCATCTGTATACTGTAATTAATAATCAGGCTTTTTTTCACAGCACAGAAATGCCCTCCAGCCCTCCAGCAGCTCTGAAAATACCATCCCTAGTTCCATTCTCCATACATATCAAAATGTTTTTGTATTAAAATATTTCACAAGAGTAAAAAGTTATTAAATTCATCTCCAGTTGATAGCACAGTACATAACAGCAACACCATGCTCTAACCTACCCTTGAAAAGTACATTTTGTGCTACCAACCAAGGATGAATTTCTAGACAATTATATGTTCTTCCACCATGGCTGCTTTTGCTAGGCAGTGCATATCTGTAAAACAAAACATTTTTGTAAATCCCTCTTTTAAGATCATCCCCTCTTTTGGAGATTATCTGAAATGTATACCCTCTAGTTGTAAATCACAATTTCCTTTGAAATGTGATTTTTCTCACAATTAAAGCTTCTTAGTCCTTTTAGCAACTAAAAGAATCTATGTACCCTTTTCATAGATTTGACATTCTTCATAATATAAGACACACAAAACTAGATACTGCGTAGCACGATGGGACAGAATTTCATCCAAAAATTCATCCTGTTTTGTGATCAGGTGCTTACTACATCATCACAAGGGTTGCAGTTTTGCTACAGGGTCCTCTGTGAACACAATGCCCTAAAGCACAGTACCTGAGCATGCTCCATGAAACATGTCACCTGTGGCACACAGAAGCAGTCTTTGACTACTTCTGTGATGCCTACTTTAATGATACTTAATGTGGACCTGAAATAGTAACAGAAAATGCTGGAAATGTTAGTCTTTCCACAGATGCTATGACTTGCTGAGGTTTCATCATTTTCTGATTTTATTTCAGATTTCCAGCAACTGCAGTTATTTGATTTTCACTAAAAGTGGACCTGAGCAGCTCCTAGACCATACAGTAGATTCTGATGCCTGGGATTGGGAATCAGTTGCGAATAGGTGCCCTTTAAATTAAATTCTTACAGTTCTAGTCTTCCTCAGGCTACTAATCACTCAACACCACCCCAACTTGATCACCATCCCAATGCAAGCCCCTTCCCCCCACAGTACCAATCATGACCCTATCTCCCCTTCTACAGCGGACGATTGTGACCCATCTCATCTCCATTGCCCTGAGCTGATCTATGAAGCCACGATCCCACCCCAGCTGATTGATGCCTTCTGCTTCCATCTTCCCCTCACCACAACACAAGCATCTCTCTGCCACAAACTCCTCTCTCTGCATCCAGATCCTCTGATCCACCTAACACAGCAAGCATAGGAAGGTATATTCAACTGCACACAACATCTTTGATATGATGATATTTTGCAATGGCAGATCCTCAAAAAGAAGAGAGATGGCCCAGAACATACTGCACATTCATTGTGCCTTTCCCAATGTGAAAGAGTTCCGAGGCCCATGGTTCTAACTGTGGTTTGGTTCAATGACTAGTATAAGCTGGTCATAATCTTTTCTCCCTTTTATAATCCATGTCCAGTCTTTAAATAGAACTGAATAGTCAGCATGCTTCCTTGTTAGAGCTTTCTCAACGAACATTGCACTTTTAAAAATTCATGAATCCAAACTCCTAATTTCCTTTAGTCATCTGGTATAAGTGTACTTTATTACCTGGATTCATGCATTCAAGTATTAGTTTTATTAAGTATAAAATTAAGCTGTCAAATACTGCTTCCTACTCTGCATTTGATTTCATTGCAGAAGAAATAATCTGCTGTAAAATATTTAAATTAAATTGCATGTTCAATAAATTATAGGAGTTTGTTTAAAATTATGCTCTAGGTTGTCTGCATTGATTTTTGTAATATTTTTATCTGTACTACACCCACACAAAAGGCTAGAAGTTCATTGGACAAAGCCAAATCAAAATAGGTGTGATGTTGAAAAGCACATTAATATCAAATGAGGCAACTTTGCTCAATTTTTTGTGTGCTTTGGTGCCAGTCACTGAGTATCCCTATTTTTGGGTGAGATTTTTGTTTCTACCACTTATTTTTCCAACATTATACTCATCCAAATGATGTGGACAGATATGCAACACTCAAACTTCGCCATCAGCAAGATTTTCAACCACATATCTCTGAAAAATGAAAAATAACACTGTTCAGTCACAGACTATCCTTTACTGATACTGAATGATAAAAACCAGTATTATTTATCGAGGCAATTACACCAAACCATAATCAGGCAAATGCACTTGACATGCTCCCAACTTACTCTGCTCACACTGAACTTTAAGCTTCCCCTTGCAATCTCAAAATTAACCGACTTGCAGTGGCCATTTTTCAACTGCTAAGATTTCTCTTCATGGGTAACATAGATGGACCCTCCAACCAGGCACCAACCAGAACCACATCACAGATAATGTACAAGGGCTCAGCACCCAAAAGCTTATCCACCCACACTACACAGGAAACTCTCTCTTATTTATACTTCTTAGAGGTGCAATGTCTATCCAAGCTATGCTTCCATAATGTAGTATTTATTTACATCTCTGACCTCCTGAAACTTCAAGCACAAGCTCATACATATGTCCAAATTGTTCTTATAGTTAATGTCAATATTACTCTCACCCTCAACTTCCTGAGCTCAGAATGTATACTGGCTCACAGCTGCTGATACATGTCACATGTCATTGTGTGCTGCTCAATGGGGAGGTCACAAACACTCTCTGCTCCTCAAGACCAGATGTCATCAACTTCTCCAACATCCATGGGAGCAGGCAGACTGGCCACTGGCACTTGCTGTTATCACAGACTTTTCCAAAGTGCAGCCGCCCATGGAATGCATTCATGTTGGCAATGCAGCTCTCATTCTTAACACCCATTAAAAGTTCAAGTTCAAGTTACTTTATTGTCATTCATCCATGCTATAAAAACACATGGTGGAACGAAACGTCGTTTCCCCCAGACTCACACAACAGAGGACATACATAGAACAGAAGACATACAATAAAAACAAACAAAAAACAAAAAATCAAAAAAAGTAGTGCAAGTACAAATAATGCAAAAAAACAGTATATACAAAATACAAATTTAGCACAGAGTTAGTGCAAAACCGAATTGCACAAGAGAAATACAAGCTCAGTGTGTTGTACTCATTGTATAAACATGTTCAGCAGCAGCCAAAGTTCTTATACGCCGCTGTGCAAACCAGAGCTTTTGACGCGGTACTTATCTACCAGTGTATTCAGGAGCCTGACAGGCTGGGGGATAAAACTGTTGTGCAATCTAGTAGTTCTGGCCCAGATGCTCCGGTACCTCTTGCCAGATGGCAGTGGGACAAATAGGTCGTGGGAGGGATGAGAAGGGTCGTCTATGATTCTATAAACCTTACGTGTGCATCGTGCATTGTAAATATCCGAGATGGAGGGAAGAGGTACTCCAATAATCTTTTTCACTGTACTTGCAATTCTCTGCAAAGACTTATGGTCAGAGATATTACAGTTGCCGTACCAGGCAGAGATGCAGCTAGTCTGGATACTCTCAATGGTACCGCTATAGAATGTGGTGAGGGTGGGGGAGGGCAGGTTTGCTCTCTTCAGCAGCTGTAAAAAGTGGAGACGCTGCTGTGCCTTCTTGGCGAGGGAAGAGATGTTAGTTGACCAGGACAGGTCATCTGCCGTATGTATTCCCAAGAACTTATAACAGCTGACTCTCTGTACAATGATGCCATTGATGCACAGGGGTAACTGGTCAGCCTGAGCCTTTCTAAAATCCACAATCATCTCTCTTGTTTTGTCCATGTTCAAGGAGAGATTGTTTACTAAGCACCAATCCGCCAGCCTCTCCACCTCCTCTCTGTAAACTGTTTCATCGTTCCTGCTGATAAGGCCCACCACTGTTGTATCATCAGCAAACTTGATGATATGGTTGGAGCTTGAGCTGGCAGAACAGTCATGGGTCAGCAGTGTGAACAGCAAGGAACAATCACTCCTTGAAGTGCACTTGTAAGAGTGGACATTTCTGACAGTCAATACCAGGTTTGCTGGTGGCTCATGAGACTAAAATGCACTGTGCTATATCACAATCTTTGTAAGGAGTTTCTAAGATTACTTCAGTGAGACACATAATGCTAGTTTAGTGCAAAGAATTTGTCACATATGAACTTCTAGCCCAAACATTTGTAATAGGTTGGCTGAGGGATAAATGAGCCAGTAGTCTCTATTTCAGGCTTAACTGTCGACCAAGGTTTTAGAAATGATTTTTTTGCTCAAGTTTCCACTTATTTGCATCCAATGCACAGTCGTCCATGACCTGGCACAACTGACCAGCATTTCAGAGTGCAAGGTTTAAACATATCGTAACATACACAGCATGAGATATTGGTTGTTAACACTTCATGAAAAGTATCATGTGGCCAGTTGCTGGAGATGTTGCAACATTGTTAAGTGTCGAACTTGCCAGGATTTTGTCTATGGTTGTGGAGAAAGTTGCAATTTAAAGAACGCAGCCACTAATACTGTAACTTTTATGTTAGTGATCAAAGTATACTTGTTGTTAATCAGAATCACCAACTACTTTTCCAGCATCTTTGAGAAAGATACTGAGATGGTGTCAGTATGACAATGAAATTTAGATGTTATGTCTGAACCTGAATACTGAATGCTGGGCATAAACCATTAGGATTGTAGTAACGAGGGTATGTTCATTGTTACACAACAAGGTCTGTGATTCAACTGAGAATAAAGCTGCCCGAGCCACTGGATTTCTAGGCAAGTAACCTGTCTAACAATTGAATAGAGTGGAAGGAGGGGCTGATGCTCTATATTAAGCTGCAGAAGGATAACACCAGAGCTCAACAACAGCCCCTGGCAAAACTCAACCAATTAAGACCAAATCTGAAAGTAAAATTGGCCAACCCAAGTATCTGGAAGACTTTGTGCCAAAGCAGAGTACACAGAACCCGGACAGTCATCGTGGAAATATTTTTTTCCATGAGTAAGGGAGGTATGTGACGTACATAGAGTTATGCAGCAAGGAAATAGGCCAACTTGTCCACAGCGACCAAGTTGTCAACCTGAGCTTGTTCCATTTGGACCATACCCCTCTAAATCTTTCCTATCAATGTACCTATCTAGATGTCTTCTAAATGTTGTAATTGTACCCGCCTCCACCACTTCCTCTGGCAGCTCTTTCCACATACTCACCATCCTCTGTGTGAAAACAATGCCCCTCAGGTCCCTTTCAAATCTTTCCCCTCTTACCTTAAACCTATTCCCTCTAGTTTTAGACTCCCGTACCCTGGGGAAAAGAATGTGACTATTCACCTTATCCACACCCCCTCAAGATTCTATACAACTCTGTAAGATCATCCCTCAGCCTCCTACACTCCAAGGAAAAAAAGTTCCAGTCTATCCAGCCTCTCCTTGTAACCCAAGCCCTCCAATCCCAGTAACATCCTTGTGAATCTTTTCTGCACCCTTTCCAGCTTAATGGCATCCTTTAGGGTGACCTATAATATTGGTTGTTAACACTTTAGGAATTGTATCAAATATAGAATAGCATAAGGGATAAAGAGGGGAGGAGTTTCTGAACTGTGTTGAGAAATTTATTTCATCAGTATGCATCAGGTTCAATGAGAAAGTTGACATTGCTGATCTTGGTTCTGGGAAATGAGCCAGCCAAGCCAAGCAAAAATCAGCAGGGAACACTAGTAAACAGCAATCACAATATTGAAAAGTTTTAATGAAAAGAAAAAAAAAGAAATGGACCATTCCAACACGTCTATGGTCAATTGGAGGAGGACAAAATTTATTGGGGTGAGGACAGATCTGGTCCACATTAATTGGAATCCAAGTTTGGCGAACAATTCTGTAATTGAACAATGGGAGATTTTTAAGACAGTGATATTTCAGTTACAGTCTGGGTACATTCCCATGAGAGAGAAGGATAGGGAAGTGAAAGCCAAAACTCCCAGCATGACCAAAAAGATAGAGATTAAAATAAAGCAAAGAAGAAAACCCCTATAACAAACACTAGGTTTTTAATACAAGGGAGAACCAGGCTGATTACAGAAACTTCAGAGGAGAAGTTAAAAAAAAGAAACGCAAGGGAAAATGAGAAAGGACTGCAAGCAAACATAAAAAGGAACCCATAAATGTTCTATGGGCATTTGAACTGGAGGAGAATTATAAGAGGGAGGTGGGACTGACCACAAACCAAAAAGGAAATCTGCTCGTGGAGTTTGAGAGGATGATTGAGGTGCTATGTGAGTAATTTACATCAGTCTTCAACATGGAAGAAGATACTACTGGAGTAACAGTATAGGACACAGAAGTTGGGATTCCAGATGGGGAAACATATGATAAAGAGGAAGGACTAGAAAGGCTGACTGCGCTTACAGTGGATAAATAATTAGTCTTAAAAAACCCTCAATTCAAGATGTTCTTCAGAGGACAACAAACAAACAATGACTGAATGCTTGCCAGGGTGAACTCTTCAATCACTGGGATGGCCTGTATTGACAGTCAGGATTGGCATCCAGTGAGAAATGTTTAAAGCAATCAGAAAGGTCACAGAATATTGATTCCATGGCCATAATTTGTGCTCCAAATTCCTTAATATTTTGTGCCATTCAATTTGGCCAGTTTCTGGACACCAGTTCACAGTCTCTTCCATCTGTCAATTAATTGTTTCAAAATTCTAAAAGATTTTATTTTAAGTATGCACTTTTGTTAGATCTTAAGTTAGATGCAAGGGTGTAAATATATTTGAAAGTTCCCTCTCCCCGTGTCTCTTGTTCTGGTTTGAACAGGTGCTCAAAAATAATGGCATAACATTTCAGTAAACTTTAACCATCATCTGGATTTCAAAACTCATTTCACAGAACAACTGGAGTCCTTTTCTTAAAATAGGTAGAGAAAATTTAGAAATAATCCAGTTTTCCTGAGTGACTGCCTGCCTTAAACCTTCTAAAGGTCACACAAAGAGAATAAGCTGCAGCTCCAACCAATTATGACAAATGTTAAATTTAAGAAAAACCCGGTCAAGATTCTAAAATAAGTAATTTAAAACGAGCCTTTGGTCCTTTGCAACTATAAGGTAATAGAAGAGCGACCGTCAGCCTGGTTATTCAAATTGTTCTTTCCATGGGTTCCAGGTCAACTGTTTCTCTATTGACTAGAATTAGACCTCAAATTTTTCAGGAACTTTTGATCTACTAAACTTTAAACTCACTACCCAGAAATTCTTGTTTTTCTTGAACCCTGGTGCATCTTCTGCTGCAGTGGAGAATGTTATTTTCTGGGTTTATCATCATTTGCACTTTCTATTTAGTCCCCTAATTTCTACTGGAGGATTGCCAAGAGAGGGTGGAAAGATACATGTATGGTGGGGGAGGCTGTGATAGGCTTGAGTGTTTTGAGCACAGCAAGCTCTGCTCTCACGTCCCTTAAAGTTCAGACAGAGACAGGAGACAGGAGATGCTGGAATTTGGGCAAAAAACTGCTGAGGAATTCAACAGGTCAGGCAGCATCTGTGGAGGGAAATGAGCAGTCGATGTTTCAAGTCAAAACCATTCACCTGGCCAACAGTCCCTTAAAATTCAAACTGGCATCCTAATTAACACGTCATTGCATCAGAATCAGCATTATGAAGTACCTATGGGCCTTTGGCTGCATAGGACCAGACCTCCGTGAAAGGTACAACACACCTATCATTAGGGGTGGCAGTGTGATGAGGTTACTGAGCCCATTCTTAGGCTCCTATAGTCTTTAAATAGCGATTTTCCCAGATGAAAAGTAGTCCCTTTGCTTTTTGTACATCAATTCTATTTTTAAGATGTGGAATAACTTTTAAACTTTCAGGTATTTTCCACTGCAATAACTCTTCAAATGTGGAAATCCTAAGTCTCTTGATTGCCCAGATTGAAAATAACACCATTTATAGTTTACTTATGTTCCCTTTTCTTTATGCCATATATATTGCTTCATAGTTATTTATACATATGACCAGAAAGCAGAATAATATCAACCATCTTATGAGTCAAATTGTCCTATGAAATGAGTTTTAGGTTTTTTCAGGTATGAATGCATTGGGCAGGATCTTGCTCAACCCAGGTGGTTGGCTGGGCTTGTCACCTTGTCACTGTGGTGCCTGTCCAACCAGACTTATTTTTCCTGATGTGATGTGAAGAAGCAGATCTTTCCCACTGGAGAGGCTTCCCACAAACAGGGTGAGCTCCAAAAAGCACAGCGTCCTCACTGATGCCCTGTTCCCGGACTGCCCTGACACATTCTAGTGGGAACATTTAAAAATGACTCAAGTAGATCATGACAGTTTTAAAAATAAAATGATATTAACAAAATTAAAAAGAAATATAAATTAAAATAAAATGAAGTTTTGTAAAATAACACACACACAAACACACACACCTGTACTTACCTTTTCCTATCAGATCAGCAACCCCAGCGTAATCTGTCCCCTCTCTCCAGCACCTCAGTGGCCTTTTGCTGGCTCAATGTTGTCCTGCCATGGAATGAAAGTTCAAATGTGCCTGCTGGGTTTGACAGAGCTTGTGCAAGATCCATGATGAACTGAGTCATAAATGGCCAAAAGCCAATGGTTCCTTAGGAAGTTAGTTTGATTCGGCCCATTTATGCTCTAACCTGCTCATGCATACACACATACCTTTCCCATTGTTGGCCAGCCATGCTCTCTACATGTAATGGTTTCACAAATTCTGCTTTCCACTCAAGACAAAATGGCTATTTTAAATTCCAAGAGGAAAACTAATAATACTGCAGATGCTGGAATCTGAAACCAAAACAGAAATGCTGGAAGAACTCAGCCAGTCAAGCAGCATCAGTGGAAAGAGAAACTGGTCAATGTTTTGGGTCAGTGACCCTTCCACAGTTCCTTCTCAGAACTGAGGAAGGTACAATGATCTGAAACATTGACTGGTTTCTCTTTCCACAGATGATGCTTGACTGGCTGAGTTCTTCCAGCATTTGTTATTATTTAAAGTTCCATGTTACCTTGTCATCTAAATACATTAATCCATTCCTGAAGCAGCATGTAACCTCAATGTGATTTGAAAGACAAGCACATTTAAGAGCTAATAGTTGCTTTAACGGAACTTCAGAGTGGAATAAACTGTTTGTGGTCTTCTCTATATACTGTAGATACAAAATAAAACTCTGGTTCCATAGCTGAAATGAGTGTTGCAGGACTGACCCAGTATATTATTCAAACTATAATTTAGTCAAATGATCTCCTTAGTCCCACCTCACAGAACCATTGCATCACTTATATCGATCCTGCTTTTTGCTGAAGAAGCTATTTCAGCATGAGAAAGCCACAGTTAGCTGCAGATATGAATTGAAAAAGGCAAAGAAATCTGCTGGAACAGCAGTTCCAGTTCTCAGAACATGAACAATTACATTCTGATCTTCCCCTCCTCTTGACATGAGGGCCCTCTAGATAATTAAGGGACAAAGTAATGCAAGAGGAGACAAGTACACTTGTGATGTGAATAGAAGTTGCATGACTAGGAAACACTTGATTTTATGCCTTGAAGGGAAAATATAAAGATGCGGTTGTAAAATTTTCTCTGTTACCATGCCTAGATTATTATCAATGTGGGGATGCTTAACTTCCTGGGAAAATAGATTATGACAAGTTCTAGCAACACTCCAGACAATTCCAGCAGGTTAAGAACAGAGCTCCAGCTCCAAGTTTTGGGTTGTCATTGAATGGGATACCTGCATATGGAAGATGCAGTTAGCTTCTCATTAGAAGGATGGTAGAAGCTCAAAATTGTCCTATCATAAGGAACTACCTATCCGACCAACTAGTATAAAGATGGTTACAGCCATGGGATGAATGTTTAACACAGCCATTCAAAACTGTTAACCTTCCTGCAAATCCTTCCTTTACTCTACAGTATTCTCTAAGGAAAGAATGTAATGAATGAAAACTACACCTATAAACAAATAGTCAGAAGTAAACTCCATAAAGAAATCACAAAATAGATTCTGTTGATATACTCTTCAGTGATTTGTATTTAAAAAGGAATGATTCATCCTTTGTCGACACTTAATTTGGCCTTTAAAAGCAAAAGACAATAGGTAATCTATCCAACCTACAGTCAAGATAGACACTCTTAATTAACTGTTGTGAATGAGAATCAGCCACTGTCCCATCATAACTAGGTTAAAAGTAGAATGTACAAGCCATAATATACATAATACAAGCCACAATTAAAGTCTTCTAATATTTATCTAAACAGAGTAATGTACAAAAGAACCTTTAAATACAACAACAGCTGGTTTTGATTTGAATAATGGAAAAGAATTGTTGATGACTGTGGTAATAATAGGAAAAGATTTTTGTTCAGTGATTTTGAACAGTTATTTCTGTCAAAGACTATATTTGGCCATTCAGGACTTTAAAGAGCTGGTTACAATGGCACAGATCTTCTGCTTGGACATACTGGGTGTGACAGAAATACAAAATGTGTTCTGTAACTTGCCTTGGTCCTCATTCTCCAAGAGATTGCTCCACTGTTTAAGTGTACTATTGTTTACTCCCTCATTAGGTTTCAAGAGTATTAAAATAAATGATTTAGCTATGATTGGAAGCTGAAAATAGACAGGCTGAACAGGGAATATCACAGAGAGACGGAACACTCTATGTACAAGCCCTAGCCAGTATTTTTAACAACTCACTGCATTCTGAGTAAGGACTTGCAGATTGGAAGTTGACTCCTGAAGTCCCTATCTTGTAAAAAAAGGAAACAGAATATAATTATAGATCCTTAGTTTGGTTGGCATCAGTAATAGGAAATAAGTTGGAAAGAATCATAATGAATGCAGTATATAACTATTTGGATATGGACAGATATGTTAAGAACAGGCAACATAGCTTCATAATGTTCATGTTACAAAGCGAGTTGTGTTTTTTGAAGGACACTAAGACTGTAGATGAGCAAAGCCCAGAAAATATGGTCTAATAAGACTTGCAGAGAGCTTTTGATAAGGTATCACATACGGCTTTTCAAAAAGATCAAAGCAGTAACAGATTAAGCCAGATTGAGAACTGGCTGCAAGGACACAGGAATAAAATGGATGGATTTGGATCTGTCAGAAAAGCAGTGGTATCCCACAGGGCTCAGCGTTGGAATCATTCTTCTTTGCTCTTTTTATAAATGACATAGAAGTAGGTGCTGGGCCACAACTAATGTAATAATACTAATTATAAGATAACGCTAAATTACATGCTAGTGTTACAAGTATAAATGGTGCTCTTCTGCTTCAGGGTCACATTGAATTACTGGGGATTGCACTTATGATTTGCAAATGATAGTTACTTCTGAAAATTTGAGAAGAGTGAAGGGTCAACATGCCCACACCTTTCAGGCCAAGCACCAAATAAGATAGGGAAAAGAATAAGATCTGGGTGTTTTGCTCAGATCTATAAAAATTCATGAGGTATGCCATGAAACCGGTTACTGCCACAAGGCTTAGTGCTACAGACACAGAACAGACTAGAAGGCAAGGCATACTGTTTGAAAAACACTATGGTGCTGGAGGAACTCAGCAGGCTAGGCAGCATCCATGGGGAAAAGCAGACGGTCAACATTTCAGGTCAGGACACTTCTTCAGGACTGAAGATAGGAAAAGGGGAAGCCGAATATATAGGAGGGAAAAGCAGACTAGTGATAGGTAGATAAAAGAGGGCAGGTGGGGTGGGCACATGGTGGTGATAGGTAGATGCAGGTAAGAGATAGTGATCGGCAGGTGCAGGGGAGGAGGGGAGAGCAGATCCACCAGGCGATGGGTCAAAGGTAAGGAAAGAGAAAAAAAGGGTAGAAAAAAAGAGATAGGCTGAGAAAGGGAAGAAAACAAGAAGCATGGTGGTGGTGGGGGGGGGGGTGGTTGTGGGGGAAGGGGTGTGGGGATTACCTTAAGTGGGAGAAATTGATGTTCATGCCATTAGGTTGCAAGGTTCCAAGATGAAAAATGAGGTGCTGTTCCTCCAGTTTGCGCTTGGAAATCTCCTGGCAGTGGAGGAGGCCAAGGACGGGAGGGGGAGTTGAAGTGACTGGCAACAGGGAGATGCAGGTCGCGGTTACAGATGGAGCACAGGTGTTCTGCAAAACGATCACTTAGTCTGCGTTTGGTCTCACCAATGTAGAGGAGGCCACACTTGGAGCAGCAAATGCAGTAGGTGATATTAAGGGAGGTGCAAGTAAATCTCCGTCTCACCTGAAAGGACTATTTTGGTCCCTGGATGGAGGTGGTGTAGGAGCAGGTGTTGCACCTATGGTGGGGGCAGTGGAAAGTTCCTGGGGTGGGAGCAGGACGGGTGGGGGAGGGAGGAGTGAACGAGGGAGTCGCGAAGAGAGTGGTCCCTGTGAAAGGCAGAAAGAGGTGGGGACAGGAAGATGTGCAGAAGTTTGCAGATACTAAAAATTTGAAATAATAACTTAAAATGTTGGAAAAACACAGCCGGCCAGGCAGCAAAGAGGAAAACAGAGATTTAGGGACATTGAACTGAAATTTTAAATCTGTTTGTCTGTCCACAATTGTTGACTGACCTGTTGTATTTCCAGCACTTCCTGTTTTATTTCAATTATTCTGAGTTCTCTGTGTATCACCTTTGGAAAATGCTCTGGGTGCATTACTTGTTTGAAACATAACAATATGGAACCAGGGAGGAGATTGCTGGGGCTTTGACAGAGATGTTTGTATTCTCTTTAACCACAGAGAGGTCCCAGAAGACTGGAAAATAGCCAATGTTGTTTCTTTGTTTAAGGGCATCAGGAATAAACCAGGGAATGATGAGCTGGTGATCCTTATATGAGTGGTAGGGAAATTATTGGAGAAGATTCTCAGGAAATGGATTTACTCGCATTTGGAAAAGCACAGACCTATTAGAGACGGTCAGCATGGCTTTATGTGGGGGAGGTCTTGTCTCACAAATTTGATTGAGTTTTTTTGAGGAGGTGACGAAGATTATTGATGAGGATAGGACAGTGGACTTAGACAAGGTCCCTCATGGTAGGCTGGTCCACACGATTAAGTCACATGGGATCCACAGTGAGTTGGTAAGTTGGATTCAAAATTGGCTTGCCATAGAAGACAGAGAGTAGTGGTAAAGGGTGTTCCTCTCACTGGAGGTCTGTGACCTGTGGTGTTCCATCAGTACCAGTTGATCTGTTTCATTCTGTTATCCCACCATCAAACATACGAGATGATAAACAGAAAAGAGACATGATCTCTTTTGATCTGGATGAAAATGTAGGTGGGCTTATTAGTAACTTTGCAAATGACACAAAAATTGGTGGAGTTGTAGATAGTGAGCAACGTTGTCAAATGATATAGATCAGTTGGACATTTGGGCAGTGAAATGTCCACATTAAACTCCATCTGCCAAGTGCGAGGCATTGCATTTTGGAAAGTAAAATGCAAGAGGAAAGTATACAATAGATGGCAGGACCCTTAGGAGCATTGATATATAGGGGTTATTGGGATGCAAGTCCATAGTCCCCTGAAAGTGGCAACACAAGTGGATAAGGTCGTAAAGAAGGAGTGCGGCATGCTTGGGGCACTGAGTATAAAAGTTGGCAAGTTACATTTCTGCTGTATAAAACTTTGGTTCAGCCACATTTGGAGAACAGTGTGCAGTTGTGGTTGCCTCATTCATGGGAAGGATGTGGAGGCTTTGGAGAGGGTGCAGAAGAAACTCACCAGGATATTGCCTGAATTGGGGTGCGTTAGCAAAAGGAGGAGTTGGACAAATTTGGATTTGTTTTGCTGAAGCGTCAGACGATGAAGGGTGACCACATAGAAGTTTATCAGATTTTGAGAGGCATAGATAGGGTAGGTAGTCAGGGTCTTTTTCCTAGGGTGGAAAGGTCAAGTATCAGGAGGCATAGATTTGAGGAAATTTGTGAGGCAAGATTTTGTTTTTCTTTTATACAGAGGGTGGTAGGTGCTGGAACACGCTGCCAGGAGGTGGTAGATGCAGATATGACAGCAGCACTTAAGAGACATTTAGACAGACACATGAGCAGGGAGGGAATAGAGGGATTTTCACCTGATGCAGGCAGATTGGATCAGTTTGGAATGGCATCCTGGTCGGCGCAGACAGAGTGGGCTGAGGGGCCTGCTCCTGCACTGCACTGTACCGTCCTATGTTCTATCAGACGAGGACAAAATTATTTTATTCGATAGCACTTATGTTCAAATCATACAATTCCCAAATGTAGGAGCCATCTGTTCATTTGCCAACAAGATGCATGATACCTCTTCCCACCATTACAGCTCTATCTGCAAGAATTAACACTAGCAGGTGTGTGTTTCAAAGATGTGATAGACTAGGAGTAATAGTGTACTGTGAAAAGCTTAATATCCTATCACTTTGAAGTGCACTCTAATCCATGTAAAGGAGATGAAATCTTGGAAAACATGGAACGTCAACAAGCATCTTGGGAAGTTTTAAGATTTTGTGACTTGTGAAATCTTTTGATAAAAAAATTGATTTCATGATTTCATATCTAATATATTTATGCATTGACCTGAATGCATCCTACACCAACTCAACACCTAGAATCCAGAGAGAAAATGGGATTTTTTTAAAAGTAGTTTGGAAGACCATTCTCCAACTAATATGTTCAAGGTTATAAATGGTGTTCATGTTTAATCCATAGCTTCAACACCAGGGGGCGGACTTCCACTTGTTAAACAATTGGACCAAGACAACCTTTCTGAGTGATAATGTTAGAAAAGTAGTGTTTTCATACTCCGTAGTCTGAGTTTAAATGGATGAACTGAGAGACCAACCTGCACCTTTCCTACTCTGATTGACTGACAGTGTTTTTAAATTAAGGCAGCGAGGTTCTCCTTAAATTTGAAGTTCACCCTCTAATATCATCAATGGGCTGACCTACAACACTGGCATCAGAAATAAGCAGGGGAGGCTTCCTGGAATCTTTGTATCCACATGAAGATGTTGCAAGTCAATGAAACCAAAGAATATGCCAGCAAAATGGGGTATAGAGACAACCATGTAAATTTAATTTGATGATGCTATCATTGCATCCCACAATATATCATAAGTATCCGTTCTCAAAACAACAAAAATGTAAATTGGGCTGTTTGTATGGCAAGCAGCCAAAGCACCCTGCCAAGTTACCACCCAAGCAGTAAAGACAAATATATTACTCATGTTTAATCTGTCAAAGCCAAAAGGCCTACTGATTACCTCAGGCAACTGGGGGCCTTACGCATGGAATAATATTTAAGTGGCTAATGACTAAACAGATCAAACTGATGACATGCACAAAAAATAAACCTGACATTAGATTCAACCCAATGAATAACATCTAACTGTCCCAAGCAACAATCTCTTCCAGATTATTTCTCGGGAGCCAAAAAGTAGATCACATGATGGTAGTGGCCAGAAATTTGATGGCAATGGTCACCAGCGGCCCAAAGGAGATCAGCAGCAGACATTAAGTACGTAACTTTCTGTGGACCTCACTAGTTTCAACAGCCAGTCTCCACAACCTCAAACCTTTCAGGAAGCTCCTCCTTATCACATGCTGAAGTGTCATCAAATTCATTCTGAAAGCCAACTTTGCATGTAGCCCACACCATCCATGACCTAAATGTGCATAACAAAATGTAATGGATTGGAATTCAAACACACATTACATTCCAATGAACACTACTGTACTTGTAAACACACCGTGTAGGAGGACGACTTGGGGACCAATCTAGCAATCTTTGAGAAAATCGCAGCATGTGCCCAATCATGGTCAGTTTAATAATTAAGCTCTACCACATAAGTATTGCACTATATGGTGGAATTTCTGAGCAATTATTCTTCATCTAAGAATCCTTGGAGAATAAAACTATAACAATATTCTCTATTCTTTTCCAGCAAGACCACTGCTGTTCTCATAGCATTTAGTGTCAAAAAATCCAAAGATCAGGATTCTCTGTAAAGATGTGCCTTTGGAAATTGATCTACACATCAGTTAAGCTATTAAAGATGCTTTTACACTGAACACACCCACTGACCCATGTGCATGCGCATGGCAATACAAATAAATATATGTTCACGTATAGGATTTCCATTCAAAGCCAGTAGTGAATGGCGATTCAGGATTGAGGTTCAGTACTTTGGTGCAGGAGGGGTAGGGTGAGACTGAAGGTAAGGATGTTTGAAAGGGAACCTACCCAAGTGGGATTTCCAGCCCAAACACTCGTTCTACAAATGCATGACCTGATTTTCAGACAATGATTTAAAGGAGCATTGCATGGGGAATGTTATTCCACAATTAAGTCATGTCACCATTCAAGCACCGTTTGCAACCAGAAACCCCTGATTACCCTTCCAAAGTGGTCTTTATCAAAAATCATCAGATTTGTCTTTCACTCTGGAAATTACTTTTCCATATGTGTAACACTGAAAAAGACACAGTTATGCATAATAAGGCCATTCTGCTTTTCTCTCTTACTAAAATGCATAACCATGCACTTCCCCATTTCATACTCTAACTGCTGCCTTTTTGCCTACTCTCTTAACCTTCTGTATCCCTTTGCAGACTCTGTGCCTTCCTCAAAGCTCACTTACCCAACTGCCCTGGGTATGGCACTCTCTCTCTTCAGCTAGATCTTTAATATAAATGATGAGTAGTTGAAGCCCCATTACTGTTCCCTGTGGCACCCTACTATTAATAGTCTGCCAACCTGAAAATAACCCATTTATTTCTACTGGTTTCTGTCTTAAATCTCTATCCATGTAAATACATTATCCTCAATCATGTGAATCCACAGTTTATGTAATATTCTTTTGTGTGGTAGCTTACTAAATACCTTCTGAAAATCCACTTGTTCACCCTCGTATACCTTGTTGAAAAAATACAATATTAGTCAAACACAATTTTCCCGTCAGAAAACCATATTGCTTCTGCCTAATCATGTTAAGCTTTTCTAATTGCCCTGTTACTACATCATTAATAATAGATTTGTGTGTTTTGCTGGCAACAGATGTTAGCCTACTGGTCTTTGGTTGCTTTTTGTTTTCTCCTCCTTTCTTAACCAGCAGCATTCCATTTGCTACCTTGCTTTCCACTGGGGCCATTCCAAAATCTAGGGAATTTTGGAAGATCATTCATAGTGCATCACATATCTCTGCAGCCAGCGCTTTTGAAATCCTGGAATCCAGGGTATTATCCAATTGTGTTCCCCTCACTGTCACACTCTCTCCTAATTACATTCAGTTCTTCACTGTCATTAGATCCTGGTTCCTCAGAATCAGAATTTACCCGCATCATCTTCTCCCTCTATTGATTTTTGGTCATTTCTTTCTGCTTTCTCAAGCTCCCCCAACCCACTTGCTTATTATCCTTCTTGATAACATTAGAAGCCTCTTCTTTTAAGCTAATACCAACCCTAAGCTTCTTAGATAGCTTCAGATCACTTTTTCACAGAATTGTTGCTTTTCAATTGAATGCTCATTTGTCAAGAATATTGAAATATTGCTTTAAATTCTCATTGCTTATCTGTGGGCAACAATTTTGATCTAATTTCCAAACATACTTTAGCCAATTCTCCTTCCTAATTTGATTTAATTCAAGACTTTAGCTTCTGACTGATGTGCTTCTCTTATGAACTCTGCACAAAATTCTACCACGTTCTGATCACTTTTCCCCACAGGATCTCTTACAAGATTATTAATTAATCCTGTCTCATTGAACAAGGTAAGGTCTAAAAAAGCTTATTCCCTGGTTGGTTCCATGATGTATTGTTCCAGAAAATTGTCCCAAATGTACCAACCAATCCTGCAAACTACATTACCCAATTTGATTTGCACAGTCTACATGAAGATTGAAGTTTCCCTCATTTTTGCATTACCTTCACTGCAAGCTTTTCCTGCGTCACAGGATCACAGAATGGGAGCCTGTAAACCACTTTACCCAAGGATTTTGTCTCTCGTTATGCCCAGATGTATTCTCCTTCCTTTGCTTCTAGGTCAAGATCATTCCCCATTACTGCCCTTATGTTATTCTTTATTATCAGGACTAGACTCTTCCTCTACATGCTACCCACCAATGCTTACTTTTCATTTTCTCTGGACTTTTTTAACATCAAATAACCAGAAATATTTCATTCCCAATCTTGATCACCATGCAACTACATCACAGTATAATCTATTAAACCAAACTCCTGGCAAATCCATTTGTCTCTATTTGTGATATCTATTACTCAAGTTTTGTTACAAATATTTTTATATTTGGAGACATTTTAAATTTTAATCTTCTCCTATTATTACTTAAATGGGATTTTTTTTAAAAACTGATTTACTCTAAACATTAATCCTCTGTCCCTGTTTAATTTCACTCAAAATGCTACTTTGCTTTAAGGACTTAACATTTCCCTATAAATCTTTAATCTTTCACTAACCTGACCCTAACCCCCACCCCACACCAACTCATGCCCAGTCAACAGCTCTAGCTAATTGATTCACCAGGGCGCTGGCCCATGCTAATGGAATGGATCTCTCTTCCCTCGGCACTGATACAGTGTCCCATGAAATGAAACTTTTCTCCCACTCTGTTCTTTGAGCCACATACTTAACTCTCATCCATGCAAACCAATGCTAATTTGTGTATAGCTCAGGCAACACATCCTAAAATAACATTTTTTAAAAATTTGGCCCATAGCTATCAAAGGTCTCTCGGCAGAATCGCATTCCTGACTTGCATCTGTGTCACTTGTTATTTTATGTGGACTGTGAGATTTGACTCTTAACCCTCTAAATCCAAGTTCTTTTCCAACCTTGAGGAAACACCCTTTACACTGGCACCAGGCAGGCAAATGGTCTCCTGTACCACGATGCCATCCTTTCTGCAGTGTTTTTCCACCTCCCTGCAGGCAGCAAAACCTTGTTGGGCAAGATCAAAGATTCAGACTCCTGCATCACTACATCCTGGTTTCCTGACAGTGATCTCCTCTATTCCTGACCACTGCCCAAATCCAAGCTACAACCTTAAATAAAGGATGGAATAATGGAATCATCACAATGTCTGCAACTCAGACATCAGCCCAATTGAAGTTTCTCAAGATAAAAGCACTTACTGCAAATCTAGTCTCTACCAATTCCCAAATGTTGAAGCTATGACACATCATCTGCTCTCCCGATCATTTCAATTCCCATTTTATATGCTCAATTATTTAATGTTACTATTCACTTGATATAAAATTACTCCAAGTTAATTAGTCCAGAATAGTTGTAACAACCTTTTCATCAATTGTAATCCCCAGAAAACGATCCAAATAGTACTTCAACAAACCACCATGAACACTGAAGCACAAATATCTCCTTGCCACTCTGCAGTGAATTCCTACACTGATCAAATCCCCAGTAGCATCCCATTAAAGTTGAAATTTAAGTCGCAAAAGAACCTCATTCATCCCATATGCATTGCATATCATTTTTTGCTTAAAGTTCCATCATCAAGGATCCCTGCCGTCCAGGCCATGCCATCTTTTTGTAGCTACCGTCGGGCAGGAGTGCAGAAGCCTGAAGTCCCACACCACCAGGTTCAGGAACAGCTATTTCTCTTCAAACATTTGGTTCTTGAACCAACCGGCAAAACCCTCATCACTACAGTTTAGCAACACTATGACCACTTTGATCACTTTGCACTAAAATGGACTTTTTTGGTCTAATTGTGTCTTTTCTTGTAAAAACTGTGCATAATTTATGTTTTTCTTGCGAATGCTGCTTATATGATGCTATGTGTCTGTGATGCTGCTGCAAGTAAATTTTTCATTGCACCTGTGCATACATGTACTTGTGCATATGATGATAAACTCGACTTTGATTGTTCACTCTGGTTTTCACACAAATCGCACTGAAAAATAACATATCCTCACAAATGCTGTCTTTGTATTTATATAGCATCTCTAACATAGAAAACAAAATCCCAGGTGCTGCCAAGAGACATTCATATCAAGCAAATACAATTAATTTGGTTTTATTTAGAGAAGTAATTTTTAAATATAAGATAGTCAAGGTAACCAAGTTAATATATTAAAATGTAACTTGTCTTTGAGCCTTTTATTTTCACATCTAACTACTATGCTGTCAACGGCAGTTCCAAGCCTGTTACGCAACACTTCTGGGAACAAATAATGACATTTCCAATCCTTCATTTACTTGAAACTGCCTTTCGTGTATCAATCAATACACACAAAATGCTGGAGAAACTCAGCAGGTCAGGCAGCATCTATGGAGGGAAATAAACAGTCAACCTGAAATGTCCCTCCATAGATGCTGCCTGACCTGCTGAGTTCCTCCAGAATTTTGTGTGTGTTGCTCCAGATTCCAGCATCTGAAGAATCTCTTGTGTTTCATATTTCAGTGTTACTTTGCTTTGTACCACATACTCAATTCAGAAAAGTTGAATGATACTTATTCTGGGCAATAAAAGATTTCATGCATGGATACAATTAATAACCCAATCAATCATTCCAATATTATCTTAAACTCTCAAGACAATTATAAAACCAGTTATAACAAAAATGTTCTTTTCATACTTAGGGGGATTGACTATAATCGATTGAATCATTGATTATTAATGGCTTTAAATACTAATGAGTGTTTTATATGATTAGATTATACAACTTTGGGGTAATTAAGCAGTATGAAACTAATCTGATGACGCTATTGCCAAGAGGATCTACTTTTTATGAGGTAGACAACAAAACCATTCACGCAAGAAACCGTCTAGGCTTAAAGAAAAAGAAAAATGTTGCAGAAATTATTCACTAACTTTGCTCACATCATAGATGAATAAATACTTGCAGATTCTAAAGCTTATCAGAATTTTGCCTCCTCAACAATTACCACCCAATATTCAAAAGAAGAAAAGATAGAAGAAATAATGCAATTCATGTTGGATGTGATCCAGATGTGTGTCCAGAGGCATCATTCTAGCCCTGATTGTATCAGGCATCACATGTGAGAAATGTGTTGTGGAGACATTTGCCAATTTGGTTATTGTATTCACTTGATATAAAACCATTGAGGCTTGAGGCACAAAAATTGGACCCATCAATCCAGACTGGGCAAAAAAAAGCTACCAGCCCAACCCCACTTTCCAGGTCTTGGTCTATAACATTGTCGATACAGTCCCCAAGGGTGACTCTGAGCTTCCAGTTACCTGTATTTCTCCACCCCACTCCCATTCTGGTCTGTCAATCTGCTACTATAAAGCTCAACAATAATTCAAGGATCAGCATCTCTTCTTCCTATTAGGCATATTTCAGCCTACCAGCCTCAACACTGAATTCAACAATTTAAGATAACCTGCCTTGGGACTGACAAGGTACCTCACAGTAAGCTGGTCCAGAAGAGTAAGTCACATAGGAGCCATGGTAAGTTGATAAGTTGGATACAAAATTGGCTTGGTCATAGTAGACAGAGGGTAGTGGTGGAGGGCTGTTTCTCAGACTGGAAGTCTGCAACCAGTCGTGTTGCACAAGGATCAGTGTTGGGATCATTAGATCAGGATGAAAATGTAGGTGGTCTGATTAGTAAGTTTGCAGATGACATGAAAATTGGTGGAGCTGTGGATTGTGATGAAGGTTGTCAAATGATACAGCAGGATATAGCCCAGTTGGAAATTTGGCAGAGAAATGGCAGACAATATTTAATCTGGACGAATGTGAGGTGCATTTAGGGAGGGCAAGTGCAAGGGAGAAATATACTGTAAATATCAGGACCCTTAGGAGCACTGATATACTGAGGGATCTTAGGGTGCAATTCAGAAGTTTCCTGAAAGTAGCAACATAAGTGGATAGGGTGGTAAAGAAGGTGTATTGCATGCATGCCTTCATTGGTTGTATAGAAGTCAGGAAATCATGTCGCAGCTGTGTAAAACTTTAGTTAGGCCACACTTGGAGTAGTGAGTGCAGTTCTGGTCGCCGTACTATAGGAAGGATGTGGAGGCTTTAGAGAACGTGCAGAAGAGGTTTACCAGGATGTTGCCTGGATTGGAGTGTGTTAGCTGTAAGGAGAGGATGGACAAATTTGGATGGTTTTCCCTGGAATGTCAGAGGCTGAGGGGCGACTTGATAGAAGTTTATAAAATTATGAGGTGTATAGTTAGGACAGATTTTCTTTTTCCCCCAAAGTGTAAATATCAAATACTAGAGGGCATAGGTTTAAGGGGGGGGGAGCAGTTTAAAGGAAATGTGCAAGGCAACTTTTTTTTTGAAACACAGACAGTAGTAGGTGCCTGGAAGGGGCTGCCGGGGTAGGTCATAAAAGCAGATACAATACCAATGTCTAAGAGGCATTTAGACAGACACATGAACAGGTAGGGAATAGACAGATATAGACTATGTGCAGGTAGATGGGATCAGTTTAGATTGGCATCATGGTCGGTGCACACATGACCTGCTCCTGTGCGATACTGTTCTATGTTGGCCAGTTCTGATGAAAGCTCACCAAGCTATATTAATGTTAATCCAGTTTTGCACTCTCCATGGATGCAGTCTGACCTGCTGGGTGTTTCCAGCACTTGCTTTTATTTCAGATTTCCAGCAACCATAATGTTTTGTATCTCACAGCTGCATGACTGCATTTCCCCCCTCCTCACCCCGCCCTCCCCCTCCGGCCCCTCTGACCTCATTAATCTCCTTCTACTTACATCTCCTCCAGACAGACCATCTGCAATTAACAAACTGTCAGCACCTTCTCTCAGCCAGCATGTACACTGACGTCACTTAGTCTCTTGTTTCGCAGGCACTCCCTTAGTTTCTTTTCCATCCTTTCCCCTACCTCTACAACTTAAAACACCTTTGATTTTTTTTTAAGCTTTCTGAAAACATTAACTGAAACATTAACTTTATTTCTTTCTCCACAGGTGGGTCCTCTGTCGTTTGTCATATATATTAATGATTTGGATGAGAAGGTAGGTGGCATGATTTGTAAATTTGCAGATGACATCAAAATTGGTGGCATGGTGAACAGTGAAGAAGATTGTCTAAGATTACAACAGGATATTGATCAACTGGGAATGAGGACAAGGGAATGACAGATGGAATTTAACTTGAAAAAGTGCGAAGTGATGCATTTTGGGAAGTTAAACCAGGCCAGGACATACACAGTGAATTGCAGGGCCCTGGGGAGTGTTGTTGAACAGAGATACTTGGGTGATCAAGGACATAGTTCCCTGAAAGTGGCAACGAAGTTAGACAGGGTGATGAAGGAGGGGTATAGTGTGCTCGCCTTCACTGGCCGTGGGCCGAGCACAAGAGTTGAGACGTCACATTAGTGGTTAGAGCACAGTTAGTATGTGGTTCCAGTTGCCATACTCTAGGAAGGATGTGATTAAGCTAGAGAGTGTGCAGAAAAGATCCACAAGGATGTTTCCTGGAATGGAGGGCTTAAGTTACAAGGACAGACTGGATAGGCTGTGACTGTTTTCCCTGAGGGGCTGAGGGGTGATCTTACAGAGGTTTATAAAATTATGAGGGACATAGATAGGGTAAATAGTGACAGTCTTTTTCCCAGGGTAGAGGAGTCTAAAACTTGAGAGCATAGGTTTAAGGTAACAGCAGGAAGATTTAACAGGGATCTGAGGGGCAAGTTTTTCCACACAGAGAGTTGTGGGTATATAGAATGAGATGCCAGAGGAGGTAGTAGAGGCAGGTACGAATACAATATTGATACAATATCTAAAAGTCATTTAGATAGGTACATGGATAGGAAAGGTTTAGAGGGATGTGGGCCAAATGCAGGCAAATAGGATTAGCGCAGAAAGACATCTTGGTCAGCATGGATGAGTTGGGCCGAAGGGCCTTCTTCCCTGCTGTATGAATCTATGAACTTGGACCTGGTGAAGTGATTTTCTTTGTGTGCTTATTTTCTTTCCTATCTGGGCTTTCAACTTAAAAGTTATTTTTCCCCTATCTGACTGGCCCTGCCTATCAATGGCATTGCCAATCACAGCCCTTCTGTCTACAGTTATTTTCAGGATCATATTCTCCATCTTTCCCATGACCCAGCTGTTGACTCTCCATGTGTAGTGCCAAGGTGCCAAATATCAAAGGAAAAGAATGGAGAGAACAATTATTCAGGTGTGTGAGAGAAGTGTGCAGGGAAATGAGTAGAGCAATTCGGAATGCTTTGCATCACTAGATTTTACTCATTTTGTCACATACTTCTTTAATGCAAAGCAGGAAATAAATAGGAAGCTTTTTCAATTTATGAACACACTAAATTCTTCTTCGCGTAACTGATTTTGGGGAAGTAAAAGATTCAGTGGTGCTAAAAGATATTGCTTTTCATTACCAAATAGCATTTATATTTATAGCATTTCCATTACTTTAGAATAGTACAAAATAAATTGAGCATAGCTGGAACATAAAACCACACTCGTGTGCTTCACACCAACATAAGTATGACAGTGGTTGGCCTATAATCTGTTGCATTTTTCCCCTTTACAGACCTGCTGGGTGTCCAATTTGCTGGGCCAAGTTCTCCATACATAGTTCCAAATCATAGCCCATGACTCAGCATTCATTTTCCAAACTGTTTTCATGATGAAGCACTTTGGCATTTCGTTAATTTAATTTTTAAGATGCTATTCAAATAGATTGCTTTTACATCTAGGGAAAACATCCAGCTTTCCTGTTTATCTGGTTACTCATCCAATTATCCTAAATACCTAACAAATACAATCAAGATTCTCTTACAGAAATATATAGACATTTCTAAACAAGCTTAAGGAGTCCTAAGGATGAATGTTTTTCCCTCTGCTGCAAGTACTGGGTTCTTAAGCAAGACAATTATAGAAAGTTTCAACCCAATTCTTGATGCACTTAAGTGTATATCACAAAAAACTACTCATAATATAGCACTAAGCAGGTAGATTGACAAGAAAATCATAGAAATAACACATTAGCATATTTTTATCTGCTAAGAGATCTCTTGTGGTTGATTTTAAAAAAAAGCAAATGGGAGAAAAAACAACCGCTACTGAAGACACATGCAAAATGGTTTGATAGTTTGCCCTGAAAAATTCATTTGCTATTTGGAAAGTTGTCAATAAAAGACAGGAGCAACACTGGCAATGCAGCTGCCGAGGCACATATCTCAATTGTTTGCACACCTTCCACTTTGGGTGTGGGAAGGGGGCTTGGTCTGAAGTTAGGCCTCTGTGACACCACATTAAGGCATCTTGTACTTCCCAAAGGGATGTTTACTTTGACTAATTTCTGTCTTTGCTCTCAATAAATGTTGTAAAACCAAGATGGCAATGAGACTATTTTCAGGAAGCACCCTAAAATTTTCAGATTCTGAAAGTCAATACGGAAAAAGCAGCCAATCAGAAAGAGCTGTGTAGAGGAGGGGGTAAAATCATTGGCAGTAGGGGTGAGAGGTGACAAACGAGGTGGCTCAGAGAACCATTGTGCTCAGTCCTTCCCTTTGGCTACCCTGTGCCCAAGACATCCATTTGGCCATTCTACTGTCAAAAAGTACAAAGTGCAAAGGGACTACAGTGGTCAGCATGTAGAAGGTGACATTAAGTTAATATTAAATGATTTTATAAAAGGGAGAACACCTTTCAATTATTTAAAGCAGTTATATTTATAATTCTATTTTAGTATGAAAATGTGAAACAACATTCAAGCATTTAAGTCAGACTTAGATATGAATCCTTCATAACTAAAGCCAAATAGCAAGATTTGGACTATTTTATGAACAATGCTCATCTTTAATACAATATACGAGCGTGGAAAGCTATAAATTTTACTGGTTACATTGACTCCCCGAGGCATTTTTTCTGTAGAGGCTTTGGATCTGTTAACAGGTGCAAGCCCATCTCTTATGACTAACTAGCTGCACTGTGTGCACCAATCACACCAATATCACACAGTTCAAATCCAGCTTTAAAGATAAAGTACACACTGCCTCTGGCAATACCACACTGGCTGCATGGAATATAAATGAGGTCTATTCAAATCCTTTGGTAATACGGTGAATAACACCCATTTTCTGGAGAGAATTTGGCACTAATCAGAATTAATTGGGACAGCAAAGCCTGCTACATGATTATTTTGCCCCTAGAAACCTCCTCAAAATCGGCCATTCCCCTTAACTTCCACTCAATCATGTCATTGGAACACCGAGACTATGATTTATCGCAATTCTTGTTTCTTTATAGATCTCTTTATATGTACTTTCTTACGCGGTTTGTTGGGCTTGGAATCATTAAATGAAAAAGGGAAGGAATGAGATAATATTCAGTTCAATTGCATTATGGTCACTGCATGATGCTTATTTACCATCAGTATGTTGACCACCTCAGGGTCATGCACATCATTAAATACTGCAATCTATTCCCTTGTTTCTTTTAAAACAGATTGTTCCACGCTGCCCTACTCAACCTTTCACCTATTATCATAGCATCTGCCAACAATATTGTTATTTTAGCCTCTTTCCCCAGCTTCCTTGTATACTGTATATATTCAGCTCCTCAAAATGCTCAGTCTATTGGCAAAGTTCCTGCTATGTTACCATGGTTTACGCTTTAAGCTTTCACTCTCTATCAATCAGTGTAACTGCTGTTGGCCTCCTTCCCTTAGCATGTCTCATCTGTGGTCCTGCTTCTTCATCCTTTCTCCTGATCCGTCCTTTCACAACTGAAAGCCCATCCTCTGTTTGCCCTTGAATGTCTCGTGTACTTTGAAAACGTCTCAGCCTTGCCTTCATTCAGCAATAAACAGCAGCATTTACATGATTAATCAGTCATACAGTTCTGCTGAGCACACTTGCTGCATCAAAAAAGGTGCAAGTATTAAATCAATTGTCTGTTGGATAACTGGCAGAACTAGGAGTCTTACTCCCATGACCTCTTCTATTTCTGATCTGCATAAGCAGTGAAGATTCCAAAATACCGTGCAAGTTCATCTCATTCATTCTTGTTACCAAGTTGGAGGAGGCAAAGTGGATTCTGACTGATCACTTCACCATAGCCATAACATGATGACTACTCAAAGCACAATGCAATTGCTTGTAGAAGGCAGTCTTAACATAGCTCCTAGTGTGACTAAAATGTGAAAATTGTTTTAAGTACTGTGCAACCATTATAACAAGCATCACTTTCACCACGCTTCTACTTTAACAGAACAACACTAGGCACCTTATAAGAGCACAATCAGCTAAAAATGACGTCAAATGAGGAGTAATGAGATGACAAACATCTTGAGCAGGTTATAGAGAGCATCCTAAAGGAAAAGAGAGAGTGAAGAAGAGAGAGAGAGCAAGAAATTAGAAAATTACAAAATCCAGGCAATTAACCATGCTGGGACAAATGGAATGGGAATACATTTATCATCATCATTTTATCATCTTCCACCACTATGTTCAAAGTCTTGTAAATATGAATTGGCAGTTCACTCTGTCTTGCATGCCCTTCAAAATAGTGTCATGTAAATTAACCAATACCAAAATGTTGTATGATGCTGTAGATCTGAAATAATAGAAGACAATGGAAATATTCAGCAGGTTAAGCAGTATCTGTGGAGTGAGAATAAAGTTGATGTTTCAAGTCAATGATCTTTTATACAATGAAAGGCCTGATTGCTGAGTAATTTCAGTTTATTTCACACTTTCAATTACATTAGCCCAGAAGTGATAGTATCCCTGAGGTGTCAGGTTAAAGGAATCTCCCATCAGTTCAAGCAAGGTCTCCAGTCATGACTGTTCTACATACACAAGGCCCAAAGTACCACGTGGTGGAATAAGGCCTACATGAGGAAACTCACTCAGCAACCTTTTGTCTGTGGGTAATGGAGATCGCAGGAGAGGATTGAGAGTCAGAAAGGGAGGAGAAGAACATTGCAGGGATGGGAGTGAGGAACACAGAAGGTATGGGCACTGCAGAAGGAGGGAGGCAACCATGGAGGAGAGAGAAGATAACAGTGATGGAGAAAGGATTATGTGGGAGAGAGAGAAAGAATTCCCAGACTCCACACCCTCCACCACTGGCACATGGTGACTGCAATGTGTACCATCTACAAAATGCCCTGCAGATACTTGCCTGGGCTTCCTTCCAGTGGAAATCACAAAGCACCTTCCAGTGTCACAATGTCTATCACCGAGATAAACAAGGGCAACAGGAAGATGGGAATGCCACCACCTGCAGGATCCCCTCCAAGTCACAGACTCCCCTGACTTGGAAATACGTCGCTAATCCTTCATCATGCCAAGTCTGAGTTCTGGAATTCCCTGCCCATCAGTACTGGAGGAATACCTCGCCAGAAGGTCTGCAACCATTTAAGGTGGCGACTCATCATCTTCTTCTCAAGAGCAATTAGAGATGGAAAATAAATGCTGGCCTTACCTGCGCTGTCCAGGTTCCCAAACATGGTTTACAAAAAAATACTGATGTAGGGGGTTGGATTCCCCACAGTATGCTTTCTTCTGGTACTAGTTCTGTACACAAGTTATCAGACTATCTTTAAACCCATTTTATTTTCCATGTAACTCTGTTATCTGGCACCTTTCAAATATGTTCCAAAACTCCACATATGAAAGACTACTACTCCAGTTGCATTAATCTCCCATGTTACTTCAACAAAGAAGTCAATGTGACTGACCCTTATTAACTGTGTCCTTGACGATGGTCTCCAGTAATTTTCCCAGCACTGATGAAAACTGATTGACTGCAGTTTTCAGATTTAGCTCTCCTCCTTGCTTTTGCCCCATTTCTCTGTTTCTATACCAACATCCAAAGAAGACTTAAAAATTATGATCAATATTGTCCTATAAACCTGGGACGTATCCCAGTTAGACTGGCTAAATATGAGAGATGCCAACTTATTTAACAACTTATTTCTATTTCCATCCCTCCAAAATATCTGCTTCCCTCCACTCCAAAATTAACTTCATTCTTTTTTGCAATGACCTGTACCAGTTACTCATTCCGTACCACAGTCATGGCTTGGAACAAACAAGCTGATTTTCTTTCTCTCTCTCAGTTAGATCCACCATTCCTCTGATTGCCCTTTTACTTTTTATTTGTTAATTTAAAAAAAACATTTTGGGCTTACTGTTATTTTATGGTAATTGTTTGCCATTTTAAGCCCATACTCTGGTTGGTCTGTTATATTCTGGACCTGACATTTGTCACATTCTTTTGCCATTTTATTTTAACCTTCAGCTTTTGAAGACTCGCCTTTACTCCTTGCAGGAACATGCTTGATTTGTACTCAAAGTACATCCCCCTGGAAATTCTGCCATTGCTCATTTGCTATTTCTCTGATCAGTCTGTATCTCTAATCTACATTAACTGGATACTTTGACAGAACACTGAAACTGGCTCTCTTTTATTTGGGAACTTTCACTGCTGATTTTTTACCTTGCCTCTTTCTATAGTTATACTGCTATCACAGTTACCCAGATGTTCTTTAACTAAAACACATACCACCCAGCACAATTTATTCCCCAGAAGCAGATGGACCAAGATGTCATTCCTTTTTGGGCTGGAGGCATACTGATTCCCCTGCACGTATTTAATAACAACAGCTCAAATTTACTTAACATCTTTAATATATTAAAACATCCCAAGGCATTTCACAGCAGCATATAAAATAAAATTTCATACAGAACCACATGAAATGATCTAGGTGCTGATGACTGAACAGCTAGTCAAAGAGAGTCTTAAAGAAGGAAAGAGAAATAGAGGCTAAGATGTTTAGGGAGGGGAAATCACAGAGCACAAGGCTTGGCAGCATAAGACATGAATGCCTGTGGTGAAGCAACTAAAATCTGGGATGCTCAAAAGACCACAAGTGGAAGAGCAGATGTAGAGGGTTATAAAACTGGAAGGCATCACATAAATGGGGAAGCATTATGTAACCAGCATCCAATTAATACAGCAAGTAAAGAAGTGATGAGTGAGCACAGGTAGTATAGCGGTTAGCATAACACTATTACAGTGCCAGCGACCCGGGTTCAATTCCGGCTGCTGTCTGTAAGGATTTTGCACGTTCTCCGCATGACTATGTGGGTCTCCTCCGGGTGCTCCGGTTTCCTCCCACATTCCAAAGGAGTACGGGTTAGGAAGTTGTGGGCATGCTATGTTGGTGCTGGAAGCGTGGCAACACTTGCAGGCTGCCCCCAGAACATTCTATGCAAAGATGCATTTCACTGTGTATTTCGATGTACATATGACTAATAAAGAAATTCTATCTTATGAGATAAAAAGTCATTAAACAGATATGTAAATCTAGTCATATATCAAATTACTATTTATCTTGTTCAAATACAGAATGCAGTTAAGAATATGTGAAAACAAAATATTAATCTAACATCCAGAGAAATGTATTACAATATATTTTTATTTATATAATATCTTAACTAAAAGATGACTGTGAAATAACATTATTGTAGATTTGGAAGTACTAGCTGTTCTCCACACACAGAGTAATGTGCTATTTGGAGGGGTGGGGGAGAACAGGGATGTGGGGTCCTTAGTTAATGGAGCTTAAGTCTGGAATTTCTTTTTTGTGTTTAAGAAAGATTGAATGACAGTTCGTTTGTCTTTATAGAGAGCTGTAACAGTCCTTAGAAGTTCAATTGTTTTCTTCAAAACCTTCTTTTCCTCACAAGACAAAAATTTATGATAGTGTTTCTAATGTCAAGACAATGTAAGAATCCCTGGGACAGAAGTACATTTATGTACAAAAACATAGACCAAATTGACAAGATGTCGATGGGAAAATAAGTTAACTTTAAAACAACAGTCTCCCTGCTTGAGTTCTAAGACAAGAAAAGAGGAATTTCAGTCCCACATTCACAGTTTAATCTCCCTCACCTGGAAAAGGAAAAGTGTACCAGGAGATTTCCAATTGCTTTAACTACAGAGATGTTTCCCTCTATCCACCATGGGGAAAGTCATGGCCAGGATCCCCCTCAACCACCTTATCCCAGTGGCCGAAGAGCTGCTCCCTGAATCGCAGTGCAGATTCCATGGATCTAGAGGCACAGTGGACCCAATCTTCCCAGCACGTCAATTCTGAGGGAAACACATGGGGCTGCCTCAACCACTGATCTCACAAAAAGCTTTCAGCTTTGTCAACTGACTATGCTATTCAGATATATGTCTCCATCTTGTGTCTTCTGCTCAACAGGATTTGATTGTTCAAACAGATCAAATCTCAGTGTGGATGGGTTTCAAGCATAGCTATTTCATCACCCCAATACTTCCCTGAAACATTCTTGCTGCAATGCTGCCTTTCAGTTCTAATAAGCTTTCCACAGGAGTGAAGCCAATGTACAGGTCAAATGGGAAATGGTTCAATCCACGTTGCCTCCGCTTCAGAATCATATGGTTGGAGACCAAGCTCCATCATTGTGAACTTGTTCACTGAAGCCTGCAAGAGAAAGGGCCTATTTCTACTGCACAAACAGTAAACCTCTTTGACAAGACCCTGGAAAAAAATCAATCACTTCCCATACCTTGGGAGCCAACTCTCAGTGACAGGGACTCTAAAAACTGCAGGTGGAGGAAAACAGAAATAAAAACAGAAAAAGCTGGAAACACTCAGCAGGTCAGGCAGCATCTGTGGAAAGAGAAACAGATGTAATGTTTCGGGTTTGAGACCCTTTGTTAGAATTGGAAAAGAGAGAAAACAAATTCGTTTTCAATTAAAAAGGTGGGAGAGGGGACAAAGATGCTACCTTTGGCAGTTAGAAGCAAATTATGTTTCTTTGTCCGTTATGTGTTGCTAACAGCAGAGCTGTGCTGCCACTTTAATTCCCCATCCCACTCTGAACTTTTGAATTCTCCAAATTTAGGCAACTTGCTCTTTCTTCCTGTCTGTATCAGGCTTGGCCATTTCTGTCTGTCATCCATCTGTGAGTTTAGATCAGATTTTAATCCCTTCATTGGTATAACTGGCCTGGCTGGGCACACCCCACAACCTTGCTCTTAGTAGAAAGTAACACAGATAAAAACATTTTTAACTGCCACATCAGAGATATTCCCACTGTTCTCCACATCCCTTCCTCCACTTTCTGTGCGACTGAAAACTACCTTGTTTTTTTCACTTTCCCCGTTCTGATGAAATGTCTCCGACCTGAAGCATCCACAGATGCTACCTGGCCTACTGAACGTTTCCAGCATTTTCTGGTTTTATCTCAGCAAAGGGAGCCTGACGATGTGATCCACTATTCCTTTTAGTGTGCCAGCACAGCCTTTGGCCAACTAAGTGGTTGAAGATCAAGATCTCAAACTTGGCACAGAGCTCATAGTCTACTGGACAGCAGTCATCTCTTCCCTTCTGACTCCTGATAAAGGGTTTCGACCCGAAACATCGACAATTCCTTTCCTCCCACAGATGCTGCTCGACCCATTGAGTTCATCCAGCAGATTGTTTGCTATTTCCTGTAACAAGGCCCTAATTCCACTCCATCAGCTCTATTGGGCAAATCTGGCACCAGACTCCTGAAATAAATACTCTCCTCAAGCTCTGTCACAACAGGAGATTACCAAGTTGTCAGAGGAAACAATTCAAAGATTTCTCAAAGCTTCTTTGGAAAAGTGTAATGTCTCCTTTAATTCCTGATTGGACAACAGCTGCCCAAAACGGAGCAGCAGCATTCAGGATGCTGAAGCCAAGCATAAACAGCGGCCGGAGCACCCAACCACCTACCCACCACCACCACCCCACCCACTCCTGTCCCCTCTCTGCAAGAGCCATACCTGGCCCCATGAGCCACCTCAGGACTCACAGAACTGGAGTGGGAACTGGTCATCCTTGCATTCTCTCACATATGAAGATTGCTGGATATGAAAATTATATTTTGGAAGATATGAAAAACTTATATGTAAAAGCTAGCTATATTTTGGTAAATTTGAGCAACAGTTTATTTCAGTTTAAATGGGGCTGTAAATAGTCCCTACAACTTCAAATTATTTCCTTCAAAATCCTTTGTTTCCTCAAAAGACAAAGTTTTTGACACAATTTCTACACTAAAGTTCTAATGTTAAGACATTAGATAGAAATTCATTGATGTACTACATGACATTGTGTAGGTTACCCACAGCAGTCTGTGTAGATTCTAATGAGAAAGATTTTCACTGGCACACTTAGTACAAGACTATGCACATAAGCAACATTCTTCACAGGATTTCCAATAGTTGTGCAAATTAATCATGAGTAATTTCAGGAGCTGCAAACACCACCATAAATGACCAAACACCATGTAATTTAACACCAGGATTTTCTAAAGCTGTAGTGATTAACTGTAACAGCTCCTGTAAGTGAACTCCCTAGAAGAAAGGCGAGAAAGGCATGGAAGCATGCACCCAGCTTCTCACTTGATAGCTTCAGAATTGTGACTACCAAAGTTCACCAGGATATTGCCTGCTACAAGGAGAGGTTGAACAAACTTGGGTTGTTTTCTCTGGAGCGGCAGAGGCTGAGGGGAGACCTGATAGAAGCTTACAAGATTATGAGAGGCATAGATAGGGTACACAGCCAGTATCTTTTTCCCCAGGATCGAAACGTCTAATACTAGAGGGCATGCATTTAAAGTGAGAGGGGGTAAGTTCAAAAGAGATGTGTGGGTCAAATTTTTACATAGAGAGTGGTGGGTGCCTGAAATGCGCTGCCAGTGATGTTGGTGGTGGAGGCAAATACAATAGAGGTGTTTACAAGGTTCTTAGATAGGCACATGAATGTGCAGAGAATGGAGGGATGTGAGCACTGCATAAGCAGAAGGGATTAGTTCAGTTAGGTGTTTAATTATTTTGGCACAACATCAGGGGCCAAAGGGCCTGTTCCTGTGCTGTTACGTTCTATATTAAGGGAATTAAAAAAATATGGATTTTGTGCTGAGGTGAAAGATCAGCTATGATCTAACGAACTGGCAAAGCAAGCATGAGGGGGCAAGTAGGCCTACTTCTGCCTCTATTTCTTATGTTCTTATGACACCCAGAGGGGCACTTAGAGCACTCGTACTCCAAAGAAAACACAGTAGGCCTCACTTGAATAAGTAATAGAAATGTGTTCCAATCCTTCAGTTTATTTGACTCCATTGACATCTGCTCCAGTGCATATCTCCAAAATGATGCAAGTCCTGGTCTATCCCTTGAGTGGGCCTGCTTTTCTTTCCATGGCTCACACCATTTCTTTGCGGCATAGCAACAGTGGCAACAAACATGCTTTACACAATGACTGAAATCACCAACTGCAAACATAAATGCTCTCGGCAACAGAAAAGCACAATCAAAAGTTCCATTACGCACTATGCTTGCTATGAGGTACCAATCTTATCAAATGACATTAATCAACATTTTCATCCCATAGTGTTTAAAAAACATATTTCACAATTGAAAATCCAGGCTCCCAGCCGCAATGTTTGGTTCAATAATACCTTCAAGGTTTTTTTTTCCCTGATGTTCACAGGTAAAATTAAATTTTCTTGTCAAATTTGGTAAGAAAAATACATAGAAACCTATAATGTACTGTAGATAATGCTCATGTGAAGGCCATCTCCATGGTTTTTCAATAATCTTTTGAAAAAGACATCCTGAATAAGTTATTGTAATTATGATTTCTTATAAAGTATTTCAAATACGTTTTGAAATTGTACATTAATGTCATTGTCATTAGGCATTTTAATCTATATACCTCATGGTTTACCAATTTGTTTATAGCATTTTGGGAAAAGCCGTTAATATAAATACATTAACAGAATTTGTTTTTGCTCCATTACAAATTTCTACGGTATTCTATTTACTCAGTTGCCTACCATTGCACAATATCTTTCGTCTGAACATATTATATTGAATTACAATCATTATCCTTTATAAATATATGGAAAAAAATTATAACGAGAGTACAAAGAGATAATTTCCTGAAGTAATACATCCACAGTGTGGAGATTTGTCTGCTGGCTGCTCACATTGGGGAACTCATGCTCCTATTTTGTATCCAATTAATTCAAATGTAGACCTTATCTCAACTCTATTGGCAAAAAAGTTCTCTTTATGAAATGACTAGACCACATCATACTGTCTATACCGAAACGTGCAAGTTCTTGCTGAGATGAAGCTGATTTATTTTTAGTTTTTAGGATTCAGTTAATTGGCAAATTAGTCATTTTCACAAAGGTGGATTCCTTAAAAATACAGCAAGATATTCAAATATTTAGTTAGTAAACACACTACTTGGTTCAGAACTGAAGTCACATGGGTTAGACAAGTTGCCAAATCACTTGCGCAAATTCTGCTGAATCAGTTGCTTAGCTTCCCCTGGGCTCAGAAGATGGATAGAAGTACACGCACTTTGTCTGGGAGCAGCACTGTGTGCGGTTATAATGATAGCAACGTTTAAGAGGTATTCAGACAGGCACATGAACAGGCAGGGAATGGAGGGATATAGACTTGGTGCAGGCACTTGGAATTAGCTTAAATTGGCATCATGATTGGCACAGACATCGTGACCCAAAGGGCCTGTTCCTGTGCTGTACTTTTCTATGTTCTATGCTGTGACAGTCAGCACATCCAGTTGAGAGAAACAAAACTAAAGATACAGTTAAGCAAGAAAATGCATCAAACTATGAATCAAGATAAAGGGAAAACACCTCTATGTGTATAAAGCCAATGTAATTATATTTTGAAAACATCTGCAGCTGCAATGCAACAGTTTTTGTATTTGCAAATCATAAGTTGGGCTATGATTTTAATGGTTCTTTCACAGCTCAAGCTACAGTATGAATGTTAAGACCTCTAATGAAAGCTATCCTAGAGTCTCACTTGGACCATTTTACTGTTTTCTTTGTTTTGTTGCTTACTACATTTATCTTCCTGAATACTGGGCCTACACCAACACCTCACCACCACCCCCCCACATATTTTTGAAAATAATTTAGCCTAAGAAAGCATTGCAAGCTTAATTAAGGGCAAGTTCCTTCTGAAAGATAACTGTTTTCAGTCTTGGCCTTGAGATTCTGTCAGAAACACTCAAGGCAAGGTTTCATGTCAATTTTGTGTGTGCACTGCTCCCAGTCCTCAGTGCAATTCATTTAATATCTTCATCTTCAAATCCCTCACTGTTCTTACCTCTGCAAATTCCTCAGTCTCTCTCCCATCATCTTCAATCTTCAAATACAAGTGTGTGCCACCTCATTTTATCCTAATGTGGGGGCAGTGTCTTCATCCACATGACAACACTACTTTCTGAAGATTCCTCAAGAAAATTCTTCTCTTCACATTGAAAAACCCTTCAGCCACCCAAGCTCTTATTTCCAGTTTCAGTGCCTCTATTCTCTTGCTTTCACCTTTAAATGACCTTGGAGCATTTTGTTGTTTTATTGAGTTAGAGTCCATTTTATGACCCCAGGACTTCTGTATTACTTTGCAATTAAGGTTTCTCTTCATCCTACCTTAGCTAACTCCTCCTTCAATGCCTAATTAATTCTTTCATCTTATATTTAGTTTTCTGAAGGGCACTTATTATTTACTGGATTATGCTCACCCTGGTCTGTTGTAACTGGCAACAATTCCTTCAAAGTTGACTTTATCCCACTTTTATCTAAGCTCTTCTATAATTCTATTTGTTCTTGTTTCTGATTTATTTACTGTACATTATTGTACTTTGCGTGATTGCCTTTTATTAATTTTTTATCTTGCAATGTTTGTTGGGATTTTAATTCACTATGTCATCAAAAATAAAGAAAACTGGGTCTAGAAATTGTTTCATTCCTCAAGACCAAAACTTAATCCTGTGAACCTGAGCACTGGAGCAGATTTTGTGGTTGGGTTCCCTTGCAACCTGCCCAGTGTGGTAATATTCTATTGTCCAAGGTCCAGGGTGTCATAGAGAAGCAAGCAGAGAAGGACCGATAGATCATGGAGCGTGGGTTGTGGGTTGCTGAGAGGGGCATTTAAGGGCTGTCTGGTGGAGGGGAGCGGAGTTATGGAAGATCACACTTTCAGTCAACTTGAAGTGCAGTGGAAATTAGGACTTCTAAAAAGACATTTCTGGGGAATTGGAGGATGGGTTGTGCCTTCTAAGATCAGGTCTGGAATATGAAAAGCAAGAGGATTTTTTGAGGAATAAAAATCAATGACAAGATTGGGCTTGGGTCTAATTGTTGGAGCCTGAAGCACATCTGCAGTAAGGAGATAGGGAAGAGTGGGCCACAGTCCATGTAATGTTAGTTCCCCTTAAGGTGTTTGGAAGGAGACCTCAACCGCCTTATGCAGGCTTGTTCTATATGAATGGATCACAATGCTAATGACCCATACATGCATAAATTCACCATGAACTCCAACCAGTATAAGCACATGATGGGCATCAAGCAAATTTAGTAACTTTTGCAAACTCTACACAAATGAGCCAAAGCAATCGGGGGTGACATAATTCCTTGTGAAGCACACAAAAATGTACTATGCAAAAGAATAACAAGATATTTTTACATTAAATGATATAAAACATGCTTCAGTCCAGATGATTATAGACTTCAATTCCAATATAGCTAATCGTCTTTTAAGTAAACTGGTTGTTCTTTCATTTGTGTTACCTCTCCCTAGTAGATAACACAGGGAAAAAATGAAGTCCACATCAAGCAAGATGTCATATCAAAGAACAGAGATCACTCAAAAAACCACAGATAATCCTCAATGTGAATTATTAAGGCACTTACATTTTGCAATTGATTTTGTTCATAAAATACTTTAAAATAATGATGAATGGGTGACAGCTATGAATTTGGAAGGAAGTGTAAATAGTCTTTTCCAATGTTAGACTGGCAGGATACTAAAAGGTACCCCATGGCCTGTGTCAAAATGAGTCCCACAAGTGACTTGAATACAGTTCTATTGACATATTAAACCTTGCTTTAAGTGGTTAACTGATCACTGTATGCTTTCTGCATCTCATACACTCTGCTGAATGGATTAGGTTACCTCTCCACTCATTATAAATTCAGTTTATGAAAAATTTTTGGTGTAATATAGACATGAAGTCTGGATATAATATAGAGCAAGGGATAAGCCAACCAGTTAATACATCTCTAATATATTCTGAAATTGCACTCTGCTGTCAAAATGTCTACCGGTGTTATTACTGAAAACAATGGAACCAAAAGTAGACAGCCAGGTTAGATTAGCTTGATCTGTCAAAATATGAAAAATGTTACACTGAAAACATTTAGTTTTCTGAAATAAAATACTGTTTCAAATCAAGTATGCTAATACAACCCAACTGGGGCTAATTCGTTTACGCAGAGAGATGTTACCAATGAGAACAAATTATTGGGGAGTTTAATCCTTCCCACAGTGATAACTTAATTCTCCTGTTTTCGCATGAGAAGCGTTAATCACCAAGGGTCAGCAGGGTATCCATTAGATGCCCTAATATTGGCAAGCATCTAAAACAGACAAAAGATGCAAAGGAACTGGAGAAATTATGGCTCCAGACTTGTGATTCCAGGCTAGTCTCAATATCTAGAGCTGGCCTGGGCCTAGACCTAGAGTATCAGACAGCACGGAAACCAGCCCCTTGTGCCTGTTAGACATCGAGTCCGTCAGTGCAGTGCAAATCTCTCCAGGCTTCTGAGCTTATGGGTTCAGAACTTTGCCTGTTAAGCTGGCACCAGGTTAACCTGTACAACTCATAAGTGACCATGAGTGAAGGGGGATTCTCTCTCAATTTTTTTCATGGGAAGTCATTACTTGAATGTATTGTGATTTTATTTAGAATCACAGAATGGTTGCAGCACAGAAAGAGACCATTCAGCCCATGACATCTGTACGGGCTTTATGTAAAAAAAAAACTCTTTTCTGATGTCACTCTTAATTCTTTTTCTCTTTTTTGTCCTTCCTTGACTTCTCCATCAAAGGAAACAGCTTCCCACTGTCCATTCTGACCAGACACCACATCACTTTATACATTTCAATCACATCTCTCCTCAGCCCTCTCTTCCCAAAAGAAAACAGTCCCAGCCTCTCTAATCTATCCTTGTAACTGTAGCTCCTCATCCCAGGAACCATTCTCATAAATCTTTTCTGGACCTTCCCTAAATAAACTGATGCACTCTAGAAACAGCCTCAGGCTTTAAGCATTTGACAAAATAAATGTTATCATTACCCAGGATGAATTGAGACAATGGGTTTCTGTTATTTTATTCATTTCCTCTTAAGTATGACATGAAGTTAGTTTTAAAGGGCGGGTGGGAAATAAAAGGCTTTGTTGCTAGTTTTATTGAATAGTCCTAGAAGCAGGACACAATCTTAATATCAACAAAGTAAGAAAATAAGCAAACCTCTCTATAGGTTGGAGTCTGAGTGCAGTAACTAAACAAGCTTTGTGTGCAGTTAGGTGCCAGTGTTGTGAAAATGAAAGGATACAGAGGAGATGACGCACAGGATTTATATTTTTGCCATAATATGGTATTAAACCTCACTTTTAACTATGGGCATGGGTACTGTGTGAATAGTGGAGCATGGCCCTGTGGATAGAAAATCTCACCATGGTACTGGCACGAAGCCCAGATCATTCTAGCCACCAAACCACTTCCCAATGTTGGAGAATTACCTCCCACACACATACGGCAAATTACTACACAGACAACAGAAAGGAATGGGTTCTCATACAGCATAATGTCACCTCTAAGGATCAGAGCAACGAGCCCCTTACACAAATGGTGGAGGGATGGATCAGCAGTGGATTGAGTTAGGAACAGAGGAGATAACACCCAGGCTAGGGAGGCACACAATCTTCTTCAGTTCATCAAACAAAACTCTTGCTGCTTTTAGTCCAAAGGAAAATGAGAAGCTGGCAAAGGAAGATATGGGGAATGCGAGTCAACTGTGTGGCGTCAGTACCGTGGAATGAATGATGTTGAGAGGATATCCCTAGAAGGATTCAATTAAACATAAAAATTTCCTGTATTGATTATAACACATCTGTGTTTATAGATTATTTTTGGCTTAGCGGCACCAAATATTTGGTTTGATCGATTGCACAATAACAAAGTCATAGAGTCACAGAGCACTACAACACAGAAACAAGCCCATCGGCCCATCTGGTCCATGCTGACCTGATCTTCTGCCTAGTCCCATCTACCTGCACCCAGACCACACCCCTCCAAACCCCTCCCATCATGTACCCATCCAAACTTCTCTTAAATGTTACAATTCAACCCACATCTACCACTTCCGCTTGTAGCTCGTTCCACACTCGCACCACCATCTGAGTGAAGGAGTTCCCCCTCAGATTCCCTTTAAATATTTCACCTTTCACCCTAAACCTGTGTCCTCCAGTTCTAGTCTCACCCAACCTTAGGGAAAAAAGCATGTATGCATTCACCCTATCTATACCGCTCATAATTCTGTATACCTCTATAAGATCTCCCCTCATTCTCCTGCGGTCCAGGGAATAAAGTCCTTTATTCAACCTTTCCCCTATAACTCAGGTCCTCAAGTCCCAGCAACATCCTTGTAAATTTTCTCTGCACTCTTTCAAGCTTATTGATATCTTTCCTATAGGTAGGTGACCAGAACTGCACACAATACTCCAAATGCAGCCTCACCAATGTCTTGTACAACTTCAACATAACATCCCAACTCCTGTACTCAGTGCCCTGATTTATGACTCCATGTATAGATGTCCATGCTGATCTCCAAGAGGCCCAATTTGTCCCTTGCTACCCTTTTGCTCTTAATATAGCTATAGAAACCCTTGGGATTCTCTTTCACCCTGTCTGCCAGAGCAACCTCATGTCCCCTTTTTACCCTCCTGACTTCTCTCTTAAGTGTTCTCTTGCATTTCTTATACTCCTCAAGTGCCTCATTTGATCCTAACTGCCTAGACCTGATACGTGTCACCTTCTTTTTCTTTACCAGGGCCTCGATATTCCTCAATAACCAAGGTTCCCTAAACCTGTTAGCCTTACCTTTTATTCTAACAGGAACACACAGATTCTGTACTCTCAATATTTTACTTTTGAAAGCCGCCCATTTACCAAGCATTTCTTTGCTGGATAACAGCCTATCCCGATCCACGCCTGCCAGATCCCTACTGATGCCATCAAAATTAGCCTTACTCCAATTTCGAATCTCAACCTGATGACCAGTCCTATCGTTCTCCATAATTATCTTGAAACTAATGGAATTATGATCATTAGATCCAAATTGTTACCCTACACACACTTCTGACACCTGCCCTGTCTCGTTCCCCAAGAGAAGATCCAGTATTGCGCTCTCTCTACTTGGGACCTCTACATATTGATGAAGGAAACTTTCCTGAACACATTTGACAAACTCTATCCCATCCAGTCCCTTTACAGTATGGGAGTTCCATAAGTGGAAAGTTAAAATCACCTACCATCACAACCTTATTTTTCTTGCAACTGTTTGCTATCTCCCTACAACTCTGTTGCTCTAATTCCCACTGACTATTGGAAGGTCTATAGTATAGTCCCATTAACGTGGTCATCCCATTCTTATTCCTCAGTTCCATCCATACTGCCTCAGTATCATCCATATTGCCTCAGTAGACGAGCCCTGTAGTATCTCCTCTCTGAGGACTGCAGTGACATTTTCTCTGATGAGTAACGCCGCCCCTCCCCCTTTAATACCTCCCTCTCTATCATGTCTAAGACATCAGAACCCCAGAACATTGATCAGCCAGTTCTGCCCCTTCTGCAACCAAGTCCCACTAATGGCTACAACATCATAATTCCACGTGCCGATCCGTGCTCTAAGATCATCTACCTTACCTACGATACTCCTCACATTGAAATAGATGCATCTCAGAACATTGGTCCCATGCTAATCAACCAGTCGATTGCTCTCTTTGCTTGTAGGCTTTATGTCTACTTTCCCACAGCCACTCTGGTTCCCATCCCTCGACAACTCTATTTTAACACCCCCCCCCCCCCCACCCGCCCGAGCAGCACTAGCAAATCTTCCCGCAAGTATATTGATCCCCCTCCAGTTCAGGGCAAACCGTCCCATTTGTACAGGTCCCACCTGCCCTGGAAGAGAGCCCAATAATCCAAAGATCTGAAGCCCTCCCTGCTGCACCATCTTCCTATTTCTTGCCTCACTAACACATGGCATGAGTAGCAATCCTGAGATCACCACCCTGGAGGTCCTATCTTTTAACTTAGCACCTAGCTCCAGGAACTCACTTTGCAGGACCTCGTCACCCTTCCTGCCTATGCCACTGGTGCCGATATGGACCATAACTTCTGGCTGCTCACCCTCCCCATTAAGAATGCTGTAGGCTCGATTTGAGATGTCCCTGACCCTGGCACCAGGGAAGCAACATACCATCCGTGAATCTCGTTCTCATCCACAGAATCCCCTATCTGTTCCCCAAACCAATCACTACTGCACTACTTCCCCCCCCCCCCTTCCCTTTTGAGCCACAGAACCAGACTCAGTGTCAGAGACCTGGCTGCTGTAGCTTTCCTCTGGTAGGTCGTACCCCCCTCCAACAGTATCTAAAACGATATACTTGTTACTGAGGGGAACGGTCACAGGGGTACCCTGCACTGTCAGCTTTCTGTATTTAAAAGTGAAAAGGAATCTTAAATGTTCCTCCACTATCCTGCTCCAAATTGAGTTGGTTACCACTGGCAGAAATGGAAAAATTATTCAGATTGGCACATTTAGGTAGGGAAATTAAAGTCTAGACAGCTCAAGGTATTGGTATTGGTTTATTATTGTCACTTGTACCGAGGTACAGTGAAAAACTTGTCTTGCATGCCGATTGTACAGGTCAATTCATTACACAGTGCAGTTACATTAAGTTAGTACAGAGTGCATTGATGTAGTACAGGTAAAAACAATAACAGTACAAAGTGTCACAGCTACAGAGGAATCAGGAAAGTGAAACCAGCCAGAAATGAGGGAGTGTTTATATTGCAGAGGGTTGTAGGACCAGAGGCATTATTGAAGGTTGGGGAAGGAGAGTGAGGTCATAGAATGAATCAAAAACAAAAGGATGACATTGCCATTCTTACCTGATCTGCCCTACATGCAACTCTGGCAATTTGGTTGGCTCTTAACAGTGATCCAAAGCAGCCAGCAAACCACTTAGTTCAGTCAGTAATTAGTGGTGAGCAATAAAAGTTAGCCTTGCTGCTGTTGTCCATCTTCCTTTATCAAATTTTAAGACAGAAATTCGTACCTCTGGACCAGTAGACCAGTTTGGTCCCTGGCCACTGGAATTAACAAAAATGGCCATAATCGAAATGGTCTTCATGTGCTGCTGCCATGATCAGTGAGCACACGTATTTGGGTATACCAGAAGTTCCAGGCAATAGTAGTTGCAATGGGTGCAAACGTATGCACACATTAAACGTTTTCTGTTGGGTCAATCTCACACAAACACCGTGAATTGTGTCACCCTGGGAATGATCTGACTCCAGCAGAAGAACTTGGATCAGTTTACAGCTGTGTAATGAAGTGAAATACAGGACAATTTAACATTGGGAACACACTTGTTCTAACCAGGAAGAAGTGGAAAGACATCAGGGAGTCAGAAGGTCACCCACTGAAGCTTGTGTGGTTGATCAGCAACTTCATTCTCAGTCACCCTCCCCAACTTGAACTTCAACCTCATGTCTTATTCATACATCAGAAGTATTTACCTTTAAAAAGAGTCGGAATCCCATGAATACTTAATTTAAGCCACGATACTGAAAACATCATCAATGCTATCTGTATAAACCCAAACCCCAGAAGTTTTTATCCTGATGTAAATTAATAAATAAGACATGGACCAAAACAGTCTTGAATTTACAAACTGTCATGCAGTTATGTGCATTTTTCCTTATTGAACGCTGCTTGATACTTGTTAAAATTGTTTTTAAAGCACTTGGTTGCCTAGAAACTAGAGATCTGCTTTGCACTATATAACAGTTTTGGCATAAATTTGCAAATTTCAAGCACAAGAGGTTGACAGCAATGGTATGTGCATTCGTTATATTTGATGAGAGAAGCAGAATGCTTGAAATGAGTAGAAATTGCTTTTACTTGGACAGGAAATTATTTTTGGGTGCAGATGTATTGGTGTTCATCAGCAAGAGAAATAATGATAGTGCCACAAAAGGGAACATCTTTCAACTCTGCATCCAGTCACAGCACTGGCACTTAAAGATTGGGCCATGCAAAGCAAACATGCAGTGGGGAGCCAACCTCATGGTCAGTCTTTAAAATGCTAAAGCCACAGAAAAACTGTATTTTGTTGGAACAAAACTTTAATCCAACTTCTTTTTAGATAGATCGATAAATAAATATAACTGTCTATCTATTGATCTATTAGTCGCATGTACAACGAAACACACAGTGACATGCATCTTTGTGTAAAATGTGCTGGGGGTAGCCAATAAACTATAAATGCTAGAAAAATTTGACAAAAAAGAATATCCTGGAAGTACTCAGTGAGGGAGAAAGCTTCTAAGGAGAGAGAAACACAGGTAACATTTCAGGTTGGTGATCCTTCATCCGAACTGATGGAAGGACATTGACCCGAGATGTTGATCTTGTTTCTCATTCTGAAGATGCAGCCTAACCCACACAGTATTTACAGCAATTTGTGTTTTGATCCTGGTCGCTCATATGGTGCACAGATCATCATTTTGACTATAATATTATGAATTTTGTAAGATTGATTGACCTATACTCACTGGAGCCTGGAAGAATGAAAGATGATGAGCCAAGAAGTGAGAATTGAACATCTGTACATTAGTGAAAATATCATACATTATCTCTAAATGTGTATAAAAATACCATGCTTTATACGATAGGAGAAAATATGCATGGACGACACTGATAAGGTGAAGGGGCCTCTCTCTCCTTCCTCCAGGTGATAGATCAACTGAACAATACCTTTCTATCTGACCTGAGAATGGACTGTGCAAGCAATTTTCTTGTTCTACAATAAGTGGCATAGTCAGCAGCACTTATCCTTTGAGTGGACACATGATGGACCCAGAACATTGCTTGGATGAGCAGTTTAAATGCCACCTGTAAAGCTAATGTAAACTATTGACCGACCATTGCCCGGCTTGTGGAGGTTCCTTGTGGGATGTTCATAAGGTGAAGCAAATCTGTATTGACTCAGGAAGTCAGGAAAGTGCTTACACTATAGAGTCTTGGCCACAGATAGAGTTCCCAAGAGGAAATACCAGGAGTGAATTGAAGGGTGGGACACAAGCTCAATCCTAAAGACCTGAGGGAATGGTGGGACAAACAGCATAGAAGTTTATGCCCATAAAAGACCAAAGTTCATGAATGGGAGCTCGAGGTGAGGATCGGAAATCCAGTAAAGGAAGCCAAGGGACCATTAACTGGAGTATTTGGAGAAAAGCACCAAAAGTTAATTGATGGATGGGGCCCAAGCTGAGATTCTGAAGTCCAAAGAAAATAGTGAAACAAAGTGAATAAAAATAAGGGACAGAAAGCAGGTGTTATATTAATAAGACAATGCATGATGTACTTGGGAGGAATAAAACATATTCTACCACCAAGGGTGAAGATGAACAGCTAACACAGTGGACCTTCTCACTCTCAGGAAGAGGCAGCTCTTGGTGGGTTGTGGGTGAATGACATGCAAATGCAAGTTGCAAGGAAATTATGGGTTTTTACTTTAATCCTTGTGATCCGATCTGTGCTTTTCCTAGCTGTTCAGAGACTTTTGTTCCTCATGGCTTATAGTTTTACCTCCTTGTACATGTTTTTCTTTCTACATTATGAAGAAAAGGCAATAGAAGTGATGGGAAATATTGGCACAGCCCTTGCATTAGTGAGGTTTACAACAAAACAAGAACAAATTGCACTAATACAACAATGGGCAGGCATAGTAGTGTAGCGGTTAGCGTAACACTATTACAGCGCCAGCAGCCTGGGTTCAATTCTGGCCACTGTCTGTAAGGAGTTTGTACGTTCTCCCCGTGTCTGCGTGGGTTTCCTCTGGGTGCTCCGGTTTCCTCCCACATTCCAAAGACGTACGGGTTAGGAAGTTGTGGGCATGCAATGTTGGCACCGGAAGCGTGGCAACACTTGCGGGCTGCCCGCAGAATACTACGCAAAAAGATGCATTTCACTGTGTGTTTCAATGTACATGTGGCCAATAAAGATATCTTATCTTACCTTGAAACAAACTCCTGGAAATACTTACTACTGGCTAACCCTAGAGGAAATGATGGACGTATAGGAATGATATCCAGGATTTGGATTGGGCTAAGTGTCCCTGATCTAACTAAGCGAAATTGTCTGACGAAAGCAAGGGTGGGACTCGGATCCCAAGGAGAGATGCTAACCAGGGATGCTCAGATGTGTGTGTGTCAGACAATTAAGTCCAGTAATAATTCAGTTACTGCAAGTATCAAAGCTGTTTTTTTCTTATGGTTTGATTCCTCCCACAGAGGTTTTGTAAGGTTAGAAGGAACCATAAATTTGTTATTAGATATTTTTGTTATGGTTTTAAATGTTCCATTCAATTTTGGATCCTCAAGATACACTTTGTGTGAGCTTTTACAAGTCAAAAAGCAGTGTAATGGAATTAATCTATTGTAATATCAGATCCACGCTCCATTGCTTGACATACTGCCAGTGTGGATAAGTGCAAGAAGTTAACCTTACAGGCTAAGTCCCTGTGTTCACAGTGTGTACCTCTTCACTCAGAGAATTACAAATTCTCTATTTTGTTGGGCTGCTGATGTTCAGTTATTGAAAATGCACAAGGCAGAGACTGACAGGTTTTTGGACTGAAGGAATAGGGAGATATAGAGATTAGGTAGGAATGTAGACATGAGGGACAGGACCAGCCATGACTTCTTTGAGCAAAACTTGGGTTGATTTGGTTCTACTGTAGCTGCATGGTTTTCAAATTACCAGTGTGATCTTGATGGCAAATCATATCCCTGCATCTTGGAATCTCATTATCAGATTCCATTTTCTAATCTGATCAGCAGTTTTATTTATAGATTTTTCAGTGGCAAAGTGTACCATACTGGAGATACTTGCAAACTGTCACATGACTGCCTCTCAGTTTCTATTTATTATATTTTTAATGGATGCGGTTCAACAAAATTCAAAATGAGTGACAGGTTTCCAATTTCAGGTTTAGCCAGAGTGACTGCTCAGAGTAGGCTGAACTCGCCCTCCATGCTCATCTGCTTTTTAACATCTGGTAACAGAGCAGCATTGAGTGAGAGCCAACAGCTAGAATGTCTTCCCCTTGCTCCTGCCAAGAGAATAGTGTGGAGTAGATTTAGGAAAGGGAGAAAAACAATACTATGGGGGGAATGAAAACAATCAGCATGAAAGAAAATAATACTATGAAATCTATAAAACATGCCTAATATGGGATTATCATTGGTATCCGAGAAAAAATATCATAAAATAAAAGGAGGCCAGATTTTACAAAGTTCCATTTCCATCACCGTATTTTTAACTTGGAGAAAATGGACAATTACAGAAGATTCTGATCCCAAATTCTTATGCAATCCCATTATATTTCACCAGGATTCACTCATGACACAAACTCAACTAGTAATTCATGTTACATTAAAATGGGAAAATGCATTTAAAATCCACAAAGATATTTCAAATGTGAGATTTTTGGTCCAAAAGGTCCAAAATTCCAAATTTAACGTCAAGAGCAAAAATATTCTCCTTTAAGAGCAAAGTTATTCAAACTTCACATAAATTTGCTTCCTAACAATGAGAGAGAAATAGTGCAGCTAATGATACACCTGGGGCTGATCAGTGCTTTATACTGGATAATGCTGATCTAAGCATATTAGACTTGCTGAGAAATCTAAAATTTTTACAATTGAAGATGGAGCTATCTATTAAACCTTGGCATATTTCTGCTATCAATTTTCTTTGCTATATCAATTACCGTCTTCTAAAACCTGGGGCTTGAATTTATCTTCAGCCCAAATATGGCCTTTTGCTACCATCTCCAATATAACTACTATACCTTCTGTACCATTGGACAAACTAAACATGAAACTGCTGATCAGCACTAGAAAATTAAATCTGATAATGAGATACCAAAATGCAATGATGGTAATTGGAATACTATGCTGTAGCATTAGAACTAACTTGGATTTTAGGTTGTAGATTTGGCAACTATGCTACTTGTAAAAGTTAATAGCATTGTGGACTAAACTGCATGCTACTTGAAAAAACATTATCCTTTTTCCTTCATAATTTATGACCTCCTGACAAAATTGTGGGCAGATTGTTTTAAACTGTGCACTTCTTCTCAGTTTGGCTAATACTGAAAAAAAGAAGCCAATCAAAAGCATTCCATTAATCATGAGCTTTTAATTCATCTGAAATAATTAATGAGATGGTCATTTGTATGAAGCACAGAATGAACAATGATAAATCCAGTGATCAAGAATGAAAGAGAATAGTTCAAAGCAATTTAAGAAAAACCCCAATTTTCGGACCAGGCCCAACCCTTAAATTACGATCAATTGCTGTAACGGGTCATTAACAATGGATTTCTTGGGGAGACCTTAAAGTTGTCAGTTACACAAGGCCATTAGTACTGCAAGTTATAACAAAAAGGCTGAATTATTTCTGTAAGGACTTTGGTGAGATATTTAGGAGTCATTCAATAAGTAGAGCATAAAGGTAAAGAATGTACACTAATATGAAATACCATCACAGATATTACCATCAAAATTCTGGTGAAAGGCTTCAACTCTGTTTCTCTCACTACATATTGCTGACTTGCCAAATATTATGTTTATCACAGAAGATGTATGGGTACAAAGTAAAGACCTATTAAAACATGCAATACAGAAAATATTGATTGTATAAGAGAAATATTATAAAACAAAAAAGGTAAGAGTGAAATGAAAAAGGATTCAAAAATACTTTAACACACTACATAGTGGAATGGAGAAGATATTGCAAGGAGGAATTTCCATATTTTGCATCATTTTCTAATGCTCTCTGCTTTTGGGCAAACCTGGGACATTGAGGATGTAGCATGGAGCAGTTGGTAGACCACATAACATTAACTTTGTGATTATAAGAAAATAATAGGTTAAGCATTTTGCTGGGGAATCTGAAAGCCAATGGTAAATTAAATGTTATTACCAGAAGGATTCAGCTGAACATCAGGAATAGAAGTGGGAATATGCCACTTAGCCTCCCATGCCAACTCTGCTATTTAATATTATGGCTGATCTTTTACCTCAGCACACCTTTAAGCACAAACACCATAATTCTTTCATTCATCTAATATCTAAAAATCTGTGCATCCATATCTTAAAGACACTCAGCAACTGAGCCTACACAATCTTCTTAATAGGGGATTCCAAAGATTCACTCCCCTCTGGGAGAAGATTTTTGCAGGCTACTCCCTGCTTAGATCTCAGATTATACTGGTGAAATGGCATGCAATGAGATAAATGTAGCCCAAACTCTACAATTAACAAAGATCCAACCAGCCTGGAAAGGCCATCCTCACTGCTTACGATTTAAAACTGGAGTCAGTTAGACCGAGCAAGAAGGGAGAGTGTTAGTTCTCACTGGAATTTAAGTTCCTTCCCACTGCTCGGTAAAAGCAAGGTCCATGATTTATCACCTGTTCAGGAGTCACTTGTCTCCATAAAACATAGGAGGTAGAAGGGATATGCAGTGCTGTTAGGGCCTGCAGGTGTCATTAAGGATAATAGCCCATCTTATCTCCTGGACAGGAGACATTAATGTATTAAATGCATCAAATCAAGATCATCTGGGCACATGCTGAAGCTTTTAATGTGAACAAACAGTGGACAAATAAGTTATCTGTACAGGTTAATTCATCTCTAAATCCCAGAAAGAAAAGCATTGTTATCGACTAATTTAATACTTCAGATGCAGTGCATTGTTTGTTCTTGTGAACCGGCCTCTTGAGCCGTATAACACCATCAATCATTCATTCACTTAGAGTCTGAATTTGTGCCATTTGGTCTTCAACAACTCCAACTACAGTACAAACAATGTTACAAGAGGTAAACACGTCACACAATCAATTAAATTAACAGTAGATAGATAGATATTAGATATTTATTAGTCACATGTACATCGAAACACACAGTAAAATACTTCTTTTTGCGTTGCTAAGAATGTGCTGGGGGCAGCCCACGTGTTGCCTCTCTTCGGCGCAAACATAGCGTGCCCACAGCTCTTAACCTGTACATGTTTGGAATGTGGGAGGAAACCGGAGCACCCGGAGGAAAGCCACGCAGACACAGGGAGAACATACAAACTCCGTACAGGCAGCAATGGGAATTGAACCCGGGTCACTGGTGCTGTAATAGCATTACACTAACTGCTAAGCTACCACGCTGATCTTCAGGTAAACTCACCAATCTTCAGGTAGCTATTTTTCTTTGCAGTCAGACACCATGGGACATAGAGGCCTTTGTTTTAGATCTGATCTAAAACCTCTCTCTGGGACAGCAAAACAATGAGAACTTACATTTCTACTTCCACGTTGATAGAAATAACACAGCTGTACTTGTTGAGAAAATGTGGATCATATTTTTCTCTGCTTCAAAAGGGGTGACAGAATAGTTTATCAAGTTGAAACATATTTCCACATCACGTCAATGAGACAGAATTCAGTAGGTAGAGAAAACCACTTCATGCAAAATATCATCAAAGAACCGATTGGGCATATTCGCTAACTGTGTTGTTTGCTCCCCCATTCCAGGGAGAATTTAAAAGCAATAGAGAAAATCTAACTTAGATTCACCAAGAAGTTAACAATGAAGAGGGCCTTTAAGGAATCAAAGAAAATTTACAACAGGAGGCCATTTGGCCTATCATGTCCATGTCAGTCAAAAAAAAGAGTTCTCCAGCCTAATCAAATCTTCTAGCATAGGTCATGACTCCAGGCATTTGTTAAATGTGATGAGATTTTCTGTTTTTATTGTCCTTTCTGGCAATGAGTTCTAGATGCCACCATGCTCAGGATGAAAATATTTTTCCTCATGTCCTCTCTAGTCCTTCTACTAATTAATTTAAATCCATGAAAATCAAAAAAAAACAATCTGCAGATATTGGAAATCTGAAATAGAAATAGAAAATGCTGGAAATACCCAACAGGTCAGTCGGCATTTGTGAAAAGAGAAACAGATGACATTCCAGGCCAGAGACCCTTCATCAGAATTGGGAAAAGAGAGATGAAAAAAAAATGTGCTTTTAAGTTACAGAATAAATGGTGGGAGGAATGGATAGGACAAAGGACAAAAGCTGTGGCAGGATTGAAACCAAGTCAAATGAGTTAATGTGCCACTTAAAAAGTGATCATGATTCTTTGTCCGAGTTACATGCCACTAAAAGCAGGGCTGTGGGATATGCCCAGATCAGGCTGTACTAATGGAGGGAGAGAAAATTGTGTGTAATTCTGGTCACCCCATTACGGGAAAAATGTGGAAGCTTTGGAAAGGGTGCAGAAGAAGTTTACCAGGATTAGAGGTTATGAGCTATAAGGAGAGTTTGGACAAACTTGGGTTGTTTTTCTGGAGCAACGAAGGCTGAGGGGAGACTGAGAAGTTTATAAAATTACAAGAGACATAGATAGGGTAGACAGTCAGAATCTTTCTCCCCACCCCCCCCAGAGTAGAAATGTCAAATGCTAGAGGACATGCATTTAAGGTGTGAAAGGGGTGAGTTTAAAGATGTGCAGGGCAAGTTTTTGTTTTACACAAGAAGTGGCAGGTGCCTGGAATGGGCTGCCAGGGATAGTGGTGGAAGCAGATACAGTAGTGGTGTTTTCAATAGACACATGAATATGCAGGGAAAAGACAGATATGGACCATGTACAGGCAGAAGAGATTTCGATTAATTTGGCTTCACACTCAGCACATACATCACGGGCTGAAGGGCCTGTTCCTATGCTATACCCTTCTATGCAAATCCATGCCTCCAGATTTTTCATCCCTCAGTTGTACTCTCTTTCTTTCTTTTTCAATCTTTTTACTGAATTTCAAATTAATTCAAATTGATGTACATAACATTAATAATTATATATATGATACAAAGAGATCAGGATAACAATAATAACAGTTAATATTTATACTCACAAGGAGTAAAATATGTAATCTAGACCACCCGCAGTCTTGCTAAGTGTACACGATGGGAAAAGAAATTTAATTACATGAAGAGAAAACCCCCAAATCAAAAAAAAAGTATAATATTAAACAAAAGCAAACCAAAAACCTCAAAGAAAAAGAAAACTGGACTGATAGTTCTTCGATTAAAAAAAAACACATTCTTATGTCGTCAGCTCCGCTCCTCTATATTCAAAGGTTATTGAAGAGGATTCGAAAAAGGTCTGCTCATATCATATGGAAATATTGAATAAATGGACTCTAAACTTCCTCAAATTTAAGCGAAGGATCAACAGTACCACTCCTAATTTTTTCTAAGTTTAAACATGTTATGGTTTGAGAAAACCACTGAAATGTAGTAGGGGGTATAGGATCCTTCCACTTAAATAGAATGGATCTCTTGGCCATTAATGTAACAAAAGCAATCATACGACAAGCAGAAGCGGATAGATGGCCGGTTGTACTCTCGTATATTCTCCTTTATGTTGTGGTTATAAAGAAAGCTGAAAATTTTAACATTTTGTTTCACTGCAGCTGAGATATTTAAAGACTGGTCTGGTAGAGATGATGAGTTATGATATAGAAAATTAAGTTAATCAGAAAAAGAATTAAAGGGAAGCTATAAAAAATCTTTACACCAAGGGTCATTACACTATGCTATTCTCTGTCACAAACCACTACTGAACCAGAATCCATCAATTATATTTATATAAATTACACTTTCAGGCAACTCCATAATTCATTTTTGTAAGGAAAACCATTAAAAGCCTGGGCCGTCGGATTTGACCAGGTGCTCACACATTGGAAACCATTGGCACTGTAAAAAAACCTTCCATAACATTCGATGATTCCAGAATGCATTGCAAACAATATTTGATGTAACTGTACCATCAAAACAATTCAAATGTGTACACCAAAAACACAAACATGTAAAATTTATTCAGATTTAATATACCCCAGAGTATGTCATTTTTTATTGTTCGGTATGCTTAGCAATGAATGTCCCGAGTCTCACAAACTGGCTGATTTATCTAAAGTCTCCGACCAGTCTTGGAGCATAAAATGCAAGGACAATCGGCATCTTCCCTGGTAAATTCTGCTCTCTCCTCCAGCCAGGAGATATTTTTCTCAGCTGTACTGCAAGCTTTAGAGAGGTTCAGGATGAGATTGACCTAACCACGCACTTTAGGGACTTCAACGTGTTACAACTTGTTACGGATTAAGTTACTATTGGTGAATGTCCCTTCAAGACATAGCACAGTAGTGTGTGTGTGTGTGTGTGTGTGTGTGTGTGTGTGTGTGTGTGTGTGTGTGTGTGTGTGTGTGTGTGTGTGTGGCGTGATTACAACAACAACAGGAGATAAGGACGTGATGACGTTTTTGAAGCAGACAGTCAGTAAGAGAGAGAGAGAGAGCGAAGGGAGAGAGACACCCTGCCTGCTGGTCTCTGTATCGATGGATGAAAAACAATAACTGTCACTACAATCCACGTATGTATTTTTGGAATAATCCAGTGGAGTCCACTTTGTTGTTAACCTGGTAGAAGGAAACTGGTATTTGTGTGGACGGCCATGTCTCGAATGCCTTTCGGGGTGGCAGATACTTCGGAACAAAGGAATGGAGATCATCAGTGACTGAGGTATCGTATGGGTTCCATTGTGGAACATTTGGATTTCATAATTTCCCTCTATTTACTCTCTACATTTCCTCTTCAGTCAACGGTGGTTTTGCAGAAGCCTTTGCTCATGTTTCACCTTACGGCTTGCTGAACTGAACTTTGAGAACTATTCCTGGACTTGGAGTTTGGGAATTTGCCACACACACACACTTCGAGTTTAGTTTTTGGGGTTAATCTTTAAGATCTAACATTTTTACTTCTAACATTCTAACATTTTTACTTTTATTTTTCTTATTATCATAAGTAGTTATTAATAAAATAGTTTCCAACACTTATACATGACTTGGTGTGTTTCTTTTGTTACTGGTACGTGACAACCTTAACATACTAAAGATGTGGAGAATGAGTTTCATCCTTTATGAGGTTCAATATTTTGTTCAATGCTGCTGAGTGCATGTCTTTGCCCACACAGCCCTTACACAGTTCAACCAAAATGGTGTCCACCAAAAAGCACAACAGTGACATAAGATTAAACCCCAAAATCATCATGATCTCTGGCCTGGAGGAAAACAGACAGACGATATATATCAAATTAAACCATATACATTAGTACATCAAGTCTGTAGCCCTGTCATTCAGTACACCTAATGTTAAGAAAGGCTAGATACACAGAGTCATAGATCAATAGAATGCAGGACCAAATGAAACCCAGAGCTGCAAACGTGTCACTTCCTTCACAAGAAACATCTCCATGCCAAGTTATTGATCAGCAACAGGTCAGGCTTTAAGCGTCTGAATCCTGTGATGGGCAGATAGGAATCTCAGAGAAAGCAGAGGATGCAGCAGTTGCACATCATCTTGCAAGTGTGTATATTATAGGTAAATCAGACGTAACCATGTGCTCCATAAGTTGCCCAGCAGAGTTAGCCTGATGTCCACAGGAAGTGGATTCCTCCAAGACGAATAATTCAGACGAGTGCAATGCCATGTGCTCACTTCAGCTATTTTCTTTCAGCAGCATTTATGGTCCACGTACAACTCAACAGATTTTACATCATCATAATTATAGTTCAGATGAAGATTGAAAAGTAAGCTTCATAGATGTTGAAGTGGTCTACAGAATCAATTCATAATCTTTCTACCCTTTGGGTTATGCCTGCAAGAAAGATTGTAATTTGTTATATTATTCCCAAAAACAATTTAATGATTTTCACCCAGGATTAACTCAGATCTCTGTAGTAAAAATATGCTGGAAGAATAATAGGATTCTAGAGAAAACAGTTGATTAGGTAATAAGCAATTGCTACTGGGACTGTCCAACCAGTGTTTCAGCAGTGGGCTTCAAGCAGACAACTTGCAGGATATATATAGAAAGAGCATAGCTCAGATGAGCTTTGGGGTAATGGTCAAATCATTAAAAAATACTTCTGGTCATACACTTGACAACTGCACAATAAATGGAAAAATCACTTCTCCAACATCACTGTTAAATTGTCCAGATATTTATCTTGGATTCATTGCCTCAAGCCTTTTTTAAGCAAGCCTTTTCTCTCTACAGCCCAGAGTACACAATTACCTGCCCAATATCTAAGCAATTTGTATCAAGTACACAGATCAAAGAGAGGACCCTGTCACCGTATGTCAGTTTATTGGTTATATCATATCCCTGCCTTGACTGCAGACAACAACAGAAGAAAGATTAGATGCAAAATAACTTTATTAAACAGTCGATGCAAAAATAAACATAGGCAATAAAACCATCCATTGTTTTTGTGGTCGCGGCTTAACCAGTCATCCTTAGAAAATGGAAAATAACAACTTGCTGTGTTTTCTGTGTTAAATGTCAATGTTAAACAGATCTAGCTCCCTGATTATTCTTTATTTAGTAGTTTGATGCCAGCCAACAATAGAATCTTTTCCTGACATACTTCCCTTTCTCCCTCTAATTCTTACACACAGATTATTCAATAAGTACTTTATCATGAAATGACAAAATGTAAGAAATGTAAGTACGTGTCCCCTAAACTAAAGCAGGAGTGCCAATCAAACACTCATGTAAAACCATGCTCATTTTTGAGTTGAACTCAGATACCTGACTTAGCAAAACAAATGTACTCAAGAGTTTTATGCATAAAATATTTATCCCCATGTGTAATTGCTTAGTTTTATGCCACAATTATTAGGTTTTTATTGAACAGACAGAACTCAAGTTAAAAAATCAATCACAAAAAGAATCTGAACCTATACTATGGACATTTACACAATGCAACACCATTGTCAGAAAGAATAACTATAACATTACTTAGGTTTACTTCAAGCCTTATTTAAAATTATTGTATTGGAGAGCAAAAGCTAATGATAAATTTGTGAAAATAATTTCTCTAATTTAATTAACTTTGTCTTAAAGCGTAATTAAGGCAGGGACCATTGTATCTTTTAAGGAAAAATGGATAAGTATTTGAAGCTGAGGAAGATGCAGGATTTTTATATGTACGCACACACCATAAAGAGATTACTTTGTAGTTGTCAGAGATGCATTAGATTTTCTTCTGCTCATGTGATAAATCGCTTTAATTCTACAGAATGACTGCTGTTGTTTAACAAGAGAGCAACACAGGTCATCAAGATCAAAAAGCATGTCTTCAAGCTGCATTCAAAGTCACAGTGGTGCTGAGTGATACTGAAACTTAGTGATTTGTACTCAATTAGCTTGGGTCTTAAATATTAGGGGCACCATATAACATTCAACCCTACAATTGGACACCGTTGTAGGCCGTATCTCAAACAGCGATGAGTCGGAGTACAGGAAGGAGATAGAGAGCTTAGTGGAATGGTGTCACGACAACAACCTTTCCCTCAATGTCTACAAATCAAAAGAGTTGGTCATTGACTTCAGGAAAGGGGGCGATGTTCACACACCTGTCTACATCAATGGTGTTGAGGTAGAGAGGGTTGAGAGCTTCAAGTTTCTAGGAGTGAACATCACCAACAGCCTGTCCTGGTCAAATCATGTAGATGCCAGGGCCAAGAAAGCTCACCAGCACCTCTACTTCCTCAGGAGGCTAAAGAAATTTGGTTTGTCCCTTGACTCTCACCAACTTTTACCGATGCACCATAGAAAGCATCCTATCAGGATGTATCACGGCTTGGTATAGCAACTGCTCTGCCCAGGACCGCAGGAAACTGCAGACAGTTGTGGACACAGCCCAGCGCATCACGGACACCAGCCTCCCCTCCTTGGACTCTGTCTTTACCTCTCGTTGTCTTGGTGAAGCAGCCAGCATAATCAAAGACCCCACTCACCCGGGACATTCTCTCTTCTCTCATCTTCCATCTAGTAGAAGATAAAGGAGCCTGAGGGCACGTACCCAGACTTAAGGACAGCTTCTACCCCACTGTGATAAGACTATTGAACGGTTCACTTATACAATGAGTCTTTGACCTCACGATCTACCTTGTTGTGACCTTGCACCTTATTGCATTGCACGTTCTCTGTGGCTGTGACACTTTACTCTGTACTGTTATTGTTTCTACCTGTACTACATCAATGCACTCTGTACTAACCCAATGTAACTGCACTATGAAATGAATTGACCTGTACGATCGGTTTGCAAGACAAGTTTTTCACTGTACCTCGGTACATGTGACAATAATAAACCAATACAAATACAAATCAGAGAAAGGGAAACATTGGGCCAGATTGCACAGATGGTTCATTGATAGTTCTGTACAGAGCCACCAGGTAGTTGCAGCATGTATCAATGCAATCCACAGTGGAGAAGTACAGAACATGCTGGGGGTCGGATGATGGTGCATCAAACTTCCCACTCCACTATTGGACTCAATACTAAGTCCCTCAGTGGCCATGCAACACAGTGGGCTGAGGCAGCATGTCTGGCCCCTCAGTTTTAAACTAGCCATTCATTTCAAAAGGGCTGCTGCCCAATTAAAAAGGTAAGTATTTATTTCTATTTTATTTTAATTAATAGAAATATTTTAATTAATGTCCATATGGTGTAGGTTGTTTTAAATTAATACATTTATTATTTTAAATTGTCTAAATATTTTTCCAGCAATACTGGATATCTCCGATCATCAACCATTTGATCCTGAGAGAAACACCAAGCCAGCTGTCAAAAGGCCATCAGTCCAATGTGGGGAGAGGACCCAAGTTCCCAAAACACCACTTGCAGTCTGCTCCACCTCACAGGAATGAGAGTGACAGAACATTGGGAGCCACATAACCGCACAAGATTCAAACATGTGGCGTGGGCTGGGTCCAACATGATCTGGCCCCAAGTAAAACAATGCATACCTTGCATCAATGAAAATAGTATCCAAAATGAAGATCTGCAAATCACATCTAAGTTTCAGTACAGCAAGGATATTGCTTACCTTCATCCCAGCACAGTTTCATTTCTGAGCAACCATCATGAACAAAGTGAGCAAAAGCACAAATAAAATTCATGGAAAGGAATTGAATTGTCTATATTCAATAAAACAGTTAACTTAAGGATTAGGCAGTGCTTTTGGATATTTTAAACAGAATGGCTTATGAGAAATTTAGCCAAATTTACCGTTATCATTACATGTGGAACACATATTTCCTTTAAATTAATGATACAGTTTAATACTTACTATAAATCAAAACTTTAAGTTTATGAATACTCACCTTCATTACATTTGCAAACATTAACAGTCGTGAAAATTAATGAGCTATGTGCCTTTAGCAAGGCACCTATCTTTGGACTACATTTGAAAGAGGGAGCCATTAAATTTTTTCAGTCATTAATTTCCTGACATTTATGTTTTATATGAATTGCGGTGCAATAATATTTTTCACAGATATGCAGAATAAGAAACTTACTATAACCAATATTTATCAAATTAAAAGAAAATGTAGGCCAAGGATTTGTGGGGACAGAGCACAACAGACTTGCCACAATCTCTAAAAAAGTTGTCACAAAACCTCTCAATTTCCGCAGCATTATGCAGCAGTTTAAGGGTTTCTGGAGCACCTAATAGCTATGATAGTATCAGATGATCAACCAATCATGTCAAAGAATTGTCACTGACAACCTATCAACAATATTATACTGTATGTAATGCTAAATAAAGATTGGAATACACACCTTTGACTAATTTAAATGGTAACAGAAAAGCTCAAAAATATAAACATTGATTTCCCTCATAATGTAAGTATTTTTCTAAGGGGATTACAAAAGATATAATAGCTTGTTAGCTACACTGAACAGTCTCTGTTCTAAGCCTACTCCTGCCCCATTCCTCAACTCTTTCTCCGCTATATCGACGACCACATTGGTGCCACCTCTTGCACCTGTGCGGAACTCAACAGTTTCATAAATTTCACCACAAATTTTCACCCTGCTCTCCAATTCACTTGGAATATCTCAGACACCTCTCTCTCCTTCCTCGATCTTTCCATCTCAGGAGATTCCTTATCCACCAACACCTTCAGTCCTGAAGAAGGGTCCTGACCCAAAACATTGACTGCCTGCGTTTCTCCATGCTGCCTGGCCTGCTGAGTTCTTCCAGCATCATAGTGTTTTTCATATAATAACTTGTGTTTCTTAGGGCCAGATAGTTTGCTAAGCTATCATTTTGACTCACTATACTACTAAAAACAGCCTTGAGTCTCCTGTAAGGAAGCTGAAGATTTTTAGGTTGCTTTACAATGAGACTAGTCCGCATCTTGCTTAAATTCATACCAGTTCAAGTGGTTTCCTTTGACTGCAATGGAGAAGGCTGCAAATAGCACAGCCTGTGGAGGACAACATACAAACTGATTGCAGCTTCAAGATTTTCATATAAAATTACACATGCGTGGAAATCCCAAAAGTTACTGTCAGTTTTATTAGTTTTGGTGTCATTCCCATTGCATGTTCTGGGCCACTCACTCTTTGCAACCATTTTCAAACATGAACAATGTCACCCTAGTACTAAGTAAAGATCTGTTAGAACTCTGAAGTAACGCTTTCAATTGGAGCAAAATGAACTTAGAACCTTCAAGCGATCATGGCTGACCTGTAATATCACTTCCTATACCTGTATTTGGTTCCATATTGCCCAGCATTTTGGATTATCAAATATCTTGCCAGATACAATGCTGCTCTTTAACCCTAGTCTTTGTTTCCTGCTGCTTGGTTAACTTCTGAATGAGAGCAGTGACTTGCTTTCAAATCCATGAGTTTCAACCTCAACTATCAGTTTCTAGTGACGGACTTCATCAAATGTTTCCTAAAAAACCACACTTGTGTAATAAAACTTTTATGCAATAGCACTTGAGTTACATCATAAACGATCAAGTCAGATCCAGATTCGAAAGATTGGTACAATGGTGTATAGTGGTTAGATTACCAGACTAGTAACCCAGAGATTTGGATTCACAATCCAGAGACTTGAGTTCAAGTCCCACAATAGGAGCTATGTAATTTAACTTTAGTTAACAAACTGGAAATTGTAAAAAAAAAGTCTCAGTGATGATGACCATGATTGATATTTGTTTATTATTGTCACTTGTACCAAGGTACAGTGAAAAACTTGTCTTGCATACCGATCATACAGATCAATTCATTACACAGTGCAGTTACATTGCGTTAGTACAGAGATTGATGTAGTACAGGTAAAAACAGTAACAGTACAGAGCAAAGTGTCACAGCTACAGGGAAAGTGCAGTGCAATAACATGTAAGGTCACAACAAGGTAGATCGTGAGGTCAGAGTCCATCTCATCATATACTACTACTAGAGTGTCAAAAAAACCATCTGGTTCTTCGGAGGAAAAACTTACCAGCCTTACCTAGTCTGGCCTTCATTTGACTTTTGACCCCCTATACAGTTGATTCTTAAATGCCCTCTGAAGTGGCCCCCACAAGCCGTTCATCTGTACCAGTAACGCTTGACTTAAGCAGAGAAGGAATAGAAGTGGATACACCGTCCGGCATCGACCAAGGTACCAAATGACAAAGTCACTCCCAACCCATTTGACCTTGCTAGTCCTCCTCACAAGTCAGCTGAGGACTGATGCCTAAATTAGAAGAGCAATACCACAGCCTATTCAAGCAACAGCCTGACATAGATGCACTCACAGGTTAATACTTCATAGTGAATGTCATGATTCCTCCATCACAATCCCTAGGTACATTTTGTCCCTGCAGCAGGATGGACCAAATAGAGATGGCAGCACAGTGGTATACAGAAGGAAGGAAATGGTCTTGGGTGTCCTCAACATTGACTCCAGAACCCATGAATTCTCATGGCCCCAGTGAGTTACAGCAAAGCATAGGAAGCATCACCTGTGAGGCAGATGCCAAACCAATGGGATTCCCAAATGGTCAGGCAGCAGATTATTGGAGTTTTATTGAAATGGTGTATCCCTTTTAGTAATATAGGGCTGCTTCCTTGTGTTATGGTGTATTTTACTATTGCTTGTGGCAGGAGTGATGTCAAGTGTGTGTTGCACAATCACTGAAGTCACCAACTGCATATACTAGCAGACTTCATGATCAAGAAGTTCAGTATGTGCTTTGTGTGTGCTGTAAATATTGATTCCCTTTAGAAATGACTTTTGTGCCAAAATGCCGACCAGTTAAAATATGCACTCTTAGCCCTATGACTGCAAAATCAATTGGCAATCCATAGCCTTCTCACTGCAACACACAAAGGACAGAAGAGACCTAGTCTTCCAGAAGATAAAACAGACTTCAGTGATCATCACTTATTCACTGGGCACTTTAAAACTCTGGGGCTTTTATTTATTCATTCCTTCCACTACAGTCACATAAAACTAATCCTTGTGAAAGAGAGTGCATCTACATTCTCAGTTAAAGCAGAATCATATCTATGAAAACTACAAATAATTCCTACAGCAGCAGGCAATAAATGCTGCTTGCTTTATCCGGCTCCAAATAATTTAGTTTCATTGAAATATATTGTAATATCATCAGATAGATATTTCAAAACATAACTTGATTTGAAAATAATAAAAAGTAAAATGTATTTAGTTTGTGCTGCTTTAGCTTTACCTTAATTTCACACGTAAAATTCCAATCTTTATTTTGCGCCTTGCAAAATGTTTAAAATATTAGTTCCAAATTGTGCCTTGTATTCCCTGGCTTGCTGTATGCAAGAATTCTTCAACGTGTTTGGCCAGTCAGCCTGCTTGATGACGTCACTTTTGTTGGACATTAGAAATCCCCTGGAACTGATGTTCCAAAAGAAATAATGTCAGGAAAATGGTCACTTGGCCTTTCCAAAACTTAACCCAAATTCCTTTCTACAACCTGACAAAAAGGTTGGCTACTGCAGAAAAAAGTTTTCCACTGCATGTTGTGCACATATCATGGACTAACAAAGCCAATGGGGAAAGCTATGACTACATTATTAACCCACCTCTATAAAATATCTGTTGGAATAGCATCTCACAATAATCCCTTTATATCAATGCATCAAATATTCCCGCCTTGTTGATCAAGTTTTGATATATCAGTGAATTGATTTCCATTTCAATATTTCCATCAGCAACCAGATTGAAACTGACCCAGTTCATTTCACAGAGAACCTTAATGTCAAAAGAGGCTGTTATCTCATTGATTTAGGCTAGATATCAATTCAGGTCCAAGAAGCAAAACCCCATGTTCTAACTCATGGCACTATTTAGTTAATGACTGCAATTCCTTTTTTTAAGAAAAAGGAACAGGAGAAAGCAAAAAGATCCCTTAATAAAGCTATTGTAATCATTAAATACAGGGATTTCCAATGGCATTCTTTCACCCAAGTTTTGCTGAAGACATGATGGAGATTACTAAATACCACTGGAATTCCACTCTTCCCTCTCTTGGACTACCATGTACAACAAACTGAGCTATAATCTTAGATCTTAAAGAGACAAGTAAATACAGCTGTTCAAGCAGACCCATTGAATTGCTTTAAAACATGATCAGTTTAAGCCCTTTTAAACAAATGGGATTAAGTAGCATAATCTGCAGAACAGGGACTTAATTTATACACATACAGTACAGCACTATTACTCTCAATTTATCCACAAACATTCTGTACCTACAGATTCTGGTCAGACACCATCTTGGAATCGAGCACGGATAGAATCGAGCACGGATCGGTAAAAGGAACTCACTCTGAACTATTATGATTGATATGCAAGCAGATTTTTCTTTACGAATGTCTACATCTGGTAATAATTTTCTTCGAATATTCTACAAGTTATTAATAGACTAAAACCTTAAAATTACATTTCTTCAAGTTGTTTATGAAGTCCTGTCCTTGTAGAATTTGTTGCCTTTTAAAAAGAGAATAACCTTCCTTAAATGTTAGGTCTGCATTGTCTCCTGATAAGCAAGCACATACAAATTAAGTTTAATGCCTGCAACACATTCACTGACCTTACCTCACCTGCCAATGCCTTTATTAGATGATTAGATAATTATTAGATGACAATCAAATTGCCAAGATTACTATCCTTAGTTAATAGCAAAACAATAATTTGTGTGTAATTATGAACAGGAAGAACTACCTTAATTTCAGATGTGTGCCACATGGCTGAACATGTATTTGTTAAAAGATTCTGAAAATTGGTAGATAATACAATAAATAGTTGTACAGTTATTCAATCAATTGTAAAAAATGTCAAGAAATCTAGTTAAAATCTGAATAATAAATTTAAAACTAAATTTCATTCTTAACACTGATTTAAAATTAGTCTTAATAGTGACTACAAAGTCACAACCACTCATACTCAGATTTTACCTGCAATGCACTTGAGTGTTTACTCCCAACAACATGGATCCAGAGCAAATAATGGTTTAATAACACAATTCACCAAGGTCATCTTCAAATCCCATTTCTCCCCAATTGTGCCACTAGTGTTATACACCGCTCAATGCACCATCACCCTTTTGCAGCAGCAGCAGCTCAACTACAAGGGAAGAATGTTGAAGATACTTCAGTACTCAATGTGACACCGACAGCCACCAGTTCAGAAACTGATACTCTAGTTACTGTTGAGGGCATCTGAGAGAATTTGATAGGGCGGTCCTCAGGAAAAGCTGTTGGGATGTACAAGGAATAACCAACTCTCCTTACAGTCAATCAGCAAAGAAACTGCAGCCTTTGAAGATTCCCTTAAAGAGTGTAAGTAGAAGTTCTTCTTCCAGCTAAACACCCCATTCTCTGTGTGCTTAACCTTGGCAGAACCTTCACAGCCCAACTTAGCATCAAATCAGCACTTCATGACGACCAACTGCAGTCTCCATACTTGGGCATGTGACCAATGCACACAATCACAAGAGCCACTTTGTTGGATAACACATCATTCTAAAATTACGTCCTTGTGATGTGCCCAAGAAACATGGAAATCAGTACCCATAGGGCAAAAACATGAATGCAACATGTTTTTATTCATTTCTCAGGAACTAGGTGTCACTGGCAAAGCCAGCATTTACTGCCCTTCCCTAATTTCCCTTAAAAAGGTGGTGGTGATCTACCTTCTTGAGCCACTGCAACCTTTCAGGGTAGAGTTCCAATATATAGACAAGGCAGTGAGATAATTAGCTGCACCAGTAGTCCTCATGGTGGAAATAGCAGCTTGGGAGTTGCTGTTGCAGTAGCCTGGGTGAGTAACTATAGTGCAGTGAGTTCTCATGACTATCTAAAATGAGCATTCTAGGTTAAAACCTATGTTTGGAACTAATTGGTAGCTCCTTCCGAGAACCAGCATATAGGAACAATAGGCCAAATAGCTGCCTTCTCTGCTGTATGATTCTTAGAATAGGAAAAGTATTCAGCTAAAGGTTGGCTATATTTTATTATTTATATATTGAGCTATACAAGAAAAATCATCTCATCCCTAATACACTAATTTGTGTCTTTTATATATTAAAAACTTTTCAAAATCTGGAATGTATCAATGAAATGACCCATAGTCTGGCTGATTCAGTATTGCTCCAAAATGGTAAAAAGAATTAGTTTCATTTAACTGCTATAAACCCTAAGTGATCATCAAATCTATATTGACTCAGGTATCTGGCAAGCATGTTTTCAAACGATCAAAAGTGTGAGCTCATCTTTTGTATTAAGGGGCTTATTTTCACTAAACAAAAGGTTTGAATGTGGCAGTGACTGGGTGATTTTCCCTTTTATTCCTGAGTAATGAGACAACCTTGAACCAAATTCCAGTTTTTTGTTCCAAAATACAAAAGTCTTTAATAGAGTCAATATTACACAGATTTATTTCACTCCTCCAAGGTCACAAACTAAGGTTAAGCAGGGCACATGTGTACCATGCTCTATAATGGAATATTGACAAAACCAATATCACTGTTCATATCTCACACTCTACAGCAAATTTCTTATTTTAACTGAATTCCTTTCTTCCTACAGGTCAGGTAATAGTATTAAAGTTTCTCACAAAAAACACTAACACTGCCATTTTTCCCTCCCAGACATTGCTTGGGTCAATAAACATCTTTCATGCTGCAAAATAAGTCAGTGGTGGGACCCTTATAAAACATGCAGAAGCTGAGGAAATGGACTTAAGTCTAAAGACATGATGGAAGAGTGAAGTTTGGAACTATTTTGAAATTGGAAAACTGATGTCAAGGAATGGGAGCTTAAAAGTAGATCTCAAACTTCAGCGCCTTCTCAGCAGATGGCACCACCACTGCTGCTAGGGGTGGGATAGTGGGGCCAACATTACTTCTTCAGCAATCCCTCTGGATGGCTAATGACTTGTTTCCATTCCAATTTTCTAGGTTCTGAAGTGGTAAATGAAGCCATAGTGAGAACAGCAGACTCATCCATAGATGGGGCAGGTGGATGTGTAGCTTGTGAGAGTCTGCTCTTTCCACCACTTACACAGGGCCTCTTTGTGCTGAGAGTCTCTTCAAAGCTGACGATTCTGGTGGACTTCACAGCAGGCCAAAGTTATGAACACTTTGTAGCTCCTGTAGCCTGGAAATTGACAGGTTGTTGGTTATGCTTGACATTGATGGAGATAGTAGAGATTAGGCAGTCTAGCAATCATCAGTGCCTGTCATAGTGCATAATTCTTTGTGGTCCCTCACTTGGGTTGATATAATCTAACAGGTGCCAGTGCTTAAACCAGGGATATTGCCATTAAAGCTTGTGCTCATCTCTCTGATGAAGCAGGATGTTCATTATGAAGAGGCTATGCTCCAAGCATTCAGTCAAAAAGAGGATCCCATTAGAATTAGCCTTTGCTATTGCTTCCCTGCCAGTCATGCCTTTTTAGAGGGTTGTGTTACTTTCCACCCCAGCATTGAAGTCACCCAGGAGGATTAGTTTGTCTCTCTTTGGGATACAGTCCAGGATTTTTCAAAGTCAGAAAAGAAGTCCTCCTTGACTTCATGCAAAGCTTTTAAGGTTGGGGGCAGGTAGTGAGGCCAATGCATAGCAATTCTGACCAAGCAATGGTAGGAATGAATAGAGATACAGGACTAGAGGAGATTCCACACCTTGTCTGAAGTGGGGCCATGAAGGAGGGTGACAGTTTTAAAAATCAGTGTCTGAAGGAAGGGAATTCTGCAGAGGACAGCAAGAATTGAGTGATGGGTCAGTTTCTTTACAAACAGTGAGGAACAGGAGGCTGAGTTCTGCATGAATTTTGCTCCTTTTGGTTGGAGCTCAGGTGATCAGAAGAAAAGTTTAGGTTTTAAATAAAGGAACAAATGTTGATTGAAGAGGGAGGAGGAAATGAAGTGGAGTGAAGCCAGCAAGCTTCCAGAGATGGCAAGCAGCAGCTTGCTTAGCTCAGACAATCAGGATACATTGTCACAAATGGAAGTTTTAGATTATTCATTGCCACAGAAGCAGTTGAACAGTTGAAGATAGACAACATCCAGCTTTCTATACATTTTTGAACCATCATTGTTGTAAAGTCGGACCACACTTATTCTTATAGGTACTTTACTCTTAAATAAACAATACAAACTTTTGACCATATACATCCATGAAATCAGTTAACAATTTATAGAAAATAAATCACTCAATCAACTAATTAGCTATGGAACCTAGTCTGGGTTCCATCAGCACCATTGCGCAGCTGAGCTAAGCAAGATTGCTTCTTGCAATGTCTGGAAGCTTGCTGGCTTCATTTCTCTCCAGAGCTCATCACATCCTTGGTCTGAACACGAACCAAAGAGCTGAGTTCCAGAGACGAGGTGAAAATGATTGTCCTTAACATTTCTCTGAATGTGACATCAAGAAGCCCTGATAAAACTAGGGTCAATGGGCATTAAGAGGAAAATACTCCAGACATAACCACACAAAGGAAGATATTTGTTATTGTTGAGGGTCAACCACCCCAGCCAAAGGCAGGAGTCCTTCAGGGCAATATCCAAGGTTCAACTATCTTCAGCAGCTTCAATGATCTTCTTTGAATCATTGAACTACTCAGTAAATGAAGGAGCCCATTTCCACACACAGCAAGACTGAGACAACATTCAGGCATGGACAGATAAGTTGCAAGGCATGCCCTAAAATGCCAGGCATTGGCCACCTCCTTCAACAAAAGAAAGTGATCATCTACCCTTGATATTCAATGGTATCCCCATTGTCAAGTCTTCCACTATCAACATTCTGGCAGTCACCGCTGGCCAGAAACTCAACTGGAGAGCAGGTCAAAGGCTGGGTATCCTGTGGCAAGTAACTCACCTCCTGATATCCCAAAACCTTTGCACCATCTACAACATACAAGTCAGGAGTGTGATGGAATGCTCTCCATCTGCCAGGATGAATGCAGCTCCAACAACACTCAAAAGAAAAGGTCTGATATCATCCAGGAAAAGACAGCCTGCTTGACGGATATTCCATCCACCACCAGTACACAGTGGCTCAATGTATGCCGATTAGAAATATACTAAAGTTATCCCAGGTTACTCCAATAGTTCCTTCCATATCACCATCATCTTTATGTTCCCGTCCAACACCATACTGACTTAGAAATTAATCCACAGTTTTATACTGTCACTGAGTCTTTACTCTGAAACTCCCTCCTCAACAGGATTATGGGAGTGATTCAAGGTGCTGGTGAAACACCACTATCTCAAAGACAATTAGGGATGGGTGATAAACACTGGCCTACTAATGATGCCCAGAGTATATAGGGAGTAGAGTAGAGGGCTGAGGACGCAGCCTTGTGGAGCACCAGTGTTGAGAATAATCGTGCCGGAGGTATTGCTGCCCATCCTCACTGATTGTGGTCTGTTTGTTAGAAAGTCAAGGATCCAGTTACAGAGGGAAGTGTTGAGTCCTAGGTCTCAGAGTTTGGTGACAAAGTTGCTTGAGATTATTGTACTGAAGGCAGAGCTGTAGTCAATAAACAATAGTCTAAAGTAGGTGTCTTTACTGTCCAGATGCTCCAGAGCTGAGTGTAGGGCCAGGGAGATGGCATCCGCTGTAGACCTGTTTCAGCGATAGGCAAATTGCAATGGGTCCAGGTTGTCTGGGAGGCTAGAGTTGATGCGAGCCATGACCAAACTCTCAAAGGACTTCATGATGGTGGATGTCAGAGCCGCTGGTCGGTAGTCATTGAGGCATGTTACCTTGCTTTTCTTTGGTACTGGGATGATAGTGGTCTTCTTAAAACAGGAGGGAACCTGAGATTGAAGCAGGAAGATGTTGAATATGTCGCGAATACTTCTGCCAGCTGATCAGCACAAGATCTGAGCACATGGCCCAGGACACCATCTGGGCCAGGTGCTTTCCTCGTGTTCACTCTCCAGAAGATTGATCTTATGGTCCTCCACTGTGATCACAGGTTCAGTTGCATTGGTGGCTGTCAGGGTGGATGGTGACAATCTACTTCCCTTTTGTTCAAAACGTGCTTAGAATGCGTTAAGTTCATCAGGAAGGGATGCGCTGTTGTTAGCTATGCAGCCCAACTTTGTATTGTAGCCTGTTATGGAATGTAAGCCCTGCCATAACTGACTGACAGCTGGTCAGGGAACTTTTGCATCCATTGGTCTAACCTCTATTTAACACTTTCAAGGATGTCTTGCATTTGCTCATCTCTTTAGCTAAGTTTCACATTCCTCTTCAGATGGATTACCATCAAATTCCCTCTGCCTTGATCACAACACCTGCTTTCTGGAGAGAGCTGCCTACCTTCGAGATCAGTCATCTAGGTAGTGCTACCACCTAATAGCTCCAGCCACCAAGGTTCAATTCTGACCTCTGGTACTGTCTGTGTGGAGTTTGCAAGTTCTTCCTGTGACCACAAGTTTCCTCTCACATCCCAACGACCAGCTGGTTGGTAGGTGAATTGGCTACTGTATATTGCCTCTAGTATAGGCAGGTGGTTGGAAAATCAGGGTGGAGTTGGTGTCTATGAGAGAAGAATGAGCTATAGGAAAATAAGTGGCACTGCTCTGAGGGCCAACATAGGCAGAATGGTCTCATAGATAGACATAGAACATTACAGCACAGTACAGGCCCTTCAGCCCACGATGTTGTGCTGACATTTTATCCTACTCTAAGATCCATCTAACCCTTCCCTCCCACATAGCCTTCCTTTTTTCTACCATTCACGTGGCTATCTAGGAATCTCTTAAATGTCCCTAGTGTATATGCCTCCACCACCTTTGCCAGCAGTGCGTTCCACGCACCCACCACTCTAAAAAAAACTTACCTCTGACATCCCCCTTACATCTTCCTCCAATCACCTTAAAACTATGCCCCCCCCGATCCACTCAATCTATGCCTCTTATCATCTTATACACTTCTATCAAGCCACCTCTCATCCTCCTTTGCTCCAAAGAGAAAAGCCCAAGCTTGCACAACCTATCCTCATAAGACATGTTCTCCAAACCAGGCAGCATCCTGGTAAATCTCCTCTACACCCTCTCTAAAGCTTCCACATCCTTCCTGTAATGAGGTGACCAAAAATGAACACAATAATCCAAGTGTGGTCTTACCTGAGTTTTATAGAGCTACAACATTCCCTTGTGGCTCTTGAACTCAATGCCCTGACTAATGAAGGCCAACACACCATCCACCTTTTTAACAACCCTATCAACCTGTGCTGCAACCTTGAGGGATCTATGGATGTGGACCCCAAGATCCCTCTGTTCCTCCACACTAACAGTCCTGCCATTAACCTTGTATTCTGCCTTCAAATTCAATCTTCCAAAGTGTATCACTTCACACTATTCCAGGATGAACTCCAGCTGCTACTTCTCAGCCCATCTCTCCATCCTATCAATGTCCTGTTGTAACCCAAATTAACCTTCTGCACTACCCACAACACCACCGATCTTCGTGTCATCTGCAAACTTACGAACCTTCCACATCCTCATCCAAGTCATTTATATATTAAAAAAATCACAAAGAGCAGGGGTCCCAGAACAGATCCCTGCAGAACACCACTGGTCACCGACCTCCAGGCAGAATACGCTCCATCTACAACCACCCTCTGTCTTCTATGGATGAGTCAATTCTGAATCCACACAGCTAAGTTTCCCTGGATCCCATGCCTCCTGATTTTCTGAGTGAGCCTTCAATGAGGAAACTTACCTAACATCTTACTAAAATCCATGTACACCACATCCATTGCTCTACCTTCATCAATGTGCTTTGTCACATCCTCAAAGAATTCAATCAGGCTCGTGAGGAATGGCCTGCCCTTCACAAAGCCATGCTGACTGTCCCTAATCAGCCTATACTTCTCCACATGCCCATTAATCCTGTCTCCAAGAAACTTCTCCAGTAGTTTGCTCTCCATTGAAGTAAGACTCACTGGTCTGTAATTCCCACGGTTATCCCTACTCCCTTTCTTGAAGAAAGGAACAACATTTGCCACCCTCCAATCATCTAGCACTACTCCTGTGGCCAGTGAAGGTGCAAAGATCACCGCCAAATGCACAGCAATCTCTTCCCTCACTTACCATGATAATCTTGGATATATCCCATCTGGCCCCAGTGACTTATCTATCCTAATGTTTTTCAAAAGTTCCAGCACATCCTCTTTCTTCACGTCAACATGCTCCAGCGCATCAGCCTGTTGTACGTCATCCTCACAAATGTCAAGGTCTCTCTCAGTGGTGAATACTGAAGCAAGATATTCATTAAGGACCTCCCCTACTTCTTCCAACTCCAGGCACGTTTCCTCTTTTATCCAGGATCGGTCCTACCCTCACTCTAGTCATCCTCCTATTCTTCACGTACATGTAGAATGCCTTGGGGGGTTTTCCTTAATCCTACTCGCCAAGGCCTTCTCATGCCTCCTTCTAGCTCTCTTAAGTCTATTCTTAAGCTCCCTCCTGCCAACTTGTAACTCTTCAGAGCCGTGTCTGATCCTTGCTTTCTAAACTTCGTTCTTCCTCTTGACAAGATATTCTACATCTCTTGTCAACCAAGGTTGCTTCACTCTATCATCCTTACCCTGCCTCAAATGGGACAAAACTCTCCAGAACCCCATGCAAGTACTCCCTAAACAACCTCCACATTTCCATTGTACACTTCCCCAAGAACATCTGTTCCCAATTTATGCTCCCAAGTTCCTGCCTAATAGCATCAGAATTCCCCCTCCCCCAATTAAATACTTTCCCATATCATCAGCTCTTATCCCTCTCCAAGGCTATGGCAAAGGTCAAGGAATTATGGTCACTGTCTCCAAAATGCTCTCCCACCAAGAGATCATCAGGCTCATTGCCTAGTACCAGGTCCAGTATGGCCTCTCTAGTCAGCCTGTGCACATACTGTGTCAGGAATCCTTCCTGGACACACCAAACAAACTCTGCCCCATCTATCCCCTTTACACAAAGGAGGTACCAATCAATATTAGGGAAGGTGAACTCACCCATGACAACAACGCTGTTATTTTTGCCCCTTTCCAAATACTGCCTCCCAATCTGCTCCTCAATGTCTCTGCTGCTTTTGGGGGGGGGGGGGGGGGGGGGCGCCTGTAGAATACTCCCAATAGAGTGATTGCTCCCTTCCTGTTTCTGACTTCCACCCAGACAGACTCAGTAGACAATCCCTCCAGGACATCCTCCCTTTCTACAGCTGTGATACTGTCCCTGATCAGCAAAGCCACTCCCCCACCTCTCTTACCTCTGTCCCTGTCCCTTTTGAAATATAAACCCCAGAATATCCAGCAGCCATGCCTGCCCTTGTGACAGCCAAGTCTCTAATGGACACAATGTCGTAGTTCCATGTACTTACCCACAATCTAAGTTCATCAGCCTTGTTCCTGATACTTCTTGCATTAAAGTAGACACACTTCAGCCCTTCCAACTGACTGCAATTTTGCCCTTTCAAATGCCTATCGTTCCTCACACTCCTTTTACATGCTGTACCTACTTACACACCAAATGCACCAAGCTCTAACCAATCACTCTGGTTCCCATCCCCCTGCTAAACTAGTTTAAACCCTCCACAATAGCTCTGGCAAACCTGCCTTCAAGAATATTGGTCCCCCTCCAGTTCAGGTGCAACCTGTCCCTTTTGCACAGGTCATGGCTTCCCCAGAAGAGATCCCAATAATCCACATATCTGAAACACTGCCCCCTGCACCAACTCCTCAGCCACGCATTCATCTGCCAAATCAATCTATTCTTACCCTCACTGGCACATGGCACAGGCAGCAATCTAGAGATTACTACCCTTGAGGTCCTGATTTTCAGCTTCCTATAGTTCCTCTTCAGGACCACATCTCTTTTCCTACCTATGTCTTTGGTACTAATATATACCATGACTTCTGGCTGTTTACCCTCCCCCTTCAAAATGCTGTGAACCCAATCCGAGACATCCCTGACCCTGGCACCTAGGAGGCAACATATCATCCGGGAGTCTCTTTCATGTCCACAAAAACTCCTGTCTGCCCCCCTTACTATTGAATCCCTTATCACTACCACTCTCCTCTTCTCCCCTCTTCCCTTCTGCTCCACACAACCGGGCTCAGTGCCAGAGACCAGGTCACTGCAGCTTTCCCCTGGTAGGTTGTTTCCCCACCCCTCCCCCCAGACAGTATCCAAAGCAGTATACTTGTTATTTAGGGAACGTATACTCTGCACTACCTGCCTGTTCTCCTGACAGTCACCCAGGTACCTGCTTCCTGCAGCTTAGGAGTGACTGCCTCCCTGTAGCTCTCATCTATGAACTCCTCGTTCTCCCGTAGAGCCGAAGGTCATCTAGCTGCAGCTCCAGTTCCCTAACAAGGTCTGCAAGGAGCTGCAGTTCGTGCAGACATAGCTATCAGGGAGACTGGAGGTCTCCCAGAACTCCCACATCTCACAAGATGAACACACCACTGGCCCTGCAGCCATTCTAACTACTCTAGCCTGGCACTAAAGGAAAATTTGAAGAAATAAAGAAACTTACCAGAGACTTACCTTAGCCTCCACTCACCAAAACCTCCTGAACCAAAGCCTCAAAATTCCCACTCCAACAATGGCAGCTCCAAAATGGCCACTCAGCTTTACCCTTCCTTCCTTTTATTGGCTGAATTGCCATACACTTAGCCAATCCAACAACTTTCAAACAAAACTGCTAGCTCCTCCCCTCTGCTGCTCTGGCTGCTGCAAGTGGAGACAAACAAGCTGCATGATAAGAAATATGAGCAAATTGGATGTCATTTGCACAGATAAAGAAGTTGATACTATTTTTATTGATAATGCTATCAAAAACCTGAAAGGCCTTTAGAAACATTATTTAAGAAACAAAATGGAGCCATTTAACTTATTATGTCTGTGCTGGCCCTTTGACAGGTTGATCAAAAACTAATGTCACTTGTTCCTTCGGCTCTTCCATGTAATTAAGAACTTCAAGACGCTATGGCATTGAGAGTTTATTTTAACCCACCAAGCAGGGTTTTACCTTGTCTTCACCTTAAACTCTTTGTTTTCTACATTTAAGCAAAGGATATGGACAATTGCTATGATGGACACATAACATCAACCATTGTTTATTTTAATGGATATTGACAAACCATGTTACATATAGAACAAGTACTTGATAATATAGTCCCAAACATTTTTTAAAGTAGCAATAAATTTAAAATTAATAAAAATACTAAATATGCAAAAAGTCTCACGATAATATGTATTCTGTCTTCAAATACAGTTTTCCTCCAAAGCAAATGCTGCAGTGGAATTACTGTGACACTTCAACTGGAAATTGATGACCCAGAAAAAGCAATTGTTCCTTTATTTATGTTAATATAGAAAATTGCTTTGTGTAGCTTTCATGCATGGACTGTGGTGGATATTTCCTTCAGTTCCACAAGATCAGCAATAGAAAGGTACATTCCAGCATATCAAAAGATGTAATTTTACCAAATGGTAACATCACACATGGTAATTTGAACCCAATTAACTAACTCAACAACCTTGAAAATCCCATCTATGTTTCATTTAGTAATATACTGAAGATATTCATTTGCAGATTGTCACCATTTCCAGGTTGAATTGCAGCACTCCAGAAATTTGACCAGGTGTGTAAGGTGGCTCATGCCAAGAAGTGCCTGGTCAAATTTCTAGATTGACACAATATGATGTGAAAATGATCATTATTGCATTTCACCCTGGGTAAAGTCAATTTTCAATTGCAGCATACTGAAAAGAAATCATTATGCAATTTAACTTCTAGGCAATAAAACTTCAATTGCATGGAATGAAACAATTTGTTATATTGCTCTGTCAATATAGGATTTGCGTGTTTTGCTTAGCATAACAATATGCAAAATTGTTTTACGAAAATAACAAATTTCTACACAAAGTCATTTGTATTATCAAATTCCACTAAAAATGATCAGACTTTACAGAGCAAACTGGACTTCCAAGATTGCAGTCTAACCAATTAGCAGAAACAGAAATATGATGAGATGTGGTATGCTTGCTCACACTGCAGCTATAAAATACTATTCAATATCACAAATACTCTCAAGGGTTTTGTTGGCATGTATGATAGATCTACTGAATCAAGTCAATGATTGAACAATGCATATACATCTTGAATTATACAAGTAAAACAATAAAATATCTTAATCTATTTTTCACACTACAAGCCTAAAATATTCAAATAATGAATTTACAATACAAATCAATTAAACCAGCAAAATTAATGTTAGCTAATATAATAGATTTTGTACAATTTAACTTTCAGTACTGATCAGCTCTATCTTCTTTATATATTCACAGGTGCTACCTCCATAAATAAAATGTTATGAATTAAAGACGGTGGGAATTGGAAACATTTGACATTTTTACATCAGTATATTCAATTCCTGGTTCATTGATGCACTACACTGATCACTGCTTTTAATTCCAAGCCATGAGTTCTGTGACCAGCAAGGGATTCTTCTACATTCCTGAAAATATCTCAAAACCACAGGTTTTTTTCTGCACAAATGGAAGCCGTGTTCAGCTCATCAATGCTACATGAGCTTTTTATTGAAGAGGAATCCAGTTAGTTCTGCTCTTCTATTCTTCCTCCTTAACATAAAGTATTTTCCAATTCCCTTTTGAAGATGACTACTAAATCACCATCAATATGGTGGCACAGTCCAATTTTTTAAAAAGTTTTTCATCACAGCACCTCTGGTTCTTTAGGCAATAACCTTAAAATGTGCATCCTCTGGTTATTCACCATTCAACTGATGGAAACAGTTTTTCTTTTTATTTATTCCATCTGAACCATTTGTAATTTAAAACACTTCTACCAAATCTCCCCTTAAAGTTTAATTCTCCCAGAGGAACCTTGCTGTCCATCAAAGTGAATGTGATCTCTCATCCCAGGAAGTAAATTTCTCCGATACTTTCACTCAGATCTTCAAGTCCTTCTTAAAGTGTAAGGACCACAACTGAACACAGTCCTCTGGTTAGCATCATGCTTGTGCTCAATGGGCAGAATGGTCTCCTTCTATGCATTACAATTTGGTAATTCTAGAATATAGGTTTGGCATTACTCCCTGGGGTTTTGTAATCTATCATAATTTATGAAGCTCGAGCATACATATGCTTTAACAATAATTTTGTGGATTAGCCTCATTACCTTCAAAGTTTTGAGCAGGCCCCACTCCTTTATAAAATTGTACCACTTAACATGCATTGGCTTTCCTCTTTCTTTCTACAATATAATGCCTCACATATTCCAGCAATGAATTTCAGTTTCCACATGTTCATCCACTCCTCTTGCCTGTCTATGTCCACTTGAAGTAAATTCCTTTATTCCTCAGTGTTTACTCCACTTAGAGTCTTGTAACACGCACAAATTTCAAAACTTCTTTTCCACCCCACCATCCCCACATCTAAGGCATTAATGTATTTCTAAAACTGCAGTGGTTCTGGTACAGACCCTTGGGGTCCTTCACGGTACACCTCCTTAAATTTATAAAATTACCATACACCACACTCATTTTCCTATCCCTCAGTCAACTTTGTATCCATGTTACTATGGCCCCTTTTACCCACAGGCTTCAATTTAGCAAACAAGGTTAGTACATGGTATTTTATGAAACACATTTGAAAGTCTATATTATTTGCATTGCCATTACAAATAAATTAGTCAAAAGTGAGTTGCCGTTAAAAACGTTATATTAATTGAGTCTGTGAAAGTGGCTGATAGTTTTTTTCCACAGATTATTATTTGTAAAAGCTCCTCACTGCTGACATTGATTGGTGTGCAATAAACATTAAGATGACACTCCTGCACTCATTTCTGGATCTGTTCACAAAATTAAAGTAGCTGAAGCTGACACTGCTTTCTCAACCCCTATAATGTTCTTGAAGTACAGCTGGGTGCTCGACAGAGAGTTTTTTTTTAAATTTCACTTCATGTGGAGCCAGAGCTCCTGGTTCTGTATGAAGACTACAGCCACTGCTGGTGCATGCTTGACACACCCTGATCACATATCCCACTCCACATATTAACCTGCGAATTTTAGCAAGCATCTGAACTGGACAAAACTCTTCATTTCCTGACAACGCTAGTTAATCATAATTACAACAATGAGTCTGAGGACCAATACAAGTCAATTGCACTTTCTGCTCTGCCATGCCTTGGCTCTGTGCTGTACAGATCATGCCAGTTTTTAAGCTGATAATAAGTTCAAGCCCCTTACGGCTATCTGCTAAAATATACCCTGACTTTCTTGATAATTGCAGTTTCATTTATGTTTGAGTAGAATTCTCTATGGTAATTGATTCATTCTGGCTCTCTTCTCCGGTCTGCTCCACAACCCATTTGAGAGTCAGCAAAAAATGATAGTTTTGGGTGTTCTTTTAAATCTGTAGTGCAGCACTCCCCTTGATCAGCACAGGCTTATAAACTTTGGTTAAGGATGTTGCATCAAGAGACTCATTTTCCAATGCAATTCACAATATTGGAGGGAGTCTTGTTTCTGGGTTTACATGATGCAGGAAGCATCTTTGCTCCAATAGACAGCTTTCCATTTAGACTTAATGGCCTTATAACTAATGTTGGCACCAAGGACTGGAGTAAAGTGAATGAATGATGACAACTGCCAGACCTTGAGAATCAGCAGCCATGAACGTGTATCTATAATCAGAGACCAGCTGCACTTTTGCAGAACAAAATCACTTTCTCTTTATGAAGGCAGTGAAATTTGGACAGGGGCTTGAGTAGCCATAAGGGTCCCATCAATCATGCCCAGCACTTTGTGGAATCCAACCAGATGACAAACAAGAGGTCTGCTCATGCTGCTGTCACAGTCAACTACTTGTTCACCTGATCCCATTCCAACCAACTTGTTAACCACCCAAAATCCTTTTCTGGGAGCAACTGCTGGTCATTAACATTATGGGTTCCCCTCCTCAAAGGAAATTGGCAATCCCACTCCTCTCCCAAACAAAAACACCCTTGATCCTTCCAGCCCAGCATACTACCACCTCATCTCAAACCACTTTTCCCTACTCATCTCTTCAAGACCTTCATCATGTCATTGCCTCCAAACCCACATCAATTAATCCTGCCATTCTTCTCTGAATCCTTCCAATCACTCCTACCCTCTGAAGGACTAAAATTCCTTCATGTAAAATTTCTGTTGGATAATGCTCTTGTTAAACACTTAGGGAAGGGAGGGGGCAGTTCATTCTGTTCATAACATAAGATATCTTTATTAGTCACATGTATTTCACTGTGTGTTTCGATATACATCTTTTGCGTAGAGTGTTCTGGGGGCAGCTCACAAGTGTTGCCATACTTCTGGCGCCAACATAGCATGCCCACAACTTCCTAACCCGTACGTCTTTGGAATGTGGGAGGAAACCAGAGCACCCGGAGGAAACCCACGCAGTCACGGGAAGAACGTACAAACTCCTTACAGACAGTGGCCGGAATTGAACCCAAGCCACTGGTGCAGTAATAGCGTTACGCTAACCGCTACACTACTATGCTTGCCCATTGTTGTATTAGTGCAATTTGTCCTTGTTTTGTTGTAAACCTCACTAATGCAAGGGCTGTGCCAATATTTCCCATCACTTCTATTGCCTTTTCTTCAAAATGTAGAAAGAAATAACATGTACAAGGAGATATGCTGTGCTAGCACTCACAGAAGCAGTAAAGGCTCTCTAATAAAACTATAAGGCATGAGGAACAAAAGTCTCTGAACAGCCAGGAAAAGCACAGATCGGATCACAAGGATTAAAGCAAAAACCCATAATTTCCTTGCAACTTGCACATCATTCACCCACAGCTTGAATGGATCCCTCAGCAAACGTCCTTGCAGAAGTCGTCCCAGTCATCAGCATCAAGGTCCTGCACAGAGCAGGTCTAACCCGGTTGGTGAGTAGGTTCTGCAGCAGAAATGTTGAGCAACTTCAGGAAAATCCATGCTCTACTGCTGGACTTCTTGATGAATCCACAAAACAACAGTGAACATTCTTCAGGAAGTTTGAGATATCTGTGTTCACGCTGGAGTCCTAACTTCCTGATAGAACTGCTGTTTTTTTTCTGGAAAAACCTGGCCAGTATATTAAAACCATTTGTCCCAGCCAAAATACACAGCTTGTTATCTTTATCTCTTTTCATGTTGTTAATTGAAGGCAATGTGCTCAATTCAGTGGAAAAGTAAACCAAGCAGCATAACAACCAATCCAGTATCTTTGGTTTAACAACATTGTTTTTGTTAAAAATTACCACCATGTGAAAATTTCTGATGATAATTATATCCATGCAAATCTCCTGCACCCAACTGGCTGAAATGCTATATCCACAAAACAGCAAGCATGAAGAATTTATTGGATACATAAACTACATACAAAAATGTGCATAATCTTTCAAAACTGAAATACTACTTCTTTCTATATTTTTGCATCAGCGATGTTTTAGGCCAAAAAAATGAATTCATGCAGACCCTCAGTTACATTACTAGCAGCCAAGCACATTTAAAATGGCAGATTACAACTCACAGCTTGAACAGATGCAAAAAACTTGCAGATATATTTTGACGGGCCATTTTTAGAGCATGGCCTGAGTTGATCTCATCTCATGTTCATTTCTCCATCATGCTGTATCAATGAAAAATTCCAGAGAATCTCAGGAAATCTTTTTAATTCCAGTAAAACTGAAAGGAAATCTGAGAGGCATTTGCACAATCCATCCAAAATAATGTTAACTTTTTTTTGTCCCTTGAGTATTTTAAGTTATAAATACATAGATCTGAGAAAGGTATTTGAAACTAGCCCACATAATACAATACTGTATTAGATCAGTTCAATCAAAGAGGTAGAAAAGAGCTGTGATTACAAATTATCTGTTTGATAATATGCCTACTGCCAGCTGTTCTTCCAGCGTCTGTAGTGCGGGTTAGCAGCACCCAGTTATTTCTATTTTTTTATTGAAATTTAAAGGGATGAATCACATTTGAAGTCTGCATTTGAAAGCACATCGAAAAATGTGACAGATAGTAATGAGCAATGTGCGTAATACCAAAAAAGTACAGAAGTTGTGCGTACAAGCATGTGTGAGTACACTTTTGTCTGAAGTGGCAAGGGCCATATATATTTAAAAGTACAAGTTACCAGATTTAAGGAAAGGCTAATGTGGGTTTTGTACCAAATGAAAATGTGTTTACAAGGCCATAACAGAAAATTATATTGCATTTTTCAGACTGTTAGGAAATATGATACCAATGGTTTGTAGGTAACATACTGAAATTTATAAATTGAAAATCAAAAAATTGCAGACACTGAGTCTGAAATACAAATTCTAAAATTATATCTGGAATTCCATACTGTGTGGTTTTCTCATCATTATTTCAAAATTATATCAATGGAGAAATTTCAAAGGAATGGTTACAAGATTAACCAAGACTTATGGTGATTATGGGCTCTCTCCCCCTCTCCTGAAAAGAGAAGACATGGTTTTCTGGAAGTATCAGAGATTATGATATATATAGAGAATGTGATTTTTCATAATAAAGTGAGCTATCACCAATATTGGAAATCTGAAATAAAAGTACAAAATACTGGAAAAATAAAACGCAGCAGATTGGATAGTGTATTTGGAGACAGAACCATATGAAATGTTTCATGTCTGTAGCCTTTCTTCAGAATGGATTTTAATGTGCTTTTCTGTTCAAGAACAGGGAATCATGGATTCAAATAAGGACATTAAAAGAATAAGATTAGTTATTTTGTTCTTATTTTCATTGAGAAAGTAGGAAACATATAAATGCTGTGTTTCAAAACTGTAGTGATATTCCCATCATCAAGAATACTTCAAAGTTATTAGATGTAGAAATATGAGAGCACAATCCCATACAGTTACATATCTTTGCTGAATGAGACAATAACATGTTTCTGCACTAACATTATGTTATTGCTAGCAAGAATAGTCAGAGTAACAAACGCAGAAAGCCAAGGAGATAATCTATAGGTTGAATAGGATTCAAGCAGGAATAATTAGGAGAGTAATGGCTTATACTGTATTTTAAAGGTAATACAAGCTGAACTTATTTATATTTTGATAGTTATACTCAAATTTCAAACACCTAAACACAAAAAAAGTTCCAGTTATATTATTCAAATCCCATACTTCACTATTGCTGGAACACTCCCTTACAAACTTGCTCTTTCAACTTATTTTATGAAGATGGGAGCTGCTCCCCTGCTTCCAAATTACAACCCCCTCACTTCAACAGCATGACTGTACGAGCCAGAGTAATATATTACAAAATCTGCTATTATAATATAATATATTTTAGTACTCTTCTAGATGTATATTGCTTAGATATTGAATAATCTGAATTTCTATTGCTCAAGAGAAACATAAAACCTTGTTCCAAATAATCCAATATTCCATGAGGCCATCTTTGCTCTTAGGTACCTGGTGGTAGTTGGTTGCCCATTTGTCAAGCCTAATGGGACTCAAAGCATTGTTAAATCTCAAGAACAGGCTACATTCATCAGCGGGTATCCCACCCGGCCTCAAAGTGGGATGCCTCTCCAACAGAAGATGAAGGTTCAGTTCTGAGCTTGCTTCAAAAGTTTGTACAGCATAGGAGGAGCAGTCCAGTTAGTTTATATCCCCTTCTCTTTTCCTCGCAATTTGTTTTCCTTCAAATAATGTGTTGTTGTAATTAAAATTTCTTCCACATTTCTTCAGATTTCATGGCTTCTCAAATGTTAAGCAGACATCAGACATGTAAACCTGCTGCCACCTTCTGGCCACCCTGCTTGGAGGCAGCCAGTGCGTCAGGGCCTTCTGCAGTTGCTCATGACCCACAGTTCCACAACAGCACAAGTAGTGTAACTTATGTAGTCAAAGGTGGCACTATTTGGTGCATCTTAGAAAGCATTCACAAAAATAGGTGGTAATCATGTTTCACTTCAACATTTCGTAAACAACCAGCAGCTCTAAGATGTAAAGAAGATATAGGCATTTCCTGCTGGAAATCCACCCATCACTGAGCTCATCTACCGGTTGGGATTAAAACTCAGTTACTGTACTTAAAAGCCATTAACAGCTCAGAAGAAATGACAAGAGACCATACAAGAAGAGACATGATAGAATGCCAGAAAATGCATCAAAATACTGAGATGGAGATCCTTTGGAAGTAATGAAGGAAACCAGGATTATTTGGTTTGCAAATTATTTGGTTTGAATGGCACTAAATCATCTCACAGTGCATGACAGCACATCAGAGGGAGGTGGGTAAAACTGTTGGTGTCATTTCTCAGTTCCCTATCACCAACCAAAGCCTTAAAAAAATTGTCTTAAAATTCAACAACATAACAGTTTCTTTCAGACACATGAAACTGGAACATTCTTCTCCAAAATGAAACATGGTAGCAGCCATTTGCAGAACACCTTGTATCACATGGGATGACATGCAACTGGGCACACCGAGGAACCCTTGAGTTGTTTGTACAATCTCCGCAACCCAGATGAGCACTGCATGTTGTCCTGGGAGTGGCCACTGTTGGAAAAACAGTCGTCCCAACCCAATGTCAGAATGCCAGCTAAGTGTATGAGTTCATCCTGTAGCTCTCCCACAACGTCCCCCGTCAACCCTGTACTCCACTGACCATCTCCAGAAGCTTCAACAGTTCTCAAACACCAATCACCAGCCCACTTCTCTAATCCCACGCCAGCCCTGCAATTGCCCGAGCGATCTGGTTCAAGCCCAACAGAACCCAACAATCTGTGTCTGGTTCAGGTTGGTTGTCCAAAAACTTACAAGTCCTCGTGCTTAAAATATACTTGAACATTAACATTACAGAAACGATATTTGATTTCCACAAGCATGAAAGGACAATAAGAAATAACAGGTGTAGTTTGAAATAATCTGCCTTGCTAGGAAACGGATGGGATCATATCAGCTGCCTCTTGCAACCATGACTGATTTTACCTTCAAAGTAAATCAATCAGTGTAACAAAGGCAGCCAATCCAATGCTGAGAGTTCCACCAGAGAGGTTAGGTTAAAATTATCCCCGATATGTCAAGATAAATCATAATCAAAAATGGTGTTACTTTGAGTGCTCTTTTTCATTCTCTGTTATAAAAATATTAAAACTACTAACATCAATTATGTAAATAATTTTGGGCATTACCATGGGAAAAACTAGATGGTACAATTAAATAAATGCCCACATCTGTTATCTGCAAACTGTGTTCACTTTATAATATTTAAATGTCAGCACCACATGTTCCAGATGATGTGCTGAGAAAGAAAAATGCATTGTAACAATAAGGTCATTTTTATTGTCAGGCAAGAAACCCCTTTCACTGTAATGTAATTTCTGCTGCAGATTGAGAAACTTAATTGAAAACTTGCCATTCATGACGGTAAAATAGTAGCATTACAGAGTCAGGATAAAAATTGTCTCCGGACTGAAGTACATTAAACTCTTAGTAGAAAGCAGACAAGTAATGACTATGAGCCCCAGCAGGAGCCTTTGTTAGCCCTTCACCTGTACTGAGTAGCAAGTGGAGCTGGCCAAGGGCAGCAGTGAGGTATAGGACATGTGATGGAGCACCAAGAAGCCACCATCAAAAGGAAGCTTGAAGCAGCAAAATCCAGGAGCGGAGTATGGAACCATTTCATGGCTGAGCATTTCTTCCCCCCTGACCCCACTAGTGAATGTTTATGTAGTTAACTAATCTGAAGTAATCTCACTGACAATTTCACCTGATTGCACTCAGCGGTGGTGGAATTTACATCAGGGTTACTAATGACACTTACACTGGAATCACTGAGCCACATCTGCCCTCAAGGTCAGAGATTAAAAAGCAGTATCTATCAAAATGAAGGAGGAAGATTAGCAATTCATTGTCAATTGCTACCCAGCTCCTTTCCTCCATTCAAGGGAGTTAAAATTCCCCCTAATACAGTACAGAGTCATACCTGATTGAAAAGTGTTCAGGGAATGCAATGGACCTCTGAATGTGTGGAACTCTCCTCACAAATGGAGCTTACAGCTTTGGAATTGTTTTCCTCAGAATAGTATCCTATTTACACCCTTGGTTGAACCTAACATTGCAGCTATCCTTCTAAATGCTGCAGCTCATGCAAAAGTTCATCACTATTGATCATTTTTTGACAAATGTGTCCTGGAATATTGGGATTGAGTATAGTGAGACACATTCTTGCCAATAACAATGCATGTTTGGTTACTGAACAAGCAGGAGTACCATAGGTAACTGTGGCCAGCGGTGAAAGTTAAAGGGTAGATTTTAATTGAAGGTCAATTTAAGAAAGGCATCCAAGTGGGCAAGAAAACATCTCCTTCATCTTAGCAGAATGAGACAACTGTGATTTTAATCACCTCATTAGTATGCAGTTTGCCAACTTCACACTGATACAAAGCAGAAAATGGGTGAAAGGCAGCTCATGGCCAACAGAAAATTCTTAAACTTTGGTTAGGAGTCGGCACTTGGACAACCGTGGAGGCGAACGATCAGTACGATTTTGCAATAAGGCAGGCTAGAGGCTAGAGCAGGATAAACCCAAACCTTTCCCTTTCACTTCTGCTTCACTCAGGGCTGCAGTGAAAAACCTCTCTCCTACTTCCAATCCTGTTCCAATCTGCTCTCTCTCAGGGCAGCTGCAGCAGGTTCTCCACTCAGCCAGAGTTAACCTTGCACAAGGAGCCCAATGACATCATCAGACCCTGACCTGCACAGTTAAGGGAGGATAGCAGCAGTTTTCAGCAGGTGACATGATGTGACTTCTGCCCAGTGCTCTGAATGTCAAAGAAATTCAATATGATTATGAATGAACATCTCTAAGTCAGAATCCCACCTAAACTAAATAATGCTAGTAAATATCAGAAGTAGGAAAGGCCAGCATATCAGCACACGGGCCCTTTGGTGAATTTTAACGCTTACCTGAAAGCTTTTCACTGCTCAGACAAGATAATGATTGATACACATTTCTTGGCATTATCTTAGCTGACTGACAATATTCTATTTTAACCTAATACAGATTTTAATAATGTGGCTTTGGCCAGTTTTCCCCTGGAAATCACAATGCAGGAGGCGGCAGCACTCCTGTAAGTAGATATGGTGCTGAGGTCAATCTCGGGGCAATCTTGTGATCACGGAGGAGCAGCAAGGGGAAGATGTTTGAAAAGCACCTCTTTAGGTTCTAAACATCTTACTAGATTCAACTAGCAACAAAGACTCAATAGCTTCCCCTCTCAAGGCAAAGATTAAAGTAACTTTCAGGTCCAGATGAAGTCATCTGAAGTTGATCAACAGATTTAGAGACTGCCTCTACTGTTCCAGCACGTGCCCTTTTGGTTTACTCAGAAGAGATGGTTAAGATTATACCCCATGTGAAGGGAAGGAGACAATGGCTGACAAGTCCCTGTGCATTCTTAGCTCGCCAGCTTTTCACTGGGTAAGCAGGGTTGAAACAACCCCTAAACAAAACACTGCAGATGCTAGCAATGTGAAATGCAAACAGAAAGTGCTGAAAAGGTTATTATCCTGAAATGTTAACTCTGATTCTATTTCCATAGCTGTTGCCAGATCTGCTGAGTACCATTTTTATTAGAAATCATTCCTGCAGTTTCTGAAAGTCTTTTCGTTATTATTTGGAATTTCAGGGACTAAGAACAAACGCCAAAATGGTTAGAGGAAGTTAAAATGACTGCAAGGAGTTTTGTATCATGTTTGTAGGTAATACAGAGATGCTCACCATCAACTAATTTGTACCCAATATTTCCAGTAGAGAGACCCACCTCCCCTCCTCCTGCCCCATAGTAAGCGGTGAATACAATATCCTAGACCAGAGGATGTAAAAACAAATTGTTGTCTCTCTTGGATGCAGAATTGTAGTCTCAGACAAAGGAATAGAAGGAAGCAAAGAGATTTGTGCTGAATCTTGTCATTACATGGGAAAAGCATCTACTTGTTATTCCCCCTCCTCTTGCTGTGCTGCTCAGTAATAAAAATGGGTTCACTGATCTCACTGACAAAAGAACCCATAAGGTTGATATGCCTTCTCTCTTTTCAGACGTAATGGAATGTACCTGGAAGATTTTCCATTTTTATGATATATTCAGATTGTTTGCTGGTAAATTGATTTCCTGCACTGGTAATAAAATCTGAAAGCTACAACATTTTAATAATTTTTTCCATCTCTGAGTCACCTTGCTACTTCAGCCACTGTTTTATTCTGATTAAACAGTAGTTTTCAGACAATCACAGCAGCAGGGAATTGTAATAATTCAGAAAGGGTGGCATGTGTGCATCCTGCAGGCGTTCCACCAATGGTAAACACAAAGATATTAACTTGAGAGGAAGCATTCAATCTAAACTACACTTCATAAAGGTCATTACAAATTACTAATTTCACATATCACTGAAGAGGAAACACTATTGATTAAAGCCTTGAAGCTGCCTGCTGGGATTTCACAACGTTATGTTCCCAGATCTAAGCAATAGTTTGTGAACCAGCAGGTTTCGTTATTGTGCAAGAGGGCTTTCCTGACCAGTCTTGCATGTCTATCTCACTACTCCAAAGCAATTACGAAAAAAACTCAGCAACTCATTAAATGCCTAGGTTCAATTTATACCTTGGTGACACAGTCTGTGGAGTATCACATTATTTCTATCTGCAACTTTTCCCTAAGGTGACAATTCACCTCCACCAGACTCTAATTATGGTGAATCACTGCTGTTTTATTGAATCAATTCAGACGAGGTGTTGCTCAGCTTTTCTGGATTTCCTTTGTCTCATCATATGAAGTACTTATGTAATTTATTTTAACACTCTAATGCCAGGATAGTTTGCCAATACTTTGTCCAATGTACATTATTGTGCTACACTTATCAACTGCCTTGCGGGTCAATATGTGACATATAAATCAGTATTTAAATCAATGTGCCAAAGCTACTGCTTTCATTTTACATTCCATACTTGATCTTCTGCATTTGTGTATGCCAGGTTACTGCTGATTTGTGGTAGTATTTTTAAGGTCTTCCTGAACCATACTAATTTGGCAGCAAGCTACAAACCCTGGACCTTTCTAACAATGGCCTCAAATTTGAATTGAAGCTGTCCATTAAGTACCTGAAAGTCACTGGTTTGCTTCCTGGCCTTCAATGGCAACTTGCTTCAAATGAAGATGGAAAGCTTGCCTTCTCGATAGTGATGAGCATGAATAAGGCACTATACAACTAACTATCAGCCAGGTACTTATAACGTCTCAAGTATCAAACTCCCTGCAGCCATAAAATCATAAAAAATAAACAATATAGAACGCCATGAGTTGATTGTATCCATGACCATTCTTTGATATTTCATTCCAATAGAATAGGGCGGCACGGTAGCATAGCGGTTAGCGCAACGCTATTACAGCGCCAGCGATCGGGGTTCGATTCCCGTCGCTGTCTGTAAGGAGTTTGTGCGTTCTCCCGTGTCTGCGTGGGTTTCCTCTGGATGCTCCGGTTTCCTCCCACATTCTAAAGACGTACGGGTAGGTTAATTTGGGGGTTTAAAATGGGCGGCGCAGACTCATTGGGCCGGAAGGGCCTGTTACCACACTGTAAATAAAATTTTTTAAAAAACACTCTTCTCAACTCCCTTGACTTATTATTGGATCTTCTGCTTTCTCAGAGTTTACTTTCATGTTCTCCTCATGAAATCATAGAGGTTTTCAGCCTTCGAACAAACCAATTAAGTAAGGCTCTCCACTCCATGCTTTAAAAGTAGATTAAATCTCTGATGAAGGTGGGGTGGGAGAGGTTTGGGGTGGTGGCCTTGCAACCCACCCTTCTCCCCATCCTCTAATGTAGCAATAACAAAGCCCAAGTACTGCACATAGTAGAACAAAGTAGAAAGGTCACACATGCACAAAAGTCTTGCCACTGCCAGCACCAGTGGAACACTAACAGATAAAAATCAGGGGGGTGGTACGTTACAAGTCGGGGAATGTTATTAAGAGGGGTAATGTGGAGGGGAGATTACACATGTTGGGGGGGGTGGGATTTTGTCTTTTGACAGTTCTGTTGTGACACTGAGAAGGCTGGTTTAAGGGGCAAGATTTTGAAAGTAAAGTCAGGACATCAAAAGTTGGAGATGTGATCAGATATGGGTGTGAGAAGGTTCATGGAAACAAACAGATTGGGTCCAGTGGTTTGGAAGGGGGTCAGAGAAGCAACACATTGGATGTTGAGGAAAGATCAGCACTGTGGTGTGGGGGTGGAAGGGGAGTAGGTAGGTGCAGAAGTAAACGTCTTACAGAAAATCCTGCCTGTCACATGGCAGACTCAATGGCCCAGGACCTGGTAAAGATTGTTTCTGTTAACTTCAAACAAAGGCAAGCCTTGCTTTTCCAGTTAAGACCAGCTTTTGTGTGCATGGCCCAAAGTGTTCATCGGCCAAGGAAAGTCTAAAGAACTTTGTGTAAATGATGTTAAAGCACATTTGACACTGATGACTTCCATTCACATGTTCAACGTATGCAAGCAGGACTTAAAAATACATTTTGGAAAAAAAGTTTGTTTTACAAAAAACATTTCTAGGCCAAGGTGTTTATTAAGTACTTATAAAGATATAGATTTAGAAAAATTTTAAATGAAAACATGAAAAGGGTGTTATAAAAATTGTAGGAATGAGTAAAAACTGAAATATTACTCTATTAGTTCATAATATTTCAACAATTACTATAATAATACTGTTGAAGACAGCGTTACAACATTGAACTGCAAAATTTAAGTGAACAGCCAGCCCAGGAAGCCTGGAGTTTTCCAGCACCTAACAGTAGTTGTTGAGTTAAAAGTCAAATTAGTTTTGAGGATCCAGAACTATGTTAGCTGGAAGACAAGCACTTATTAACAATGAAACCTCAAAAATTAAATTCAGGGATTGAGGAGACTATTATCCTATTGTCATTCCAAGTATATAAACAGCAGATTCAATGCATAATCCTGTACTGTGAATGTAGAAAAAGTATTTGGTGGTCAATAGGGACTCAAGGGGCCAGAGGGCCTGTTTCTGTGCTGTATTCCTTTATAACTATGACCTCTATGACTCCACTTCTCTCCCATTGTAATCGGAAACAAAAATGGATGTTAAGTTACTGTGGGAGCAATTAGAACAGACTTAGCCAAAAAACTGGAAACAGTAATGACAGGTGGAATTCTGATGTGTGGGTTAAATACATTGGGAGAACTAACCTTATCAAATCATTGAAATCGCAGTGATTTTTCCCTTACTGTTATCTGTGACCTCCAAACCATGAAACCATTTAAGATGCAACGATTTTTGTTCTTCCCTTTCTCTTGACTTTACTATCTGTAGCTTAAATTGTGTTGGCACCACACTATATGATTCCACCTTAAAACATTTTCATCTGTCTACTTTTTTTAATGCCATCATTAAAGAAGGCTACAACATATACAATAAATGCCAAGTTCTTAGTGAGTATTGAGGAACAGATGGACCTCAGTGTATGTCCAAGGATCCCCAAAGGTAATTGAGTGCCCAAGTGAGGTGCTAACCAATAAGAGCTGGATGACATTAGATTTGTGTAGGATTGGTGTAAATGAGCAGTCGATGGTCAGTGTAGACTCAGTGGGCCGAAGGGCCTGTTTCTGTGCTGACTCTCTCCATAACTCTAAGGCAAAGGGTGTGAGACTTCTTAGGACATGTAAAAGTAAAGATAAATTAGTAGCCTAGAAATTAGATTTCACCTATTTTTGGTGCACTGAATGGGTGCTGCATTTTGTCCAAATGCCAAATCGGGGATCAACAAGAGATATCAAAATTGGGGTAATTTCAGAAATGACAAGCATTGTGGAACCTGACAGTGTTCACAGGCAACATCTGCCTGCAGAGCTCACAAATGTGGTCCCAGTCACTCACTGCCAGCTGTAAGCAGGTCAGCAGCACAGGCTGCCATTGAGAGGGAATGTTGTGAAAACACAGGGGGGAGAAATCAGGGTGGGGGTTTGTTTGAACAGTGAGATCCCCATGCTTTGGGTGGCCTGATGCCATGATCAAGCCATCGTCACAGTGACCATAAATCATCACACTGAAGTTCATAGATGCTGCAATTTTTAGTATTGTTGCCTATGCAAAAAAGGACAGCACATAGAAATCAATATGTGGGATCCCTTGATGATAAAATTGACGTCGCAGCAAGGAGCTATTTAATCACATATGGTTCCTGACTTGCTATGTGTTTTTCTGTTTTACAATAAATGAATATCAAATGTCCCAACAATTGATCTAATCTCTGCCACGTAGTCAGAAACTCACATGCAAAATGTGAAAGGAAAGGACCCCGATGCTACAGAAGAGTCCCCAATTTTTTGACAGGTGTGACTTCTTCCAGAAATGGGCACAAACACTTCAAATCATACACTTGTATGACTTAGGCATAAAAGCATGCACATGTACTTTCCCCCATCCAATTTCTAGTATAGTGTGTCGATTTGAACTTCCATTTTGATGCAGCCAGACTCCAGTAAGGGTGGAAAATCGTATTACTTTTTAAAAGATAGTAAAAATCCTTGGGACTTTAAATTTGTCTTATCAAACCCTGAAAATCTGACAAAATACAAATTGAATAATAGAGACTTAGAGATATTTAATTAAGTTTCTATACAATGACTTTTCTGCAAAGCAAACTATAGCAAAAACTTATAATATCGGTTCATTGCAATTCACATTTATCAATGCCTTTCATTACTAATTAACAGTATTGTGACAGCACTGAGACATGACAAAGTAGGCAAGCTGCAAACTATTTTCTTCTTTCTATTTTAGTGCAAAATAAAACAAGTATATGCTGCAGAAGATTTTTTTATCTAGATATATAAGCTTATTAAGAATCTTTTATGAAAAACATTTTTGTTTGAATTTCACTACTGACCACCTTTATCCACATATTTCTGCAAAAAAATTGGCATATATAATTATTTTGCTTTGTATTGCTACTTGTTTTTGGCTACATCTGCCTTTTATTGTGCAAGTTCAAGCAACACCAATATACAATTTAGGTTGACACTGCCAATCAAGTCCAATGATGTTTGGAGCCAATCATTACATCGCGACAAGTTGAGAGGGCAGATTTTCCATGAAATACAGTGGATTAAGCAAATAGAAGCAAAGACCTAACATGTAACACGCCAAAAACTAGATGAAGATTTAAACATTATTTAACAATTGACAGTTTGTAATTTAATATTTTTAAATGTTATCAAATGTATTTACAAGTTTCAAATTTACAAACATTCCTCCAATTCCCAAGGTGTGTTGCATACTCCTTGATCACCTAATTAGCTATATTTTACTGCCTCTTTGTGGTCATATCTGCATACTTCATCTTTTTTTTGCCCAGACTTGACCCAAAGAAATAATGGGAGTGATCTTTCACTGTCAGATTATTCAAAATATACTGGAAGATAATTTGTCTTAATGGCACAATCTGACTGAAAGAAAACAAAAAATATAAGAATAATTCACAGGATCTGGGTTCTCCAGTTCAAGTTTCAATATTAGCTCTGCCACTCAAATGCCAACAGTAGCACAATATAGTTACTGTGGTTTGTTCCTATAATGCTTAAGGAAAAGGCAATAAAATAATACATTCATCCTCAACTTGCCTGTAGCTATATTTAATTTTAAGCCAGGTGCTATGTCTTTAAACCATGGTGCAATATGAAATAAACTGGGTATGCTAATAGTCCATTCAACCAGGAATCATTCAGTCAAAAGAATGACTAACTGTACTCAATGTAATTTTCAACAATGAAGGAAACAATTCATGGTAGGTGGGAAGCTTGATGATTAGGCAGGTTGACGTAACAACCACAAGCCAAGCAAACCAATACTCCTGGTGGGCCCAACTGTTGATCACTCCAACCCTAGCTGATTTTTCCATGCCTGACATTACACTCCTTTGTTGGTAGGAGCTGTAATCAAAAGTCTTTCTCTCACTTCATGGCAATTTGCTACTTACGTATCAATGACCAGAGTTTCTCAAAAATCACCAACCAGTTGTCACAGGTTCAGGTGAAGCATCAGTATGTCCTTGCAGTGCCTTTGTTGTTCACCTTCTGCCATCTATCAGTTCTCCATAAAGTGCCTTCTCTGGGAACTGTAGGTCGTTCTTTCTAACATTTCCAGTCCAAAGGAGCTGGGTATTGATTATCATAGCCTTAATACTGGAGTTATCAGCATGTTTCAGTACTTGATTGTTTGCAAACGTGTCCTGCACCTAATACAATGAAAGGCAATTTTTTCAGCTGTTAACAGTGCTTTCTCAAGTGTCCATGTTTTGCACACGGGGCAACGGTTAAAGCACTTATTCTATAAACCTTCAGTTTAGCAGCAACTGGATACCATGCTAATTTCAAACATTCTTGGATCATCCAAAACAACATATTTGTTCTTCTGGACATACACCAACACTTCCTTTATTTTTTTAAAATGCACCAAAGCACTCTTGAGATAAATTAGAAATGGACAATCATAGGGAAATATACTTCACTGTTAACTGATACTCAGATCTCTGAATGCAAGTCTTCACTGATCTTTCTGAGTAAAATCTCTAAACATTCTATCTGTGGTGCAGGTAAAGATACCTTTCAACTGCTGTACCCATGACTCCAATATTACCATATTTGTGAAAGAAGCATGATTATGGAGAACACAATGAAGCAACAACAAAATATTAAGATGTCAAAAGCAGAACACAAAAACAGCTTTACATGTAGAGGACTTTTCTATTGGATCATGGTTATTAGAACGAGCATAATTTTGTTCTCCTTTAAATTGAACTTTTTATACTCAAGCATCCATGGGTTGATTCCCAAAGTACATGGAAAACCTATGACCTAGGATTAAATACAAAGTGTTTTGTCATAAATATTATGAAAAAATATCTTTTACAATAAGTTCTGAAAAGCCACCTTGTGCACTGGTACATTGAAACAACAAACGATATAAATCTGAACGTAAGAGATGTGGGAAATGCACAGCTAAGCTCTCAACGTCTTGAAGAAAAAGCTGGTTCTCAATTCAAATCCACCTCATCAGACTTCGCCAATAAGTTCAAGGTGTTAATATTTGAAGAATCTAAACGGAAATCTAACGAAAATCACATTATTTTATTTCTTAACAGAACTGTAAGTGAAGATACTCAGCAGAATCTAACAAACTTCACGTTTCTGTCTGTCAACCTCTCAGTGGGTATGGTTGTCAGGTTCCAAAAAAAGATCGTCAACTTTAAATGTTAATTCTACTTTTTCTTTGTAGATTCCACATCAATTACTGAAATTTTCAGCATGTTCTCTTTTTTTTATTTCAGATTGCCAGCATCTGCATCATTTGTTTTAATGTTAAAAGGAAATGTGTTCTCTAGGGGAATGAGATGTAATATTTTACTGACTAATCCAGAAATCAAAAAATATATTCAAAGTACAACCATCCAATAACCTGGTTTGAAAGCTTGAAAATGTTGCTTTTTATGTTCATTCCACATATTTTGTAAGTGTTACATTTTAATAGGAATAACAAGAAGAGGCAATATAAACTAGAGGGCACAATTCTAAAAGCTGTTGCATGTGAGAGAGAGAGGAGAGAGAGAGGGGGAGAGAGAGAGAGAGGGAGAGAGAGAGAAAGAATTTCTATTGGCAAAAGGAGCAAGAACCAGAGGACATAGGATGAAGGTGATTAGCAAAAAGAACCCAAAATCAGAAGAGGAAGAAGTTTTTTTATGCAATGAGTGGTTAGAGTCTAGGCTCTTAAATATAATTATTTATTTCCAAAAAAAGAGCTGGTTAAGTACTTGGGGGGGAAAATACAGGATGATGAGAGCTGGATTACTCTTGCATGGAACAGCATGGACCTGATGACCTCAATGGCCCCCTTCTGTGCTTCATTTTTTCTAATAGTTCCATGTTTCCAAACATGCAAATCCTGGATTATTCCGTCACAGTCAGTCATTGTGAGGTTGCTGGAATTTCCCAGCATTTAGACGAAGGAATCTCTTTGTGGTCCATTTATTTGAATGAATATTTTTCAGCTCTGAGGAAGAACGTTAAATAATTTTTAAAAATGTGTTTCCAGTAATGTTTTTAATGATTAAAATGCTTGATTTAATTTTCAACTTTGAAAAAAAACTTTCAATAACTTTAAATAGTTTAATTGTTTATTTCATTTTAATAGCTTTTGAATGTTTCATTGCCAGGGACATTCAGAAGCATGGAGAAAGCATAATGGCTTTCATGGATGGTTTTGGTGTCTATCCACAGCTGTCTCAGTGACTTGGTGATAGAGTTGTCCTGCTTCCTCATTTACATTACTTGAGACCCTGGCACTGGAGATATCTTGCCAATCAAGTCCAGCAAGGTCCACTAAACAGATACGCTCAAGGCATACATGCAGTATAATTGGGTCCAGGCAGTGGATTTCACTCAGCAGAAGCAGGCAAATACCCTGCCATCTGGTATAAGTATGGCCTGTGTTCACTGAACACTCTTGCCCTGAGTCCTTCTTCCTCCTACCTCGGTTGTCAAGGTAATCATATCTTCGGACCTTTCCTCCAACTACCAGTAGTACTGGAAGCCCAGCAGGCTCCAGTTCTCAATGGAAAGGGCATTCCTACAACTCAAGTGATTCACCTCTTCTAAACTTCAAAAGTTTAATAAACACCCTAACCTCAATATATAACCTCAAAGGAATAATTGTGCATTCCTTTAGTAGGGTGGCAGCTGAGCATCAAATCACCATTGCATGGGGATTGGCATCACTCACACTCTGTTCAGTGTGACAGACACAGGGGCACACTACCCAAATACCAAGTAGTAATTGCACTACAAATGTGTTTTTGCAATTCATAAACAAATTGCAAGCAAGTCATCACCCATGGTATAAAAATAGGTACTCTGCAGTCTAATTCTATGGTCAACAAGTTCTGTTAAATTAATGATTCAAAACACTAAGGTAATGCAGCTCAGACGTGCTAAACATATGAAGAAAACAATTTCTGAAAAACATAATCAGCCACTCATACTGTAAACATAATAGAAGCAAAATGCTGTTTAGGGAAGCAAGGTTCTTTTAAGTTTAATGCTGGAGTTTTTTTTCCAACTTCACATACCTTTAAATTCAGATTGGGCATTGTCAAAAACTACTGTTTATTTTGTGCTATTGTGATGTGCTCTGTTTACCAATTACAGTGCTTGAATATTTTTTTCACAGTTCAGTAGGATGCAATGCTTGATCAGCAACACTGCCCAAGAAAGATACAAGTGACCTATGTTTATGATCTCCTGACAGTTCAGATGTAGGCATGTTCATCTTTTGCCAGTACTTACTGGTACAGTGACAATTCATTACTACTACTAATAACCTTAATGATGTAGTTACAGTAGAACTCTGACAGAACAAAAGGTTACGGGGCTTCCAGGAAAGTGTAATCAGAAAACCTCTTTATAACTACATGATGAGTGAGAAAGGCAACAGAATTGATAAAGTAACAAATGACTCAACAGTTAAAGTAAAAGTGGCATTCTATCACCCAAAGGGCACCTTACTTGCACCAAAAGTTGAACCATTCAAAAGTAATTCCATTTCACATTAATGAGATCTCCTGTACATAGAGAAGATGCTTTATTTTGCCTTCAGTTATGTGAATGAATGCTTTGACATTAACTTTAAATTCTCCAAGCAAGGATTTAAGAGAAACAAATTATGTTCTCTTGTCTAGAAATTGCATCAGGTAAGCAATTAAACCAGGTCTTTTTTCAAGTATTTTTATCATAAATGTTCTTAAATACTATGGTATAGAAAATCTTTAGTGCAGTGCAAAGTTTTTGCATATTGAGTGAATTTTATCCAAAACCTGACTACTTAACACAGTCTGATACTTTGTGTGTGCATTTCCACAAATTCAGAACAGGTCCTCCTGGATGACACACATACACAGAGGCCACCGGACATGCAAGACACATATTGACATCACTTGCATAAAATTCTTTTAAGCATTTGAGGTCATGACAGCAATGGGACTTGTACACTGCAGTAAGACTTAACTAGAGAACTGAAGCCCACCTCTGCATAATTTAAGGAAGCTAAATCTCACCCACTCCACCATAATTATAATCTTGCAGAAAGGCTGCATGGCCCAGCATGCTGCGCCCAACACCTTGGGCAAAATATACACAGTGAAAGCTGTAGCTGTACAAGATAGCTCAATGTACACAGAACAGGGAGAACAAACACTATGAAATCTAAATTATGGACTGGCCAGTTGGTGTTAGTGAATAATGTTTGTTTTTGTACCCATGATTGGCTATTGCAGCAACATCAATGTCTGCTGTATGTTTCTGGTTGCTCTGCTGTAGTTTGTGAATTTACACAAGCAGGTGGATGGAGTCAAATGCCTGAACTGTGTGGAAGGCAAGAGTTGGGATTATTCTTCATGTGTCAACTAGACAGAGACAGCAAGTGAAACTTGGGAATTGGGTACAGCCGATTTTTTCTTCTGTCAGCTCCACAAATGGTTCATTTTCCTCATTCTCCCGGCAGTTCAAATGTTATTTCCAAGTTCGGGAATCATCTTACAACATTTTAGTGGGATATGGTTAGCAGGAAAAAGACTTTGGCTTGCATCTGGGAGGATCATAAGACCATAAGACATAGGAGCAGAATTAGGCTATTTGGCCCTTTGAATCTGCTCTGCCATTCGATCATGGCTGATTTATTTTTCCCCTCTCAACCCCATTCTCCTGCCTTCTCTCTGTAGTGAATGAATGAAGGCAATGCACCAGGTTTAATCAGCTGTGTGTCTGGCGTGTCTAGAGTTCAGCCAGCACATTTTGCAAAGCTTTAGATCTGTGAGTCTCAGCCAAGAAATTCACTGTCACCAGCAAAGGCTAGTTAAAAGGGACAGAGCAATGACAAACCATGGGAGGAGCACAATGGTGGCTGGATGGGAGGAGTGGGGAAGAAGGGTAGGTAGAATGTGGAGGATCAGGGCTTCAGTCAGTGCCAAGATTATTCAATTGTGGGGGTTGGATTGAGCCATTATGGTCATAACCAGCTGCAGGAGTGGAGGGAAGGAGAAGAGGGGGAGGGAATTTAAGGATATCAACCCATAGTGTGAATGGGGCATGATGGAGTTGAGGATGGGGATAATGCAGAGGTGGGAAGCCCAAGGGAGAACGACTATGGGTAAGATTTTAGATTAAGACACCACAAGCTGGGGTTTATGCAAAGTGGGGCTGAAAGGTTAACAGAGGTAGGTGGGAATGCAGAGTTGAAGTTGCAAGATGCTGAATAGCCGATCCCTGTTACTAATTTATATGTTTGTATGTTGTGTTCCCTTTAACTTACAAAGAAGCAAATTGCCCAGGTGAAGGCTTGCTTCTGCATCCAAGGCCTGCGCAAATGCACACATGAATGTCGAGCAACTCATGCAGTGGTGCATCAGATACACAGAGGACCTGGAAGAAGGTAAATTTCAGGCTTTGCATGCCGCACAGCAAATCCAAGGTTTCAGATCGCAAAATTATTTTCTTAAAAACTTTATTGTGGGTGCACATAAATATTGTGCTACCACAGTAGCATGTCTCGGTCTGTGCCTTTGCACAAAACAATTTGGTGAGGTTTCCAAACCCATCATTTTTGGGGAATGGTGAAAGACAAAAGGTATTGCGATCTACATGGATACCGATTTTGATTTCTCTATGTTCTTTTTGAAAACAAACATAGCCTCATTATAACCTGGGCCTAATGAAGACCATTTTTCCAAGCAATCTTTATTACACTATATCTACATTTACTTAGAAATGAAGATCATTTGATCACTGTGAAGCAGGTGCTGCTCCCATTTATGGTATATCTGGAAGATGGCAGGGAAACTTTTGGCAAAATAACCATCTTCCTACTAAAATATGAAATATAGAGAAGAAACAATTTCCTTTACATTGGTATTGATATTGGTTTATTATTGTCACTTGTACCAAGGTACAGTGAAAAGCTTGTCTTACAAACCGATCGTACAGGTCAATTCATTACACTGTGCAGTTACATTGAGTCAGTACAGAGTACATTGATGTAGTACAGGTAAAAACAATAACAGTACAGAGTAAAGTGTCACAGCTACAGAGAAAGTGCAGTGCAAAAGGTGCGAGGTCACAACATGGTAGATCGTGAGGTCATAGTCCATCTCATTGTATAAGGGAACTGTTCAGTAGTCTTATCACAGAGGGGTAGAAGCTGTCCTTAAGTCTGGTCGTTCGTGCCTTCAGGCTCCTGTATCTTCTATCCGATGGAAGAGGAGAGAAGAGAGAATGTCCCGGGTGGGTGGGGTCTTTGATTATACTGGCTGCTTCACCAAGACAGCAAGAGGTAAAGACAGAGTCCAAGGAGGGGAGGCTGGTGTCCGTAATGCGCTGGGCTGTGTCCACAATTCTCTGCAGTTTCCTGCAGTCCTGGGCAGAGCAGCTGCCGTACCAAGCCGTGATACATCCAGATAGGATGCTTTCTATGGTGCACTGGTAGAAGTTGGTGAGAGTCAAAGGAGACAAACCAAATTACTTTAGCCTCCTGAGGAAGTAGAGGCGCTGATGAGCTTTCTTGGTCGTGGCTTCTACATGATTTGACCAGGACAGGCTGTTGGTGATGTTCACACCCAGAAACTTGAAGCTCTCAACCCTTTCGACCTCAGCACCATTGATGTAGACAGGTGCATGTACACCGCCCCCTTTCCTGAAGTCAATGACCAGCTCTTTTGTTTTGTAGACATTGAGGGAAAGGTTGTTGTCATGACACCATTCCACTAAGCTCTCTATCTCCTTCCTGTACTCCGACTCATCGTTGTTTGAGATACGGTCTACAACAGTGGTATCATCTGCAAACTTGGAGATGGAGTTAGAGCAGAATCTGGCCACACAGTCATGAGTGTATAGGGAGTAGAGTAGAGGGCTGAGGATGCAGCCTTGTGGGGCATCAGTATTGAAAATAATCATGCCGGAGGTATTGCTGCCTATCCTCACTGATTGCGGTCTGTTTGTTAGAAAGTCAAGGATCCAGTTACAGAGGGAGGTGTTGAGTCCTAGGTCTCGGAGTTTGGTGACAAGCTTGCTTGGGATTATTGTACTGAAGGCAGAGCTGTAGTCAATAAACAATAGTCTAACATAGGTGTCTTTACTGTCCGGATGCTCCAGAGCTGAGTGTAGGGCCAGGGAGATGGCATCCGCTGTAGACCTGTTTCGGCGATAGGCAAATTGCAATGGGTCCAGGTTGTCTGGTAGGCTGGAGTTGATGCGAGCCATGACCAACCTCTCAAAGCACTTTATGGTGGTGGATGTCAAAAGACTAATTGTCTTTTTCTTTGTGCAACTCTTTGGTTTCTTGTACAAACATTCAACTACTTAAGACAACATCACAAGTGTTGTCGTTCGTACTACATCCATGAACATTGGGGCATGGTTTCCTCTGTGACTGTCTCAGGTGATTTTAAACAATGTACTATTCATTTCATGATGAACAATTAGAATGTTGTTAAAGCAACTATACTGGAATTTTAAATATTCTGTTGATTACAACAATCATCCTCAATTCAGGATTTTTGTAATTGAAAACTAAGCTGACTGTTGTGCAATAAAGCAAATTGTAAAAGAAGCCAGGATAAATACAGGTCTTTTATCAAATAATCATTGTAAAATGAAATATTTCAAAATTACAACATTAAACACAATTACTCTGTAATGAATGTATGATATCAAATTAGATTCAAGCATATATATTTATAACAAATTGCAAGATGTGCACATAGAACTGAATCTTCACTAATCATAACATTTTTCTGAAAGTGTAACAGAATTTCATTTTAGAAAATCTTTCCTTATTGGTGAATAAAAATAAGGTCCAAAGTTGCTTCTGCTTAAGCTTTGGTCACGCAAAAGCCTTTAAGACTTGTTGAATGAATCTTGATATATTCGTTTTTTGATACAAGGACATGCGAGATAATGATCCTTTAGTGATCCCCAAAAGGGTCACATCCAGAATAACACATGTCAGTAATATCTGCAACTACAATGCTTCTTTTTAGGATTGGTCCAATTTAAAAACATTCTCCAAAATAAAACAATCCTAGTGTTTGTCATTATTAACACACATGTTGCAGCTGTCCTCAACAGCTGACAACATGAATTTAATTGTCTTAAAATTATGGGAAGTAGCAAGATGACTGATGTCACTTTCTTTCTTCCATTTCCTCAAATTCTTTTCACATGAATTGACTAAAGCAGCACACAAGACCTTCCTTGCAAAGGGATATTATCAAATCCAGCAGAAAATTTAACTGTCCTTCTTGGGACAAAGATAGCATGCCTTTCTTCAGTTCTGTCAATACTACATTTTCTATTAGGAAGCATGCAACAGGATACTTACAGATCAACAACCTTTGATCAGAGTCTATTTAAAGACTACATTCTCCTTCTTATAAGGATCTAACAGCATTGGTAGGTGCCTCATCATTCCTGAACTCCCTTTACTTTTCCTTTAGCATGCAGATATTGGTATCAGATGGCATGCAAATCTCATGCATCATTTAATCAGGTTTATAAAGCCCACAGGGTCCTTTGTGTCTTTGTACATTTTTTCAACCTAATTGCAGTTCAGTCAAATACTCCAAGCATGCACACAAAGCCACCCACACTTTCTAAATGTTCCCGGGAGAACAGTATATCTGTGCAACTGTGCAGAAAAAGTTATTTCCTGCACAAAAAAACATCGAAGTTGCAACGTAAAAGCCTATCCATCAGATACCTCATGGTCGTGTGATAGTTCCAATAAAATGAAAGTGTTAAGTGAAGCAGAGCCAAGAATTGGATCATACTTATGCTAGGAGTTTCCATTCTTTGAACTTGAAGGGGACCAACCTGTAACAGTTACAGAAAATCCCTCAAAAGCAAGTGGGGCCAATAACTTTCTCGACAGTTCAGTGGATGACTGAATCCCTAACACAATCTTTTAAATTTCACTCTGTTCTCAGGAGACAGAAAAACTCTGGATTGGTTGGTCAAAACAGGGAGACCTCTCCAGCAACCCCCCAGCACTCTAACAACCCTGCCCCACCACGCACAACATACACACCCACACACAAACACACAAATGGCAGATTACCTTTTACCGAGTTTCTACTTAATGAAAATGAGGTGTAAACATCCTGACTCCCAGCTCTGCAAACTCCAGATGGTCAGTCTGGAGTGTAAAGTTGGGTGATCTCAATGCATTTGGTCATTTCCTTCATACTCACAGAAGATATTATCCTTCACCATTATCTACCATCACCAGCCGAACCACAGGCATTGCGAATTTTGTGAAAATACCACTGCCAGAATACTTAGTTCCATACCATTACATGATGGTAAATATATAAATGTGCTCAACATATGTGTCTTCTTCAACAACCCAACTACCAGTGTAAATAAGGACATATATGAATAGTCAAAAAAAGACTTGCAGTGTATCTTGATCAGCAAGACTGATCTGCAAGTTGCACAGTAATTAGATTGTATTTATTACTTATTTAACAGGATGGAGGCTTATCAGGCCGATGATTTTAGAGGGAATCTGTCAATGCAACAAGATTTGCCTTCTTTCCAAGAGTTCATTGCGAGACTACTTCCAGTTTTTCCTTTCACAAAAAAAAGTATTGGTATTGGTTTATTATTGTCACTTGTACCGAGGTACAGTGAAAAGCTTGTCTTACAAACCGATCCTACAGGTCAATTCATTACACAGTACAGTTACATTGAGTTAGTACAGAGTGCATTGTTGTAGTACAGGTAAAAAAATAACAGTACAGAGTAAAGTGTCACAGCTACAGAGAAAGTGCAGTGCAATAAGGTGCAAGGTCACAACAAGGTAGATCGTGAGGTCATGAGGTCATAGGTCATAGTCCATCTCATTGTATAAGGGAACTGTTCAATAGTCTTATCACTGTGGGGTAGAAGTTGTCCTTAAGTCTGGTGGTACATGCCCTCAGGCTCCTGCATCTTCTACCCGATGGAAGAGGAGAGAAGAGAGAATGTCCCGGGTGGGTGGGGTCTTTGATTATGCTAGCTGCTTCACCAAGACAACGAGAGGTAAAGACAGAGTCCAAGGAGGGGAGACTGATGTCCGTGATGCGCTGGGCTGTGTCCACAACTCTCTGCAGCTTCTTGTGGTCTTGGGCAGAGCAGTTGCCATACCAAGCCGTGATACATCCTGATAGGATGCTTTCTATGGTGCATCGGTAAAAGTTGCTGAGAGTCAAAGGGGACAAACCAAATTTCATAAACTTTGATACTTCCATGGATTAAAAATATTTCCAGATGCCCCATTTGCAGACCGGGAATTGTGTTGATAAATGGAGTTACACAATGAGTCAAATTCCTCATTTATTTCAAGGGAACAAAGTGAATCCAGCTGTGTGATTTATAGATGAGACAACACCATCTCATCATTGCTCTTAGAAGATGAGCTGACAATATCAGTTTTATTCTATGCTCATCACATATTTGTCTCAAAAAAAACGAGTGAACTGACTTAACCAAATTAGCTTGAAATTGATTCTTGTGAATCCGTACTGTTTGGATTATGATCCAGCTAATAAATATCCTTCTGCAAGGAAATTATCATCCTTCCTTTCATTTTAATAATACATAATCCTTCCCTTTATTACTGGTCTAGTTATGTCCCTTAGCAGCTATAGAGTGTAATTTTCCTTTTGTGAAAAAGACAAGGCTCTTTTTATTTAAATAATAGGAGGTACTGAATCCTCACCTTCTGACTCGTTCTGCTCATGTTTGTGATCAGTAACATTACCACTCAAATCATGGACAAAGGATGGAGATTTTTAATTCTGCCCCATATCTCCTGCTGGGGGAAATGGAGTTTGAAAGGTTCAAACAGGAAATCTATGTTTACCTGTATAACACTGATCATACACCGCCTTTGATGATCATGAATACTTTTTCCTTATCCTATTATTGATGCACATTGAAAGTCACCGCCATATGACTAAAAACATCGATGAAAGAGAGTAACAAGGAATTAATTTCTGCAGCAAAATTTCCATGTCTCTAGCTGATTTATTTACTAGATGAATACCTCCTAGAAATCCTTGTAGTCCCTAAAAATATAACACAACATCAATAACTCATCAAAGAATATTCTTCAATGGAACATTGATGGCATATAGCAATTTGTCCTTTGGCAACTTGGAAATTTTGAATAAAAGGTATATTTCATTTTAATGTCTACATTCCCAGATTTTTGTTTACCTCTCTGTCGGAATTCCTATATTATTCAAAAACAGTAATATATTTCCTATAGCATCAAAAAAATCACCAAAGACGAAACCATCAATTAAAACCTAACTTTCTCAAAAAAGTTTTAAACTAATAATCCAATTAACATATAATTTAAATTTGTGTGTGAAGGACAACATTGACATTCCAATAATCTAATCATTTATAATCTAAAAAAAAGGAATTCTACCTTCAATACCAAACAAGAATGTCATTATTACCTTTTGTTAAAACTGGGTTCTCATGCTTGTCCCCATAATAATCATTTATAATTTGCTTATAAAATCCCTTTTGTTCTTTTAATGGAATGGCACTCAAGAATTCAGCTGATATTGTAAGTAACTATGAGACCTAATAACATCAGTTCGTAAAATTCAGAAAATAAAATTTTTTGAAAGAATTAAAATAACTTTTCTTAAAAAAAGTTGGAAGACTTCTATCTTGACAGAGTTAAGAAATAATAAGGGATCCGGTACTATATTAGGAATACATTAGAAATTGCCAAATAGCAGAAAGGAAGTCATAATATGCCTTCAAACAACAAAAAAATCTCTAACAGGTTAAATCAAAACTTGGTGGTCAAAATAGTTGATCCTGAATGTCTGACTTATGCGAATCAGTGAACACATAGTTGAAATGATGGTGGAAAAGTAGGGTTCCTGGTACAGGAAGGAACTGTACTGTTATAATGGGCTCCAACTTAATTGGTCTTGGACCCAAGTACTAGACACAAGGATAAGTTGGGTGGCCATAAACTCTAAATCAGTAAATAAATGTTGATCAAAGGGTTAAAAGGCAAACTGTGAATGGCTCAGACATAGTATCATTTAGAAAATTGTGTTAAGCCAGTGCTAAGTGCAGCATCCGCACCGATTTTGCACAAGAACCTGTGCCAGCAATATTTGACAGCATGAGGCCCAAATGGTAAAGGACAATGATTTCATTTTGAAACGATGAGGTAAATTGCCCCCAGAATCCACAATGACTTTCTGCCAGATATGCCCATAAATGGGCGAGTCCTGAGCAGGAACTATAATGCAGCACTCTGCTCAGTAGATTGCCAAACATAGGACACCTATGCTGCACTGGTGGACTCCTCATATTGTCCAACAGGGTAGTGCAGCTCTCATGTTGAACCCTGGCCTAAGTACAGCAAGCCCTTTGAATTGAATGGGAGAAACCAGGAGAAAGGGAATTAACTCCATGTACTAACTCAATTAAATCAAAGAAAATGTTCTTAATTCTGTTAGTGTTTTCATCTTATACGCTTTTGTAGGTCCTGTGATTTTAAGTCCATGCATGTCAAAGACATTCACAAACAGTCACTTTAAGTAGCAGGTGTGTCAGTTATGGGGAAGGGTCCTCGCCAACCTTCAAAGCTGTTCCATTAGTGCAGCCAGCCTTTTGGGCTGGAAGAGTCTCTGGGTCTCACTGATGAGCTGGGGCCAGCCTCTCAGTGGCAGCATCCTAGAAGAAACCACGTGGTTGAACACATGATCTCGGGGCACTGGAAGACCTGCCCCATAATGTCATTACATCAAGGGTTCACTGCACTGATTGAGGCTCAATGAGCAATTCACTTAATTACACTCAAAATTGTAACCACTTTGAAAAACACATTCCCCCTTTCTTCCAAGTTCCCAGCCAAACTCATGTGCATTTTGGTGAGTGTAAATTCTGCCAAAAAACCAGCACAATTTAATCAGAAACTTAAAACATTTTTTTTAATAATGGCATGATACATTTAAAATTGGTAATTTGGTAAAGTTGGACATGGATGTAGTCACAAAAATACAAACATTTTAAATCACAATCTCAATCCAATCTTATTTTCAATAAGTGGATTACTGAAAATAACTGCAAAAGATTACACTGAATTATTTTCTGGTTAGTTTGGGTCACTAACTTCTTTCATAAGTAAAGAAAAATCTGTCCAAAACATATCAAATGGTCTCCTTGCATTCAAAAGTTTCCAGGTTCAATTTCTGAAGCATCCCCAAAAGGAGTGTGATTATCAAAGACTCCCATTGTTGATGAATTCAACCTTGCTCTCTGGCCTGTCTTGTAGATGAGGTCTATTTCTGCTACAGTATTTTTTAAACCAACTCAAATGGTATTAGAAGCTTCAGTTGCACTGAATCCAAGTTGTGCTTAAAGTCTGGAGATCTTTTGGTCAAAAATGCCAAGAAGGCCTGCACAATTGAAAGGAAACTCCAAGCCATTGAACCTTCAGTAAGGGTTAAGCTTTCCATTCTGCAAGCTGTTTACGTGCAGCACAGCAGCAACTTTAATAAATAGCTGTTAATTATTTACAAGCACAGATCTGAAAGCTATGAACAAAGAATTCGTGCTGGCAGTACTTTTTTAATTATAGCACAAATTGCTATCTGATAACTATTTTGTGAAGCAAGAATAAAAGATTTGCATATGGAGATACCGTGCCCTTTTACAGGCTTTCAATTATGTTGGGAACTGCACACGGTTTCCAAAGATATACCAGGAAAACTATGAAATAATGTTTGACAACCTTTTTCTCATTTGTGTATGTACAGAAGGCCTAATGACATGAACTACATCTATAAACATCTCTACAAAGCGAATACAAGGCTTTGCTGGCTCTCGTCCTTTTCCATCTGAGAAAAAGTTTACCAATAACTTTGAGAGAGTGAGAGTAACTTTTAGCTCCCACAGGAAAGAAATGCAAAGAAGGTGCAAAAGCCATGCCTCCTGAATGATTCTGGCCTCACAAGGAATGTCTTAATGTAAAATACAGTAATATATAATAATTATGCACTGTGGAATGGAGCAACTAGATCACTCCTGGCAATAATGACTAGATATCAGTTATCTATCATCACAGTGGCCAAGTGAAAATACACTCTATTTTGGTCTTCAAATCAGAGGGGAAGAGGCTCCCATGACTCTAGGAACAGGGCTCATTCACTGTCCCATTTAAAACAGCCAAGGCAGTCAGAAGTGATTCCAGCGCATGCAGCATCCCTCAAGATTCAAAAATTATGAAGCTCTTGCCTAGTAATTACAAAGTGAACATGTCAGCCTTAACAGGACATCATGCTTCAACAACTCTTTTTTCCCTTTCGAAACCAAAGGAGGTCAAAGGGGTTGCCATCAATTTGATATTATGACATCACAGAAAGTAACGGGCTTCAATGAGATCTACCTTTCTGCATGGTCTCTTAAATCAAACAAAACCATTTACCATATGCATTTTGCCAATATTTGAGATTGTCAATATTCTGGAAAAGTAATTCAGCATAGTTTAATGCGAAATTCACAAAATACACAAATCAATGAAGAGTAATTTTTGTAAATGACTTGTGCTTAACTATGGATTAAACATCCAGAGATTTCTATGTTCTTGATGAATAAATTGACATTCTTAATGAAAGAGGCTAAAGGATGTTAAGTTTGGGAAATCAAAACGAGCTGCTGCACTAGTCTAAATGCTGCAGCAGTATGATGTGTCAAGCAATATTACTGATGGGAGTCCACTTACAAAACACAAAAGAGCTTGACCCCAGGATATTAATTGGGATCAGTGCTGTGTCTGGCAGTGAGCCAAGTACCATCCTCTGGGAATATGTTAGAATCCCGCACTGTGGAATATCCAATCCAAAGCATTCAGTGAGTGATTGTAAGATTATAAACTTTATTTATGGTCCTCACAAGCACAAAAGTAAAGGTAATTAGTAACATAACTACAAGGCAACCCTCCTTCTAGGGTACTGCAACTTAGATCATCATTTTGCAACTCCCAAAGTTAATGTGTTTGTTGAAATCACAATGGAATTGATCAATGTCACATCAATTTATCCACCAATGGCTGGTAATGTAACTTATTTTACAGATGTTCAGTAATACATCAGCACAAAAACACAAGCACTAATGTTCAGTAGGCAATTAATTCTTCTGATCGACTTAGAAAAGGTTTCAGTCAAGCAACTAATCCTCTGCTAATTTCAAGGTTTAGAAATCCTTCCCCTAAGCAGTATTCAATACCATTGATAGAAAACTGCATTACAATTCTTTTATGGAAAAAAAATTCAATCAAGCAAATGGAGAAGGAAAACAACCTTGCACTTCTCAGGTTTGCTTGGATCCTGAACAAAGGACCAGCCATCATGAAGCCATTCAATGGAACACTGGATTTATGGCGAGTCAAAAAAGTAAATGTAGGTACTGGTTGAAAAATCATTTCATTTGCTGTGTATTTTTTTACTGATAAGATACACCTGTAGCAATTGGAACTGGGTAACCCAATTTACATTTGCAGATAAACTGAAGCCTTGGATTTAAATTATTCCTGCCTTTGTTTGCTTCAAGACCTAAACATGAAATTCTTTTATGTAGAGCAAAGCAGGCAGCAACATTACTCCACACTGTTATCTGCCAATTTGGACAGCTTAATTGCATGTGTTCTGGGGTAAAACAGCAACCTGCAGAGGAGCAAATTTCTGCCTTTGCCCTGTTGAAAATATTTTAAATTTAATGAATTCTCCATCTCTGCCAATGTGGCACCAGCAACCTAACAGATGTGAGCCTTCACTGCCCCTTGGTTGTTCCTGTCAAAATACCTGCAGAAACCCTGATCCCCAGTAGTTGGCTGTGGTCACCTCCACCTCTATACATACTATTCTGAAGCATATGGATTTGGCTTTACAGTCGTCACAGAAAATGGCATACAGCTGGTCAATTCCTTCCTTAATGATGCTGAGACTAAACAAAACCTATTGGATTTTGACTTGTTTAAATGGTAGGTTATTGGAATATGGCAGTCTATTAAGTATTCATCCCCTAGGAATACCAACAGATTTACAACATTCCTCAGGCCATCTCTAGCCAAAAGACCCTCTAAATCCATTGATGTAGAAGGATGGGACTAAGAAAGGGGACTCCTTAAGCTGGGACTCCATGAACAAGGTCAGAGTATGCTACATCAAATGAGGAGAAGTTAGCCAGCCTCCAATAAGGTGAAAGTTGGCCCCACTGGAGGTCTCTGGTCCATAGAAGCACTTAATTTTTTTCATTTTTAAAAGCAAAATGCAGAATCAGAATCAGGTTTATTATCACTGACAAATGTCATAAAATTTGTTGTTTTGCAGCAGCAGTACACCGCAAGACATAAAAATTACTTTAAGTTACAAAAATAAATAAATAGTGCAAAAAGAGGAATAACAAGGTAGTGTTCATGGACCATTCAGAAATCTGATGGCGGAGGGGAAGAAGCTGTTCCTAAAATACTGAGAGTGGGTCTTCAGGCTCCTGTACCTTCCCCCCCCCCCCCCGATGGTAGTAAAGTGAAGAGGGCATATCCTGGATGGTGAGGGTCCTTAATGATGAATACCACCTTCTTGAGGCACCGCCTCTTGAGGATGTCCTCGATGGTGGGGAGGGTTGTCTACAACCCTCTGCAGCCTCGTTTGATCCTGCACATTGGAGCCTCCATACCAGGTGGTGATGTAGCCAGTCAGAATGCTCTCCACCATACATCTGTAGAAATTTGCAGGAGTCTTTGATGACATACCAAATCTCCTCAAACTCCTAATGAAGTAGAGCTGCTGGCGTGCCTTCTTCATGATTGCATTAATGTGTTGGGCCCAAGACAGATCCTCCGAGATGTTGATGCCCAGGAACTTGAAGCTGCTCACCCTTTCCACCACAGACCCCTCAATAAAGACTGGTGTGTGCTCTCCCAAATTCCCCTTTCTGAATCAATTCACAATCAATTCCTTGGTCTTGCTGACGTTGAGTGCGAGGTTGTTGTTGCAACACCACTCAACCAGCAGATCTCTCTCTCTCCTGTACCCCTCCTCGTCACCATCTGAGATTCTACCAACAACAGTAGTGTCACCGGTGAACTTATAAATGGCATTTGAGCTGTGCCTAACCACACAATCATGAGGGTAGAGAGAGAGTAGAGCAGTGGGCTATGCACACATTCTTGAGGTGTGCTGTGTTGATTCAGTTTGATGGGAAAGCACTCTCAATTTCTTTGGATAGAAATGGTGTTGTGGAACTCTAACTCTCTAGTGAGAGAGAAGGGTTACAATCTGCATTAGTATAGGCTGGCAGGAATTAGAGATGAGCTCAGTGGTGTGGATTTTTTCTTGACACCAGTGAACATCTGAGCTCAGTGCCGGTGGGAAATGATATCACAGTGTTTTTGCCTCTTCTGCATACTTTCAAAACATGTACACACATTTGAGGACAATAAGTTGTGTCTTGTACCTCATTTTAACATTTCATTATGGCTTTGCATCTACAATACAACGAATGCATATCAGTTCCTCTCCCTGTGATATATCTGCTTATTGCAACATGCTTAATGCACGCCTTTCAAAGATAAAATTTCACTGCCACCAGTCAGTAGGCCGTGGCATTAGTCAGTCACTAAATCAATTTCTGAAACACAGAAACAACATACGGTGGGGCGGGGGGGGGGGGGGAGGTGGAATTGAAATGCAGCTCTTAAATTTTTAAAAATTCAATTACTTCATCAAAATGAGCCCCAAAAATATGTTTGACTTTTTTTCATGTCCTTCTGCATATTTTGCTATATATAAAGGTTAATTGATTCATGAAATTGTGCAAACTTTACATCGTTGCAACATTAATGAAAAATTCATAAAAATGTCCGCAGGAGTCAATACTGCCACTGATTACTGAGCTCTACGTGTCCATCTGCAATCGCTCCCCTGGGTGCACTAAAACCTTGTTTAAACAAGCTCTGGTCTTCTGTTTCAATTCATACTCAAGAATCTAAATAATAAATTCCTGTCCATAAGAATATACACATGGTCTGATATGAGTGAACATTTCTGAATGTTAAAGTCTTGTAAATCTCTTGTTCACCAGGACCTAGCAAGTGAAACAGAAACAGCAATAATTCAAAATTCTAAAAGATTTCTCTATTTAGTCATAAACATATTAGACGATGATATAGCAATCTCCTAAACATCCTATGCCTTTTGAGACCCATGTTAGACAGATGCAAGAGACTATCTCCAATGATAGATTTTGTTGTTTGGCGCACAAACTATCTAGAATAAAGCCACCAATCATTTAAAGGTTTGCAGATGACACCAAAATTTTTGATGTTGTGAAAGGATTGTCTTGGGCTACAGCATTGTATTTAAAGCTGGGAAGTTGAGCAGAGCAATGGCAGATGGAATTTAATCCTGGCAATGCAAAGTAATGCATTTTGGAATATCTGATAAGAATAGGACATACACTGTAAATGATAGGACCCTATGGAACAGAAGAACCAGGGTACAAGTCCATAGATCCCTGAAACTGGCAGGTGGATAGGGTGGTGAAAAAATAACATGGAATGTTTGCCTTCATCAGCCATGACATAGCACGTAAGAGCAGGGACTTCATGTTACAACTTTGGGTAGGCCACACCTGGTGTATTGTGTGCAGTTCTGGTCACTGCCCTATAGAAAGGATAAGACTATGTTGGAGAGGGTGCAGAGGAAATTCACCAGGATGTTGCCTGATTTGGAGCATTTCAGTTATAAGGAGAGATTGAATAGGCTAGGTGTGTTTTCCCTGCAGTGGATAAGGCTGAGCAGTAACCTGAAAGAGGTATACAAAATTATGAGGCGGATTGAGAGGTAAGTAGTAAGAACCTTTTTCCCTTGATGGGAATGTCTAAAAGAGCAGGGTATTGATACAAGGTGAAAGTAGAAGGTTTAGAGGGAATCTGAGGGGGAATTATTTTCCACACAGAAAGCGGTTGGAGTCTGGAAGTGCTGCCTAAGGAGGTGGTGGCATTAGGTAGTCTCACCACATTTAAGAAGCATCTGGACAAGCACTTGAAGTACCAAGGCATAGAAGGCTACAGATCAAATATAGGTAAATATGACTCATGTAGATAAATGCAATGGTAAATATGGACATGGTGGCCAAAGGGCCTGTTTCTGTGCTGTAAGACTCTATAACGAACTCTAACTTGAAGAACAGGCATTAGGGTTATTTTGGTAAAGGTCAGATTCCCACAGTGCATCATTAGTAGTTTGCATTATTCCGAATAATTTTATTAACAAGTATAAATGGGAATTTCTTTTTTTTTGGTGATGAATACTCTCTAAAAACAAAGAGCAGGCGCATGACGTCAGTCGGTAGCGCACGCGTGAACAGTTTAAAAAGAAGACTGCCATATCCAGCGGGCAGCGTCGGAGCGGGCAGCGGAGTGAGAGGGAGCAGAGTGATTGGGCTTTGGCTCAACGGGCTTAGGCGTTAAGGGGCGAGGCGGGTGAGTAGCTGGTAGGTAAAGGTAAGGTTTACCTGTTACTGTTATAAATTTTAGGTAGTATAAAACTAGTTATGGAAAGAATTAGTTCAGATGGAGGACATGGTGGTGTGCTGCAGCTGCTTGATGTGGGAGCTAGTGGACCCTGCTGGGGTGCACGGTGACCACATCTGCAGTAAGTGCTTGAGGCTGGAGGAACTTCGGCTCAGAATTGATGAGGTGGAGTCGCAGCTTCAAACACTGCGAAGCATCAGGGAGGGAGAGAGTTATGTAGACACTGTGCATCAGGAGATAGTCACCCTCCTTAGAGTAGGTACTTCTAGGGTTCAGGAAGTAGATAGAAGGGTGACCATCAGGGGAGAGAAAACAAAAAAGAAAGGGAACAGGCAGACAGTGCAGAGGACCCCGGAGGCTGTTCCCCTCAGTAACAGGTTTTCCACTTTGAAAGCTGTTGAGGGGGATCACCTGCAGGGATCAAGCAGCAGTAGCCAGGTCTCTGGCACTGGGACCAGTCCTGCTGCTCAGAAGGGAAGCGAGGAGAAGAGGAGGGCAGTAGTGATAGGGGACTCGATAGTCAGGGAAACAGATAGGAGGTTCTGTGGCAGTGAGCATGAATCCTGGATGGTATGTTGCCTCCCAGGTGCCAGGGTCCGGGATGTCTCTGATCGGGTCCACAGGACTCTTGAGCGGGAGGGAGAACAGCCAGAAGTCGTGGTACATGTTGGTACCAACGACATAGGTAGGAAGAGGGATGAGGTCCTGAAAAGTGAGTTTAGGGAGCTAGGCAGAAGGCTGAAGAACAGGACCTCAAGGGTAGCAATCTCAGGATTGCTGCCAGTGCCACGTGATAGTGAAGGTAGGAATAGGAGATGGCAGATGAATGCGTGGCTGAGGAGTTGGTGCAGGAGGGAAGGTTTTAGATTTTTGGAACATTGGCATCTCTTCTGGGAAAGGTGGGACCTGTACAGAGAGGATGGGTTACACCTGAACCCCGGGGGGGGGGGCCAATATCCTTGCAGGCAGGTTTGCTAGGGTGGTTCGGGAGGGTTTAAATTAGTTTGCGAGGGGGATGGGAACCAGAGGAGTAGGTCTGAGGAAGAAGTGGATGTGGAAAAGTCAGATCTAACATGTAGAGAGGCTTTGAGGAAGGAGAAGCAGAGTACAGGGTATGAAAGTAGAAAGGTGGATGGGCTAAAGTGCATTTACTTAAATGCAAGAATTATCAGGAATAAGGGTGATGAACTGAGAGCTTGGATAAGTACATGGGACTATGATATTGTGGCTCTTGCAAAGACTTGGCTATCACCAGGGCAGGAATGGATATTGAATATTCCTGGATTTCAGTGTTTTAAAAGGGATAGGGAGGGGGGGAGAAGAGGAGGAGGGGTGGCGATACTGGTCAGGGACACTATTACAGCTGCAGAAAGGGTGGATAATGTAGAAGGATACTTTCTAGAGTCAGTATGGGTGGAAGTTAGGAAGAAGAAAAGAACAGTTACTTTACTGGCAGTATTCTATAGGCCCCCCGGTAGCAGCAGAGATACTGAGGAGCAGATTGGGAGGCAGATTTTGAAAAGGTGCAAGAATAACAGGGTTGTTATCATGGGAGACTTCAACTTCCCAAATATTGATTGGGCACCTGCTTAGTGCCAAAGGTTTAGACGGGGCAGAATTTGTTAAGTGTGTCCAGGACGGATTTCTGTCACAGTATGTTGACAGGCCGACTCGAGGAAATGCCATATTAGATCTTAGTATTAGGTAATGAACCGGGTCAGGTGACAGATCTCTCGGTGGGTGAGCATTTGGGGGACAGTGACCACCGCTCCATAACCTTTAGCATTGTCATGGACAAGGATAGGAGCAAAGAGGACGGGAAGGTATTTAATTGGGGAAGGGCAAATTATGAGGCTATAAGGCTAGAACTTGAGAGCGTAAATTGGGATGACATTTTTAAAGGGAAATATACTATGAAGATGTGGTTGTTGTTCAGGGATCTCTTGCAGGATGTTAGGGATAAATTTGTCCCAGTGAGGCAGAGGAAGAATGGCAGGGTGAAGGAACCATGGGTGACAAGAGAGGTGGAACAACTAGTTAGGAAGAAGGCGGCAGCATACATAAGGTGTGAGCAGCAAGGATCAGATAGGGCTCATGAAGAATATAGAGTAGCAAGGAAGGAACTTAAGAAGGGGCTGAGGAGAGCAAGGGGACATGAGGAGGCTTTGGCGAGTAGGGTTAAGGAGAATCCCAAGGCTTTCTTCACGTACGTGAAGAGCAGAAAGATGACGAGAGTGAAGGTAGGACCGATTAGAGACAAAGGTGGGAAGATGTGCCTGGAAGCTGTGGAAGTGGGTGAGGTTCTCAATGAATACTTCTCTTCAGTATTCACCAAAGGGAGGGGCCTTGATGACGCTGTGGACAGTGTTGGTAAGGTTAATGTTCTAGAGCATGTAGATATCAAGAGAGAGGATGTGTTGGAGCTGTTAGAAAATATTAGGACAGATAAGTCCCCGGGGCCTGACAGAATATTCCCCAGGCTGCTCCGCAAGGCGAGGGAGGAGATTGCTGAGCCATTGGCTAGGACCTTTGAGTCCTCGTTGTCCACGGGAATGGTACCAGAGGATTGGAGGGTGGCAAATGTTGTCCCCTTATTCAAAAAAGGTAGTAGGGATAGTCCAGGGAATTATAGGCCAGTGAGCCTTACGTCTGTGGTGGGCAAGCTGTTGGAAAGGATTCTAAGAGATAGGATCTATGAGCATTTAGAGAATCATGGACTGATTAGGGACAGCCAACATGGCTTTGTGAAGGGAAGATCATGTCTCACAAGCCTAATAGGGTTCTTTGAGGAGGTGACCGGGAAGATTGATGAGGGTAGTGCAGTAGATGTGGTCTACATGGATTTTAGTAAGGCGTTTGACAAGGTTCCACATGGTAGGCTTCTTCAGACTTCAATAGAATCACTCAGTTGACTCGTCAGAAGAACTTAAGTATTTGGTCTGACCAGTAAATGGTGGGGAGTTTATAGTCAAAGATTATAAGTACGACATTTGCCACAGCAAGATCCAAGTCTGCCATTGAACAACAGAGGCCTTGTTGTCCCAATAGTTGTTCTATTATGGATACTCCCAGGACAATGTGATCTAATTTTCCCTGCAACAGGAAATGAAATATCTTGATATGCATGTGATGCAGAAGTTACATTAGATATGAATGTGTGACATATGCTTGGAGGTGCTTGGTCATTTCTGACACACTTGAACATTTTTAAAATAAAAACTTATCACACAAATTTTAAGCTCAGGGTGAGGGGGAATGAGAAACATCCAGAATAGTGCAATTTCTTTCTGGAGTTTTAGCATTTAAACAGAATAACACAGTAAGTGAGTGCCTCTCATTACTACAATTCTGCTCTGGTAGGCCAATTTTTTTCTGCCTGCTCCTGCCCCACTGAATTTGTGTCCTCAGACCTTGACTCCATTTTGTCCCCCTTGGCCCAGTCCCTTCCCACCTTCGTCCATGACACTTTTCATGCCCTCCATCACTTCAACAACTTTCAGTTCCCCTGCCCTGACCACCTCATTTTCACCATGGACGTCGAGCCCCTGTACACTTCCATCCCCCATCAGGAAGGCCTTGAGGCTCTTCGCTTCTTTCTCGACAACTGACCCAACCAGTTCCCCTCCACTGCCAACCTCCTCTGTCTGGCAGAACTGGTGCTCACCCTCAAGAACTTCTGTTTTGGCTCCTCCCACTTTCTCCAAACCAAAGGTGTAGCCATGGGCACTCATATGAGCCCCAGCTATACCTGCCTTTTCATCGGTTACATGGAACAGTCCATGTTCCAAGCCTACACTAGTAACGGTCCCCAACACCATTAGTGACTGCATTGGAGCTGCTTCCTGCACCCTTGCTGAGCTCGTCAATTTCATCAACTCTGCTTCCAACTTCCACCCCACCCTCAAATTTACTTGGTCCATCTCCGATACCTCTCTCCCTTTCTGGATCTCTCTGTCTCCATCTCCGGAGACAGATTAACCACAGACATCTCCCTCTTCCCACCCTGTCACTTGCAAGGATGCTTTTCCCTTCTCCCAATTCCTCCACTGCATCTATTCCCAAGATGAAGCTTTCCATTCCAGTAAGATGTCCTCTTTTTTCAGTGACCAGGGTTTCCCTTCGACCACCATCAACGCTGCCCTCACTCGCGTTTCCTCCATTTCCCGTACGTCTGCCTTCATCCTATCTCCCCCCAACATAACAGGGACAGATCGCCTTGCCCTCCCCTCTTCTTCCCCCACTTATTTTTCCTCCCTCCTCCCCCCCCTTTGTATTTCCTCATTCCTGTGGCTCCCTCACCCCTTCTCTTTCCCCTTCCCCCACCCTCATGACCTGCCCATCTATTCCCCACCTCCTTCCCTTTATTCCATGGTCCACTGCCCTCTCCTACCGGATCCCTCCTTCTTCAGCCATTTGCCTCTTCTACCTATCACCTCTCAGCTTCTTAAAATCTCCCCCACCCACCTACCTTCCTCCTCTCACCTGGACTCACCTGTCACCTACCAGCCTTGCTCCTCCCTCTCCTCTGACCTTCTTATTCTGGCTTCTGCCCTCTTCCTTTCCAGTCCTGATGAAGGGTCTCAGCCCGAAACGCCAAGCGTTTATTTCCTTCCATAGATGCTGCCTGACCTGCTGAGTTCCTCCAGCACTTTGTTCGTGTTGCTCCAGATTCCAGCATCTGAAGAATACCTTGTGTCCGTGTTTCTGTTATGTGTCTATTTTATCCACGGGCTGCAGAGATCCCTGTTATGCTCAGCTTTTATTTTGCACACTTAATTGCCCTGTTAAGAGACAACTACATTGCTCTGGGTCTGGATTCTTATACAACAAATCTGCTTCAGATGGAAGATTTCCTTCCCAAAAATACATTGTTGAACCACCGGCAGTGAAAAACAGGGGTTTTAATGACAATCCAGTAGTTTGATGGTCATCATGACTGAAACTTTTTTTTTACTTAAAATTCCAGATTATTTAATTACCCAGCTGCCATGGTGTGATGTGAACACATGCTTCCAGATCACAAATGTTGTAACTTTACCACCTATTATTTCCTTGCATGACAAAAATTTGCTGCATTCATATTCTCAATGATTATATAATTGTAGGGTAAAATTATAAGGTGGAGATTTGTCTGCAAGCTGTAGAAATTGCAACAAACTGCATGCAAGATTTGAACTATTAATGTCAGCATTTTCCATTAACAATGGGTCAGGGAAGGGTAAATTCCCAGTGCAGAGCTCTGCCCAAAGGGAGGGCACTTCAAAGAATTGTGCCTTGAAGCATGCTTCTCACTTGGACGGCAAAACGGTGGTAAGACTTCACCACCTGTCAATATTTGGTCAGGCAAAGCCACCTCCTCACTGTCAACTGGTCATCCCAACGTCCTGCAAATAGTGGAAGCTCTGATCCTAAAGAACCTGTATAAACCTATTTCACAATTTGTATCACAATTTGTTGCAAGTTACGTACTGCATTACTACACTACCAAACCTGGCACGAGCCTCGAAATATGCAGAAAATAACTATTTTGGATACAAATTACATCCCCTCCCTCAGGCACATGAAACAGAGAGTTCTTGGACATAGAATTACAGAAAGGTTTGATTTATTTTTATTTTCAATATCTCTATTAGAATTATTGTAAATGAAAAAAAGAGAACAAAATCAAAAATAATTACAACATCTGGAAATAAATCCTGAAATAGATGCATAAATGGGAGTATGTCCAATTCATAATATAACATTTACACAATTATAAACTGCAAATCTATGATTTAGCACACAAGCCAAATCAACTTAGTCCCAAATAATGAACAACCCACATTAACAACCCCTCTTCCTAGGCCCATTCCCCCACCCTGACACACACCCCTACACAGACAAGTATCACCTAATTTACCAAATGAAAAAGTAACTGTCCGCAATTTTAAAAAAACTTCATTAGTGTCATCAGAGACTAAATTTTTTTTAAAAATTAAATTACCTTTTGGAGATGGCTTCCACCTCTCTCCAATGCATACATACATTCTACAAACACAGATCTCTGGATTAGCCACCTATGATTCTGCCTCACTGCTCATTCATGGGGATTATAGGTTAGATTTATTATAAGCGTGGAAGAAAATTGGTTAGTCAAGTGCAGTGATCCTATAGTACTGAACCATAATTTCAGTCACTGAATTGCCTGGCTATTGAAGCTGCAGCGAGTTTTTTTATAAACAAGAAAACATTATTGCTGTAATGATGGATTTTCAAAAGGACCCTTCCAGCCAGCAAGACCAAATGCTGTGTCAAGCTGAAAATTCCAGAAGATAAATTCTATCTCACTGCACTAGCTATTCTGCTTTCTCAATCTGTTTTCAAACAAAGCAATTTAATGTTAATTCATTTTGATTCTTTCTTTGAATCTGCATTCAGCTTACTGTATCTCAATGCAGAATACTAAACTGAATACAAAAGATTCCTTTTTTAAACAAAATTAATCCAGTTATTTTAACAGGCATGCTGTTGAATTAGCATTCCTGCAAAGTGGGGCTAATGATTTATTATATGCTAACCTTAATGTTTTTTTTAAAAGGGATCAATTGCGGTATCATGTGAAAATAACTCAACTTACATTTATATTGCACCTTTAACATAACTTCACAGGATCATTACCAATTGGCAGACATTAGCAGATTTAGATAGAGTCATACAGTACAGAAACAAGCCCTTCAGCCCAACTGGTCCAAACTGACCAAGTTGCCCAGAGATAGTCTCAGTTTCCCACATTTAGTCCATATCCCTCTAAACCTTTCCTATCCACATACCGGCCCAAGTGCCTTTTAAATGTTGTTAATGTACCTGCCTCAACCACTTCTTCCATATACGGATCACCCTCTGGGTGAAAAAGTTGCTCTACAGGTTCCTATTAAATCTCTCCCGTCTCACCTTAAACCTATGCCCCCTAGTTCTTGACTCGCCAACCCTGGGAAAAAGACGATGCGCATTCACCCTATCTATGCCCCCCATGATTTTATACACCTGTATAAGGTCACCCCTCATTCTCCTACGCTCCAATGAAAAAAGTCCTAGCCTGCTCAACCTCTCTCTATAACCCAGTCCCTCAAGTCCTGGAAACATCCTCGAAACCTTTTCTGCACTCTTTCCAGCTTAATGGCATGTTTCCTAAAGCAGGGTGACCAAAACTGAACACAATACTCCAAATGCAGCCTCACCAACATCATGTACAACTGCATCCCAACTTCTATACTCAATGCCTGGGAAGGGAATTCTAGAGTTTGGGACCCAGACAGCCAGAGCTGGTAGATCAATTATAAGTATGGAATTGCAAGAGACCAGCAAATAAATTGGAGGAAAGCAAATAAGTTGAAGGGTTGAAGGGCAACAGAGAATGGAAAGGGCAAGGCTCACAGAGTTTTTGGAAAACGATAATTTTAAAACTGATGCATCGTCAGATCAAGGAAGCTTGGTATGTATAATGGTTACAATACTGGCAGCAGAGTTTGGATGAATAAAAACAGAAAATGGAGGAGATACACAGTACTTCAGGCAGCATGTATGGATGAAGAAAGGGAGTCAGTGATTCTGGTCAATGACCTTTCATCAGACTGGAAAGGGACAGGATAAGCATGTTTTAATTCACTGAGAGGGGTAGAGAACAAATGATTAGCCACCTCACAACCCATAAACCAGAGTGGAAGTCAGTCATCCTTGATCCTGAGGGGCTGCTTCAGAGGCCAAAAGACAGAAGTCAGTGAGAGTAGGAATGAAGTATTAAAATGACCAGCAACTGTAAGCTCAGAGTCATTCTTGCAGACTGAACAGAGGCGTTCTGCAAAGAGTTCACCCAATCTGTGTTTTGCTTCTCCAGTAACGCATTCAAGACTCACAGTGTAGAGATCACATTATGAGTATGGAATAGAGTACACTAAATTGGAAGTGCAAGAGAAACACTGCTTCACCTGATAGTACTGTTCAGGTTCCTGGAGAGAGGGAATGAAAGATGTAGAAGTGCAGACATTACAGCTCTCTCATCAAGTCAGTTTATTGTCATATGCACAAGTACATGTATGCACAGGTGCAATGTAAAACTTAGTTGCAGCAGCACCACAGGCATATAGCATCATATAAGCAGCATTCACAACATAAATTAAGTATAAATTATACGCAATTTTTACAAGAAAGAATACGGTGAGAACAAAACATACGAAGTCCATTTTAATGCATAGTGATCAGTGTTGCTATACTGTTTGGAAAAGTGCTTGAGGAGGGGAACACTTGGTGTAGATAGAAAAGGGAACCAGAGAGTTTGACCAGAAAGGAACAGGTGGGGATGAAGAGTATGATGGTGAAACCTTGAAGGTGGTAAAAATATGGGTGGGTGATCCATTGAACGTGGAAGCATGTGGGTGGAAGATGAAACCAAGGGGAACACTATCCTTGCTCTGGCGGAGAGCAAAAGTGCAGGAAATAGAGCAGACACTGTCGAGAGGCCTATTGACTGTCGTGGGGATGGGTGGGGGGGTGGGGGAGAAGCCATGGTTAAGATAAAGGGGAGACACAACAGGAGGCTCTGGTATGGAAAGACTCATCATCAGAACAGACACAACAGAGCTAGAAAAGTTGGGAGAATGGAACGGGGTCCCTAGAAATAGGGAAGCAGGAGGTGTAGTCATGATAGCTATGGAAGTCTGTGGGCTTGTAATAGAAGAGTTTTTGATAGCATATAAAAAGAAGCATGCTGGCCAGGAGTGGATTAGAACAGCAACCCAGAGCTACCTAATCTGTGGAAATAGGCTCAACAGCACAGAACAGAGGGAAGGGCAGAGATGGGTGATATTCCATAGACCGAATTAGGTGGCCTTCATGATGGAGCAGATAAGTGATTGGAAGTGCACCTCGAGGTCAACTGTCAAATGGGACATCAAGGATGCAAATGGTCTGATTCTGTATCATAGGGTACCCAGGCAAAAGGATAGAGGTGGACATCCAAAAGTACATGTCCAACCGTGGGACAAGTCAGAGAAAGTGGAGGGGTTGAAGAGGTACCAGCCAGACAATTATGGACATCAGCAGCACACTTGTGGAACCCAACATTAGCCTAAAACTTGGTAGGACTGGAATGATTGCATCAGTGCTACTTGAATGAAAAATTATTATTTCTGTAGTGGAATTTGATTCCCATTCCACCTTAAATTGTGCCAATTTGCACATTAGACACATGATGTTGTTCCGTTTGCAACACTCCTTAACGGCACTGACCTAGAAATTAAGTGACCTTCAGTCATTAGCTAGTCTGAGGATAAACACCACTGAGCTAAATTTCCCTTTCCTATTTTCTCCTTTCACATCCTCCCTTCATTCCTACTGTAACCAACCCTTACCAATCTCACCCCTTTAACTCCCAAACCCTTCCAACTCGCAAGTTGACTGATGACCAAGGCCCCAGTGTGAAACCAGGCCAGGGCCCCATTCAAATTCCTGTCTCGATTCCCAAGCACAAATTCTCTCTCCACCATGTTCCCCCACCTTGGCTGTTAGGTGCAGATGAATTTTGCTGCAACATGCCCATAACCAAAGAAGCTGATGATGCGCTGCAGAACGTCCCCCAACAGTAATGAATTTCTCAGTTATTGAGATCATGTATGATGTCACTAGGGGGCAGCATATAGTCGAGAAATAGGAAGGGGTCACAGGGAACTATTTCCACACCTTGTGCTTCCAACAGGGAGCCACAGGTGGAAGAAGTACGGTTCAGAAAATGGGCCTCCAGTGTTGCAGCTATTGTTCCAGTTCTTCATGGCCTTACTACTGGATTCACAGCCATGACAAAAATTAACAAGTCTCTTCAGTTCAACCCAACATATAAACCATACTGAAAAACTGAACAAAGATTTTCTAAAATTACTTCTCCTCAACAGCTTAAGCCTTATGCACTAAACATGGAGACTGAATGATGGACCATGCAGATTACAGTGCAGGCTTCTGATGACATTGTAAGCAGACAACATTTTTCACAAGGCTTATACATAAATAAAAATTGCACAGAAGCTGTCTGTAATATGATATTCTCATTATAAACTAAAGTGTGAGAAATAACCTGAATTTTAAAGAAGTCCATGCAAAGTAGCGCCATGGTAACAGAAGGTTGCAGTGGCACTGAAAAATAGTGACACAGCAGGAATGTGTGTTTATCTTGATCTGATCTGAGAACTGTGGATCACAAAGTTAAGGAAAGAAAAATCGTACAAAAACTGCTGGGAACGCTGGGAAGATTGAAATATACTTTCCATTCCATACACCAAGATCTGGTAGAGTTTAACTAATGGCAATTAAAGATGACCATATTCCTTCTTAAAATGCGTCTCATGCCAATCATGTAGTACCCGCTAAATGCAGGTTTCCAATTCTCACTCAAATAATCTGTGATTCTCTGAAATTGCCTGCTTACAGTCAAAAAGAATTAAGGTGCATCTTGTGTTTTAGTCTCATTTCAACTGGATTGGAAGTGACCTAAAATTACTTATGAATGGAATTAAGAACCGGCATGCAGAGAAAAGTATGAGCTATCAGACTGGGATGGAATTAAGTCTTGATCCCCAAGGTGAAATGGCAGATGATTACATCACATAATTCAATCCTGTGGTATTGAAGATTTTAGATATAGGCAGACCAATTCTATTCTTGATGCAATTTACATTTAGAAACATAGAAAAAGTGAACTTTCTATTGCTCTCTGAAAAGCTGAGAAGATTTGTGGCAGCAAACAAAAATCACCCTAATTCCAATGTCATCTTAAGTGCTAAAATCAGAGATCAAGTCTGCCAACTTTTAAAATAACAAACAATATGTAAATTATCAAAAATACATTTATGCAATATTATGTTAATAAAGGTACTAGGGATACCTATGCAAGCTCTGGCTGAGCACTAAACCAAGCTATAATCAATTGTAAAACAGTTTTACAGGACATTCTCAATTTTAAAATGAAATCTAAAAATTCAACATAAATATAAATAAATTGAAACAAATAACTGATCATCTTTTAATGCAAGAATCCCTGTTAGTCTAAGGGAATAGTCACTCTGTAAGTGAGAGGTAAAACCTACAAATTGATCTGCAATTCAGTTTGCACTGCGTCATTTTCCAATCATGGTTCACCCAGGCAAAAATAAGTCCAGTAAGTGCCTGCATGGTTGATGCATCAGTTTTTTTTCTGTCGAGCACTTACAGGAGCTTCATCAAGTGTTGCCTTAAAAGGTCTTGCAGCAATTGCAGCTCAAAATCATCCTTCCAAGTCTTTTTCCAGAATAAATCTAATCAGAAAGTACTTTATATTCTGCAATGTGCTATTGTTGATTTCCAACAACAGCTTACATGGGAATTAAGGTACTATATGGCATCGAAGGAGGAAAAAAAAGTCTTGCTGCAACAGCTTTGCAACTCCTCTTCGGAAGGGTCAAGTTACAAATGGTTCTGAATAAATCTAATGGCATTGCATTCATCAGTAATTACGTGAATATGGACTTATTTGCTATATCCATAGATGAAACAGCTACTATGAACACTTTTTTGCCCAGAGGACAACACTAATCTGTTGGTCTTCCAACCATATCACACAACCCTGTCTCTCTTTCAAAATGTACTTCATTGTCTCTTGAACTGATTTATTCAATTTCAACAGCTTTCTGCCAAAATATTCAAATGAAAATATTCAACAAAACTCCTCCAGAATTCTTACTTCTTCAGTTTTAATTTTTGATCCCTATTTGTTGAACAATTCATCACAATTTCCAGTGATCATTACCATGGTTTGGTTTCACAACATACAAGTCATATTTAGGAAATAACAAAAAGAGTTGCACACATAATGATTCAACTTTTCCACAGAGTTGTCCTCACAATTCCACAGTGCCAGAACTCTACATCAACAGAACTCCTAGAGAAATGGTGTAAGCAATCATCTTGCAGCCAGTGTTTTCATTTCCCCAGGGACTTATCTTAAAAGTTGCCTCTACTCTAGAAAAACAGCCTCAAGTGTTTCACAGAGCTGTTAAAGAATAAAGATGCCAAGCCAAAATGATGCTCAGAAGCATGACCAAAAGTTGAATCAACATAATGGGACTCAGAAAAATTTATAAAGCAGGAGAAGATGAAGAAAAGACGGATGGGTTCAAGAAGGAAATTCTAGATCTTCAGGCTAGGAGATGACCAATGTCAAGATATTTAAAGCAGTAACTCCCTTCAGCGTTGAGAGTTCATAACCTTAATCAAGTTCAACTTTGTGCATGAGAGAATAATTTGAGGGAGGTATAGATTACTTCTAAATCTCAAAGCAAGTTTCGGGCATTTTTAGCAGCTCTCTAACCTGGTCACACCATTATTGCAGCAAAAGCCCTCAAGTTCAGTAAAAGGACCATTTTACATAAAACATCCTGGTCAATTAATGCACTCACACAACCCAACATCTTTATGTACTACACGATTGACTTTGATCAAGGCTGCACACACCAACTCTTTTTATTCATTTTCTGAGACGTGGGCAACACCGGCATTTATTTAAGATCTCACCTTCATCCTTGGGCTCCACACACAGATTGCCCTTATGGCACCCATGAGCCCGACTCTTTCCCTGGTTACCCTTTCGTCATTAATATACTTACAGAACGCTTTGAGAATTTCATTAATCTTGTCTACCAGAGATATCTTGTGCCCCCTCTTTGCCCTCCTAATTTTTTTTCATTTTAAGTAGCCCCAGCACCTTCAATTTGCTTGTCAGGACTTCCTCATTTTCAGTTCTTTACAACAAGCATATGATTTTTCTTTTCTTATCAAATCTCAATATCCCTCGACAACCAGAGCTCCTTGGACTTGCTGCCCTTACCCTCATGGGAATAAGTTGGTCCTTAATTCTCATTGTTTCACTTTTGCCCAATTGTCAGATATAGACTTACCAGCAAGTAACTGCCCCCAGATCACTTTTGCTAGGAATCGTCTGATGATATTGCCATTGACCTTCCCCCCAATCAAGACCTCATTTTCCACACCACCCTTATCCCTTTCCATAACAACCTTGAGACTTAGAGTTCTCCCACTGACTTTACTATCACTCACCCAGGTACATTCCCTAAGATTAGTCTGGTACTGATCCATCTCTGGTGGGACTATCTATGCACTGGCTCAAGAAGCAACAATAAATCCCATTTACAATAACTCATACACTGACCTTTACTCACATCTAACACATACTTTCCAATATTCAACCATGACAGCTATTGAATACGTACATTACACTAGACTCAATTCACTGCATGCAACTATGGACTGCAGAAGCAGACTAAACTGGGGCCCTGCAGCACAAACCGCCTGTACCATCAGGTAGAGAGGGTGCTAGCTATTGTGGGTTCAGCTGCTACAGTTTCATAGGAGATCACTGAAGATCAGGATCTGTTCTTTCCAATCCTCCTCCACACATCCCATAAACGTGCAGATGCTTTAAGTGTGCTCCTTTAGCCTGCCCCTTCCCTCTGCATGGCAACACCTTAGTGCTTTTTCATTTTATATACCCAAGCCATTCCACCTGCATAGGATCTGAAAGCAGATCTGTCCCTTTCCACAGGGGAAGGAGGAGACACCAAACTACTGCATCTAACATTCACATCCACCTGCTCAATACAAAATGGTAGCTTTAGTGTCAACTTTCCAGAGGACATGGGCTCATAACAGTTCCCCTTCATGGAACTCAGGTGAGAACTATAATGGGATAGCTTGGCTAATGTTTGAACAATATGCGAGAGATGCTTGAGGCATCATCCAGCTTGATTGCAAACCTATGTGAGTTGCTTAGGGTCATGTCTGGGGTGGCGGGATCCAGCTTCAAACTTGCGCTTGGCTTCATGTGGTGTCTGGAAGTGGTGGCCCATTTCTTGTCAATACGCATGGACTCAAACTGTGGTGCGTGGACTAATGGAAGAAGTCACACCCACCACATCAAAAACTACCCAGCATGTCAGTGGAAGCTCTGACTTCTGGTTTCATAACCATAGGTTTCACTGTTGGAAGGGACTTCAAGTGTGTCATAGCACTCCAATCTAACGACTTTGCTTGGCCGGCAGCAAGAGAGACATTCCCTGTCAGATCCTTCCTGTACGGTTGAAGCCTCACTCCCAACATACACTCCCCTCAAGACAGCTGCAATAAGGACTAGATGATTGTCCACCTCTTTGTGGACTGTGTATTTGTAAAGAAGGTCTGGAAAAGAACACAACGGTTCATCCCAAGCAACTACTTAACAGAGGACTTCCTGATCTACAGGCTGTTCCAGGGGACATACTGAGACAAACATCAAGTCCTGCTGGAAGATCACCAAATCGACTAAATATGCACTTTGGTCTGCCGAAACTTGTTGGTCTTGAGTGCAGAAAGGAATGCTGCTGACTGCCACACTCCAGGCTGCAGGAGTACGCGCTAAAGATACACACTGAAGTTTGGTGCACCAATGCAAAGGCTTTGTGGTAAAGGACTGCAACCTGAGGTCCTGCCACCACCAGACACTGAGAAGCTGAGTCCTGTGCAACAGCCCCTCAAATAGTTGAAGTTTGTAGTGTTCAAGTAGGCCATGAGTGACATTGTCGATAAAATGTACTGACTTGATGACACTATGAACGTAAAGAAAACCATGCACTGATTTGTACTTCCCTGATATATTTTTATAAATAAAGTTTATTTTGGAAATTAAAGAAAACCTATACTTCGGCAGCCTACCCTAGGGTAGAGCAGTTGCTTGTCTAGTGACAGTGTGACTCAATGTGGTAAGAAACTCTGAACTCACTCAGGATGAAGGCATTTGCACTCACATCACTATGCTCCAGCACTATTTCACCGCAGTCTAGGCGAGCCTGCAGCTGCTCATCATGAGACAATCCAGTCCAAGCCCCAGCCATTTAGGCTCACATTTGTCCTTCACCTATGGCATCACATATGTATCAGTTTGACTGTGCAGCACTGGCTAAAGGTCATAAGGCATGTGGTTCAAGTTTTCATGATTTCTGCAGAAGGGAACATGGAGTTGACCAGTTACAGGATAGCAACACACCAGAACATCACTATGTTGATTCAGGTTTCTCTTTACTCCTCCTCTCCTGGTGTGGTGTCCTTCTGTGGGTAGTCAACATTTGTTGCTCATCCTATTTGCCATTAAAGGTTGCAAGGGGATGTCTTCCAGACTCACTGCACTGCTTCTGTGAGGGAACTTCTTTAGTTAATGGTGACTGCTCTGCTGAAGTGAAAGAGTGAGCTGAATGTATTTCCAACTGCATTCACAGAGGCAAATCCACAGCAGTTTTCACTGCTCCTGCATCTGTGAAGAACTTTTCCAGCACTGCTGATTTGTACCTTGTAAACATTTCTGAATGAGGATGTTGTGCAACTCGGGAGTCCCCCTTTGCCAATGTTGTATTACCCAGGCAATAGCCAAGTCCTCTCACTTTTCCAAGTGAGAGATGTTGGTGACATATTCCATACATAACCTACTAATGACAGAGGAGGTAATTCAGCCCATAAGTCTATGCTGGCTCACAGAGCAATCACATTCCTCCACTAATTTTCCCGGTAACCTATTCCCCCACATTGCCATCAATTCTACGAACTACGAACACAAGGGACAATTTACACAAAGACCAGTTGACCTACCACCTTGCACGTGTTTGGGAAGTGTATACAAACCAGAGCACAGGGGGAAAGTACAAATTCTACAAAGAGAGCACCAGAAGCAAAGACTGAACTTGAGTCACTGGAGCTGTTAGACAGCATCTCTCCAATCTGTGCCCTCTATTTGGTACATGTACACATTTTGCACATTTCATCAGCATTGGAATTCAGCAAATGTTTGGGTGGGGAGGGGTGGTTAAATTGGTTGACAGTGCAGTGAGCTGACATTCCTGTAAAACAACTCTAGCACCACTGATTTACATCCTGTAAATGTTGGAAAGGCTTCACAAAGCACATCGAGTCCCTCACCATGGCATCCACAACCTCACAAGGTCACGTCGTCTTGTTCAGATCATTCTCTGCTCCATGATCACCCTTGGCATATTACTGCAGAATAGCATGGAATAGCAGACTGGGGTTGTTTTTGACTGCTGGGCAACCAACTCATACAGTGAGCTTGGCAGTCACCCATATGCTTGCCAATGAGGTGACCTTCCTTTGGAAGTCTGCCCTTCAATCAGTAACAGTGAAGCAAATGATTGGCCATTGAGGGGAGGCCTTTCACTGATGGCACTATTGTGTTAATAAGACCACCAGTTAAATTTTGAGGCTGTTACTGCCAAATGTAGCAAGTGAAAATCTGCGCCTTGGTCTGAAAGCATTCCAGTGAACATTCAAAAGTAAATTAAAGTTTCAAAAATCAATCACCTAAAGAAGAGGCATGGACTGTGCAGCATTGCAATCCAAAAGCTTAAGAAATAATTTTTACATAATGCCTAATATATATGTAGATTTCAATATTTTGCAATTATGGCTACTTTCAAGATGACAACATGAGTCATATAACTAAACTAAATTAAGCATAGGGCAGGACCTGCAAGCACCCTAAAGACATCAGAGATGTACATTGATGGTCATGGACAAATGTAGGTGATGGATGTACTGATCAACGTGATGGGCATTCATACATCAGTGAAGCTAGAGATTCAAATCCACAATCATCTGGCTGGAAGCCCAATATTTCACCGCCACAGCTATCAAATTGCCCAAGATCAGGCAATCAAGAACATTTAGCAAATACATAATAGGACTTTTCATCCATCACCAAAGCTCCACAAGAAACATATTTCAAGACTGACAGTTTGCAAAATGCTAATGTGAAACAATCCACCATAATGGTCGATTTGAAATGCTGTAACTGTTCCACAAATGAAAAAAAAATTATTTATCAAGAAAAAGACCTCTGTATGCTAAGAAAATGGTTAAGCGTCCTAGTGCATAGTTATGCATCGTATGCAAAATATAGCATATTTAAAAAGGAAAATTAATTGCCTAAAATGACTGGCACTGTGTGTGCAATGGGACATTCAACTGAGACCCCCGGCGCTGTGACATACTTTCACATTGCAGGCAATGACATCATTTACTGAAAGGATGAGTTTGCTCATGCAAAACATGAACATGCATCAAGAAAAGGCCTCAATGAAAAAAAGATGGTTTGCTTCAGTACTAGATAAAAGGTCCTATTTTTATCAGTAAATGAACTAAAAAAAAATGCAGATGATGGAAATCTGAAACAAAAATAGAAAACACTGAGAAAACTCAGCAGGTCAGGCAGCATCTGTGGAAAGAGTACCATTCAATTTTTCTTTCTCTCTCTTTCTTTCCCAGTCTGACAAAGCACTGCATTCTTTATTTAGATGGAAGTGGAGGTAAGCTGAACCATTCAGATCCTTGCCCCAGATGCTTAAGGGCACACATATTACCCATCCCTATCTCTAAGTTGCCCCAAATCAGCCCCTTTCCTTCAAGGGTAATCCCACTGAGATGCAATACTTTAGGAGTCCCCACTACAAGAGCAGTTTTTTGTGGAGGTGATGCTTGATCACTCAAAATGCTCAGGATTTGTTTTACTTTCAAGCACAACATCTTTCATGCCCACTTTAGAACATATTTACAAATCTGTAAGGATTTCTGGGCCATCAGTTTTTCAAAGAAATATTTAAACAAGGGTTCTAATAAAAAGTTTTTGACCCAAGACTAATTTTTCCATAGATGTTGCCTGACTATGTGCATTTCCAGCATTTTCTACTTTATTTAAACAAGGACATTGCCCTAGAACTTATCAGCAAACAGATTTCTAACAGAACTCACCCTGACAAGGTAACATTTCCCACCGACTGACCAATGTTAACATGTCATCTCATAAATTCTGCCACCTGATTTTAACCCAGAACAGCTGGAATGTTAGCAGAAAGTAATGCACAATTACTTGGCTTAAGGACTACCTACAAAACCCGAGGAGGTCTTGCATCTGAGGAGGGGAAAGCTCATGCTTTGGAACATAGAACATTACCACACAGTACAGGTCCTTCAGCCCACGATGTTGTGCTGACACTTTATCCTGCTCTAATATCTATTTAACCCTTCCCACTCACATAGCCCTCCATTTCTCTATCATTCATGTGGCTAAGAGTGTCTTAAATGTCCCTAATGTATCTGTCCCCACAACCTCTGCCGCAGCACATTCCACACACCCACCACTTTGTGTAAAAAAAAATTACCTCTGACATCCCCACATACCTTCCTCCAATCACCTTAAAATTATGCCCCCTCGTGTTAGCTATTTTCACTCCAGTTACTGAAATCTCAACAACTTGCTTTGCAGTGAATTCGGTGTACATGATACAACAGCAAAAAGATCAGCTGTTTTGGTAAATTCTGGTTCTAGGCCCTGTTAGATCTGATGTGCAGATTTCCAACATATGGTCAGCAGAGTTAAGTTAGCCCAAGCATGACTGCCTTCTGAAGAAAATGAGCACAACACGGAGATTCAGGCCAAGGTTGTTTACCAATCATTTGCAGACTAGCCAAGTAAACAGTTTTGATTTTAAGGTTGGGCCTAGTCTTCTGAAGCCATACTAACTGGCTGGACTCTATATAACTCTACAAGTTTGGTGGAGCTCTGATACGTCAGCAGCTTGCTGAGAGTCACAGCAGCTATATTTAACTTTGGCCAAGAAGTAAATGGAAGTGGGAGGAATTTTAGATGTCAAACGCAGGGCAATCCAGCATAACAAACCAATTCATGGTCAAAACTTAAATCTCATCATCTACAAAATGAATCATCAGTGTCACACATATTTCGGTGGTGCATCAGGTGTTCTAAGCATTCCACAAGAATCTATTCATTTTGTGCTCAAATGGCCCAATACGTATATATAAAGAACATTTATATTTCAGAAAATCATCCCAACAATTACAGTCTACAAAGGTAAAGAAAGCATGCATTGCTTTCCACAGATGCTGCCTGACCCACTGCTTCTAGTTTAGACTTCCAACATGGGAGATTTGTACTGAAGTTTTTGCTAAGTCAGGTTTTATGCAGTTACATGGTCATTCTCTCTTCAGAAGGCAAAATATATTACTAAAGAGTGATAAATGCAAAGTAATATTTCTGAAAGGTCTTTGATATACAATGAAAATGCATTTCCTTCATGAATAAGGTAGGAAATCATTCAATTTCATACAACTTGTATCATAGTCCTGGCATGGACTCCAGCCTCATTGGAGCCAAACTTGTTACTTCCCTATATTCTAAAAAAAACACTCTAATAAGGAGTTATTAAATCTTAAACCTAGGGCACAAAGAAAGGAAATAATACATCAATTCACAGGTTTCAATCTAGAAAAGAAGCAAAAGAGCAAGACTAATGGGGTTGCCTGAACGGAAGGTTGGAAGTCATGTACTTCAAGCATAGCACCGAAACAAGCTATGTACTCCACCCATGATTTGAGCTTGACTGCAAAAATTAATAAGTACCACGACAAAACTGAGGGGTCAGGTAAACGGAGAGATGGACTAAAGGATTTTAAGAGAATATTGCCAGATTAGTAGAATGGGAAAGTAGACTAGAGAAATATGCAGTAGTATATTTTGGGAACTTTAAAAGGACTGAGTATTTATTCAATGGAGAGGTCCTGAACTGTGAGGATAACTGGAGAGCAAGTTCTATAAAAAGGGCAATAGCCAAAGATACCATTCAGCATAAGAACTGTGTCTCTTTCCACTTGCAGAGCAGTCAGAGAGAAAAAGTTACTGAACATTTTAGAATTAAGACATTTGTCCAGTTGAGTTTTCAGCAGCTAACAGATGAGAAATAGCCCAAGGTGTTCCAAGTTAAGTACACTAAAAAAAAATCCATTAGTATAGAGTCAGTCTTTTACACTTCTATTGACCAATAAATCCAGGCTATTAAAACACATGCCCCCATAAATGGCATGAGTGTGAAGTCTGGAATGACTATTTATCTGGTCAGTGAAGGTGGGGATTGAAGGATGAAAGTAAAGAACTTACAGAGGTCTCGTTCTAGCATTGCTTTGGGACTACCCATTTTCTACCTGGATAGGACCAACAATGATGATCCCAGGGCAATTTAGTCCAAAAGGAGCACTGCATGAGGAATGTCATCATCCCTGGTAGGTAAATCAAATTAGAACGACAAGACTAACAAATTTCCAGAGAGATGCAAAATGACCTGGAAAAGGTTTCACTATGGTACAAAAATAAATCAATTTTCTCCTATATTATGCTAACAAAAAGCATTGTGCAATTGAATTTCTGGGCCAATGTATTTCTGCAAGGATTGTATGCTGATGGTAATCATGATGCATACAATCAAACATACGTTGTTCTTTACAATCAAAAATTTCTTAGCGCTTAACACCAGAAAAACACAAGGTCCTCAATGTTCAACAAGTCCAAATCTGCTCTGATTTCTTGCACCTCTTCCAGGCACTGCAAGGTGACTGTGGAAAGGGCAGCTCAGCTCATACAATCAAGGTCATTGATCCAAATGCTAGATTATGCAGAGGAGACTGAGTAAATACTGCCTTCAGCACACAGCTGTGAAATGTTGCTTTCATTAAAACGAAGAAATAACTGAATACTAATAAATCAAAGTCTAGAACCAACATTTAGTCCCTGAAAAGACTGATATCTTCCATTTGTGTAACATAGCTTCTCTGTTTTAAAAAGACAATGGGGAATTTTTATCCTACAAGTAAATACTGAACAGTACAACAGATAATAGATTGCTCAGCCATTAAAGAAAAACAGAGCACTTCTTTTAATGATGCCATTGATTTTCAATTATTATATGTCCATAGTTAAGTTTACCTGGACACAAGCCATGACATTTACTCACTGATTTTCCAATCAATGTCTCCCCACACTATAGATGGAAAAGCTCATTTTAAGTTTGCTACAACTGCACTTATGAATTGAATAGTATTCTTAACGTTATCATTCTAAATTGCTATGGTATTTATTCTTAACGACAACCTCTATACTGGAAGCTAAGGATGGCTATGGATTGTGTTCATCTTCGAATTAGTGAAAATATAAAACTGTATAAAATTTGCATAATGGATAATGGGCTTAAGAAAAATATCAACATTGCTTTTCTTTTATTGCTAACTGCAAAATCAAGGTCAAATTAACTGCACTTGTGGTAGCATTTTTCAATGCAATATCCATTGGAATGTTGGCAAAAGACCCAAGGCCAAACAGAACAAAATCACCAAGGTTGAACAGACTCAGGAACAGTGGAACCTCCAATGTCAACCACCATCTTCGTGGAATCTCTGTATGACTTTGCCCATTTTTCATAAGTCCTATAAAATGCTATACAGTAATTTTACCCCACTTTCTAATCCACCTTATTCTAGCATTTGGGTATTTATGTGGTCCCAAGTCTCATTTTCATTTTCTCTCTCAAATCTCATTGAACCCAGCTTACAGGACTCAAGGATATCACAGATACTTCAATTCATCAATTAAAAACACAACTGCAGACATTTGAAACAATTCATTTATAGAAGCATAAGAACACCAAAAATAGGAGCAGGACCACTTCATCATTCATCACCATCATACCTGACCATTCACTGCAATGCCCTGTAAAGAATTAAGAATAATGCATTATGTGGGAGAGATAGAGAATCCCAGATGGTCTGTTGCCTCCCTGGTGCCAGGGTCCGCGATATCTCGGATCGAGTGCTAGATATTCTCAGGAGGGAGGGTGAGCAGCCAGATGTCCTGGTCCATGTAGGGACCAATGATGTGGATAGGAAGGAGGAGGAGGTCCTGCAAAGAGAGTTTAGTGAATTAGGTGCAAAGTTGAATGACAGGACCTCCAGGGTTGCAATCTCAGGACTGCTCCCCATGCCACGTGCTAGTGAGGCTAGAAATAGGAGGATAATGCAGCTAAATACATGGCTAACGAGATGGTGCAGGAGGGAGGGCTTCCGGTTTCTGGATAATTGGGCTTTGTTCCAGGGAAGGTGGGACCTGTTCCGACAGGACAGTTTGCACCTGAACTGGAGGGGGACTAACGTACTTGCGGGTAGGTTTGCTGGTGCTGTTCTGGGGGGTTTAAACTAGATTTGCAGGGGGAGGAGAACCAGGGTGTTAGAGCAGGTAGTGAGGAGGAAGAGGATAAAGGTCATGCAAGATTGTATGTATAGACAGAAATCAAAGGGTTGTACATGATAGAAATGTTCTCAGGTGCATCTATTTCAATGCAAGGAGTATTGTAGGTAAGGCAGATGAGTTTAGGGTGTGGATTGGCACGTGGGATTACAACATTATTGCTATTAGTGAGACTTGGTTGCAGGAGAGGCAGGACTGGCAGCTTAATATTCTGGGGTTCCGTTGTTTCAGACGTGATAGAGGGGGAGGGATGAAAGGGGGAAGAATGGCGTTACTAGTCAGGGAAAATATCACAGCTGTGCGTAGACAGGACGGCCCGGAGAGCTCATCTACAGAGACCATATGGATGGAGCTGAGGAACAGGAAGGGTGTGACCACACTAATAGGGTTGTATTACAAACCACCCAATAGTCAGAGAGAATTAGAGGAGCAAATCCGTAGAGAGATAGCAGACCAATGTAAGAAACAGGAAGTTGTAATAGTAGGGGATTTTAACTTTCCACATATTGACTGGGACTCCCACAGTGAAAGGGCTGGACAGCTTGGAGTTTGTCAAATGTGTTCAGGAAAGTTTTCTAAATCAATATATAGAGATACCAATGAGAGAGAATCCAATACTTGATCTATTAGGGAACCTGACAGGTCAGGTGACAGAAGTATGTGTAGGTGAACATTTTGGGTCCAGTGACCATAATTTCATTAGTTTCAAGTTAATTATGGATAAGGATAGGTCTGGTCCTCGAGTTGAGGTTCTAAATTAGAGAAAAGCCAATTTTGTGGAAATGAGAAAGGAGCTAGGGAGAGTGGATTGGGGTAAGTTGTTTTCTGGCAAGGATGTGTTCAGTAAGTGGAAGGCCTTCAAAGGTGAAATTTTGAGAGTGCAGAGTTTGCATGTTCCTACCAGGACTAAAGGCAAAGTTAACAGGCATAGGGAACCTTGGTCTTCAAGGGATATTGGCAATCTGGTTAAGAAAAAGAGAGAGGTGTATAACAGGTATAGACAACTAAGAACAAATGAGGTACTTGAAGCATATAGAAAATGTAAGAAAATACTAAAGAAGGAAATCAGGAAGGCAAAAAGAAGGCATGAGGTTGCTTTGGCAGATAAAGTGAAGGTAAACCCGAAGGGTTTCTACAAGTATATTAAGAGTAAAAGGATAGTAAGGGACAAAATTGGTCCCCTAGAAGATCAGGGTGGTTGTGTGTGTGTGGAGCCTCAGAAGATGGGGGAGATCTTAAACAGATTTTTTGCATCAGTATTTACTCAAGAAACTGGCATAGTGTATATGGAAGGAAGGGAAACAAGCAGTAGTGTCATGGAACATATAGAGATTAAAGAGGAGGAGGTGCTTGCTGCTTTACAGCAAATAAAGGTAGATAAATCCCCTGGGCCTAACAGGATATTTCCTCAGACCTTGACAGACACTAGTGTAGGAATTGCAGGGGCCCTGGCAGATATATTTAAAATGTCCTTAGCCACAGGTGCGGTTCCAGAGGACTGGAGGGTAGCTCACGTTGTTCCATTGTTTAAAAAAGGCTCTAAAAGTAAACCAGGTAATTACAGGCTGGAGAGCCTGACATCAGTAGTAGGTAAATTATTGGAAGGTGTTCTGAGAGATCAGATATACAAGTATTTGGACAGCCAGGGACTGACTAAGGATAGTCAGCATGGCTTTGTGCGTGGTAGATCGTGTTTAACAAATCTTGTAGAGTTTTTCGACGAGGTTACCAAGAAAGTAGATGAAGGGAAGGCTGTGGATGTTGTCTACGTGGACTTTGGTAAGGCTTTTGACAAGGTCCCACATGGGAGGTTAGTTCAGAAGGTTCAGACACTAGGTATCCATAGAGAGGTTGTAAACTGGATTTGAAATTGGCTGTGTGGGAGAAGACAGAGAGTGGTAGTGGATGATTGTTTCTCAGACTGGAGGTCTGTGACTAGTGGTGTGCGTCAGGGATCTGTGCTGGGACCATTGTTGTTTGTTGTGGTAAATTGGATCAGCAAGTTTGCTGATGACACTAAGATTGGAGGTGTTGTGGACAGCGAGGAAGGCTTTCAAAGCTTGTAGAGGGATCTGGACCAACTGAAAAAATGTGCCAGAAAATGTCAGATGGAATTTAGTGTAGACAAGTGTGAGGTGTTGCATTTTGGAAGGACAAATCAAGGTATGACATACACAGTAAATGGTAGGGCACTGAGGAGTGCGGAGGAACAAAGGGATATGGGAGTTCAGATACATAATTCCCTGAAAGTGGCATCACAGGTGGACAGTGCTGTAAAGGCGGCTTTTGGCATCCTGGCATTCATAAATCAAAGTATTGAGTATAGGAGTTGGAATGTTATGGTGAGATTGTATGAGACATTGGTGAGGCCAAATTTGGAGGATTGTGTGCAGTTCTGGTCACCTAAATATAGGAAGGATTTCAGTAAAATTGAAAGAGTTCAGAGAAGATTTACTTGAATGTTGCCAGGTCTTCAGGAGTTGAGTTACAGAGAAAGATTGAACAGGTTAGGACTTTATTCCTTGGAGCGTAGAAAAACGAGGGGAGATTTGATAGAGGTTTACAAAATTATGAGGGGTACAGACAGAGTAAATGCGAGTAGGTTCTTCCCACCTAGATTAGGAGAGATAAGTACGTGAGGACATGGCTTTAGGGTGAAAGGGGAAAGGTTTAGGGGGAACTTCTTCACTCAGAGTGGTGGGAGTGTGGAACGAGCTGCCATCTGATGTGGTAAATGCGGGCTCACTCTTAAGTTTTAAGAATAAATTGGATAGATATATGGAGGGGAGAGGTCTGGAGGGTTATGGACTGAGCGCAGGTCAATGGGACTAGCAGAATAAAATTTCGGCACAGACTAGAAGGGCCGAATGGCCTGTTTTCTGTGCTGTAGTGTTCAATGGTTTGATAGTGTGGTAATGTGTTTCTTGAAAGATCTTTGAAAATTTGAAAACTGAGAAATTCTGTTGTGCAGTCCTATTTCTTTAAGAACCTATGTATTAAAATAGATATTGCCCTAAGTGGAAAGGAATGATGCTGGACATATCAGGTCATGAATCACGCTTGCCCCTCTCTCTTTTGGATGAATATGTAGTGGTGTCATTTTCCAATTCAATCCTTGTTCAGGGTATTGCCAAGAGAAATTGCATCACCTTGTTTCAAAGTGAGCCTGTCACAGTGCATTCTCAGCCAATCAGGTTTCCATAATGCTGCTTGATCTGCACTTGTGTGGTACTGAGAACCTGATCAGGTAAGGAGCCTTTAATTTAGTTACCTACCTTCACTGTTTCTGGACTCCTCCTCCTCCTCCTCTCCCTCCACCATCCTCTCTCCCACCAAAGTCATGACTCTCATCTGACCCACACCAAACAAATACATGACTACCTTCCAAAACCTTTCAATTATCCAAATCACCTGACTAAAAGCCATCTATCATCCAAACACTAAATCTCTGCCTCACCTAACCTGAACCCCCCACCATTAACTCCCTCAGCCTGACCTCTCCCCAACCATTGTTCATAGACCCTGACTCATTAACCAATCCCCAACCTCAGCTGCCAAAGAATTGTGATACACTGACCTTAACTCCTCACCCAAATGCTGATTACAGATTCCTGATTGACCACTTGATGGCATCCAATTCTTGCCCCTTATTGCCTTCACACTGCCCTCCCCCTACAAACCTACAGCCTCTCCCCTACAGTCCTTGGGTCTTAGCCCAGCTCTAGCACTGCTAAGTTTACTGGTACACGACCCATGACCAAAACCGATGCTGAAATGTTGTGCAATGGTCAATTAATGTGCCTCTGCAGACCTTTGAGTGGCAATGTGCTAAATATTTTCAATTAAAGATAACAAATTATGTAGTGAAACAGCTACCAATTTATTTCTGAACATTTCCCCATGTTTCTTTCTCCCCTCAATTATTGTAATTTCCAAAAACTGAAGTAAGATTCAAAAATAGGAACATTAAAAATTCTAAAAATGGTACCATTCACAAAAATATTCAACATGGCAACCAAATTATATCTTTATTTTTTAAGTCAACAATACCTTCAGGCCAATCAAAAGCACAAAACATCAAATTCAGACGAGAATAGTCGTATTTTCAAATGCCACCAGATATCAATTAGTGTGACATTTAAATACATAGCATAGTCACATGAACTAAACTTGTGGACAAAGTGAGAACTGTAATATGCATGATAGAAAAATGACAAAAGGCAATATGCCACGGGTTTTACAAGTAGTTTCAAAAAGTAGTAACAATTTGCCAAAAGATAATGTTAACTACGCAACCTCATATAATGTCTGCTTGTGTGACACATTGAGGACTGGCACAGAGGGATATCCGAGACAAAAGACCCCAGGCAAAAAGTTATCAAATATTCACAGAATTCTGGCCCTGATATGTTCTTACTTTAATTAGCATTTCATAGTCTGTAGCAGTGTATTAAAGGTTAAGCTAATGATAGCCCCACACATGTAGCCAATGCTCGGATATGAATACTTTATTTCTGCCTCTTAAGTATTGAATTATTAATAGCTAGATAGGGCAATAGTGTTCATTTTGCAAAAGCCTATCAATTTTACTTTAGATACAGAGAAGTTAGTGTGATGTCCTAAATTTTGAAACTATTGAGGTTACACAAAAAGAAAACACAGCAAAGCTGCAATTTAGGTCCAGACAGTGACCCATTTTTTGAAAGGAATATATGATGGTGAAATAGGTCTGTACAATTTAATTTAATTCCAACCTTTGAAACAATCCCAAGTGCTTGTCCCCAAGGAACACTAAAACCAAAATGGAAATAAATATTTTGAACTCTTTGATGCTCTTTGCTTCCTCTGTAAAACATTTCAATGTAAATAATTTCATTAAGTTCCCTGAACAAGATTTAAGATATCTTTATTAGTCACATGTACATCAAAACACACAGTGAAATATATCTTTTTGTGTAGTGTTCTGGAGGCAGCACGCAAGTGTCGCCATGCTTCTAGTGCCAACATAGCAAATGGCATCTAAAACATTGCAGCAAGTTCTCAGAGTTTGTGTTTCATTATAGTGCCCATCCCCAATTCTGATGGACCAATCTTGTTTCAAATAAATAATGAATGCCGCATGCAAAGAGTAGGTAATACTTGGAAAACTCTTCCAGTTAACTTAGTTGATGCTTAGTAAATTTTAAATTTGGTAAGGAAGGTTATTTCAGAAAAGGTACAGGGGGAAAAAAGTAGCTACATCACAGATTAGCCATGGTTTCCATGAATAATGGAAACAACTCAAGCAGCTAAAACACCTACTAAGATCTCTACGTTCCTTTGGTGTTTATGAATTTTTTTTTACTGATCTGCATTTTGGAAAAATAGAGCTACAAAACTACGCAGCTGTGTAGTGGCTTCAGCACAATAAAATGTCTCAAAATTCTTCACCACAGTGTTGATCAACAAAATTTGACACAGACCATGGTAGGAGGTAATTGAAAGTTTGATCAGGGAATAGGTTTTAGGAAGTGTCTTAAAAATGGAGAGGCAAAAAGGTTTAGGGAATGAATTTTGTAGCTTCAGACTGAGGCAGCTGAAGGTGTGGTCATCAGTGGTGGAGCAAAGAACATCAAATGTTCTGAACAGATGAGAATTGGAGGAATGGTGGGACCTGGGTCTCAAAGGAGTTAAAGAAAGAGGATCTGGAAACAAACATTCCTGCCTGACTGGAATGCAGCAAGCCCAGAATCCTGCTGAGGTGCATGTGTGGTTGGGGGTAGTGAGGTGGCAAGGTACAAAGTTCCTCTTAAGATCAAGCTTTGACCGCATGCAGTATTTTGACTGCAAGGATATGAAATTTTACTTTGCCAGACTTCCTATCCCTTGGTGACAACATGGGCAGGGGGCTCCAATTCACAACCCATGAGTGGAGGAGATCTGATGGGTAAGACTGGATTGGCTTTGACACCCAGGAGAAGGCATTAATCTTTTCACCAAAGCTGCTACATTACCTTCAGCTGCAAGGCTTCTTGAAGGCTGGGTACTCTAGCTGGGCAAAGCAGCTTTACAAGAGATTGCCAGCCCTGTTAAAATATTTAAATCACCAACCTGCCTCCTGGCAGCACACTGGCCATTTTCCCCTTGTCCCATCTCCATGAAACACACTGGATAGATGAAGGTTGAAGTCGGTCGGGCTCGAGATTTCATTAAGCTTTGATGTTCAACCCAACACTTAATCACCTGCTTGGGAATTAAAATTCACAGTATCTTACAATCATTAAAGCATGGAAAGATCCTATCCATCTATGCCAAGTTATAAGCAATCAAGTTGGTCCCATTCTCCAGTTTTTCTTTCCTTCACTTATTTATCTACTTTCATTTTGGAAGTGACAATTCTATTGCTTCCACCACTCGTTCAGATAATGAATTGCACGTCATAATTATTCACTACACTGCATCTTTTTCCTTATGTTACCACTCATCTAATTCCCATTATTTTCAATTTGTGTCCATTGGTTCTTGACTATTCCACCAATTGGGCACTAATTAAACAATTAATTACATACTTTCATTCTTGACTGCACTAACTCCTATCTCCATGTTTATTTTCAATGATCATTAGTCCCTGAATGCTCTTACTAGCAGTTGTTCTGTTTCACCCATCACATTCCCCAAAAGCAGAACAAGATTCCTTTCCCGCTCAACCAGATGTAATGGCCAAAAATGTTTCCCCGAGCCTACTTCATAAATTATTCTCACTTTTTGCCCTTCAAGCTACAAATACCTCAGCTTGCATTAGAATAGCTGAAGTTGCTCATTATTACTGCTTAATAGTTCTTAATTTCCCTGTATATTTACTTCACTACGTTCTTCTCCCTCGTTGGCCTCTGGAATACACCAGCTGTGTACCAGACAGCGTTTGTTTCTTAAATATGACCGTGTAAATTCTGTCCTTGAACCACCGCCCCCCCCCCCTTCCCTGCGTCCCAGGACTCCAACTCACCCAACACTAATTTTCTCTTCAGTCAATGCTTCTACACAATCTCTGTTTGTCCTTTCCAATTTTTGCTAAAAAAATCTTGCAAGATTTTTAGAATATCTTAGAATACTTAGTAGCCAATCCTGCCCTTTCTGAGCCAGTTGCAAAATATTATAATCCAATATACTATTTGAGTCTGCAGCTCTTCGACTTATTTACTGAAGTACTTCCTTTCCCACTTTTAGAACAAAAGAAATGGGAGCCCTCAAGTCTGCTCCATCATTACATGAGATTACTGCTAATCCAACCTTGCCCTCGGCATCACTTGCCTACTCTCTCCCCATACCCATTGACTGTACATCCACAGCTCACTGGGATAGAGAATTCTGAAACAATATCCCTTAATTTGGTTACCCCCACTGGAAGAGACATCCTCTCAGCATCTACCTTGTCAAGCCTACTCAGAACTTTATGTGTTTCAATAATATCTCTCCTTGTATACTCCACTGAGCACAGGCCCAACCTGTCAAACCTATCATTGTTGCAAGAATCAACGGAGTGAACATTCTCTGAACAGCCTCCAATGCAAGAATCCACCCTTCCTTAATATAAGGAATCCAGAACCGTATGCAGTACTCCAGGTATATTCCCACCAGCACCCTGCAAAAGTTCCACCAAAACATCTTTACTTCCATTCTCCATACCCCTTGCAATGTAGGCCAACATTTCATTAACATTACAAATTACTTCCTGTACCTTTTTGCCTACCACTTTGTTTCATGTACTTGGACCTTTTGTACCCAACATTTTGCAGTCTCACTCTATTTAAATAGTAATTTGCTGTTTCATTCCTCCTTTCAAAGTGGGCAGGCTCACACTTTCCCACTTATAATCCATCTTCCAACTTCTTACCCACTCACTTAACCTATTTATATCCCTTTGCAGGCTCTCTGTATCCTGTTTCACAACTTGCTAACCTACCCATCTTTGTATCATCATATCCGTCCACAACGTGTCCAGATTTCTGCAACCATTGAAACTGAGCTTAGGGGCTAAATTTTCTTCATCCTACTCGGGAATGAGAAGGATGGTGGTTCACATCATAAACTAAAAAGATGACCATCCTCTGCTGGAGTAACACTTGAAACCAAAATCCCATTTAGAATCTTTCCTTCAATGTTAACAGGAGATCTTTGTCGAAGGCCATGGATCAGTCACTCAGATTGAACCTCTGGAGATTTTGTGCACTGTTTATTCCACAGGGCACAGTGCTGGATACAGTCTTAAATAGCACCAAAAATGAAAAGGATTCTGTTTGTGCCATTTAATTTTTTTTGCATGAATCTGTTGATTATCTCCACCTATTCCAGGTCAGCAGACTGCTCATTCTTAAGTCAACATGCATTCAGTCCTGAGAGTTACAGTCCTTGGTTGGCTGGGTCTATATTATTATCCCTCAGCAGTACAAGAGGCACCAATGCTGTTCAACTCTCTGAACCTTTATCTACAGTATCTCTGCAGTACTATAAAACATTAGCGGGGGAAAAGCAACAGAGAAAAAAAAACCTCACCACATTAGATGGGGGGCAAAGAGGCCATATTGCAGAGAAGTGCCCAAGGAGAAGGGGGTAAGTGCAGAGGAAGAGAGTATGAAGAGAAAGAGGAAAGGAGAAAAAAGGAGTAGAGGAAAGGAAAGGACATTACAGGAAGATAGAAAGGAAGAGGGGAATGAGGGTGCAAGTAAGAGATGCAGAATGGAGGAGAGAAAAAAAAAAGAGAAAGAAGAATGTGGAAGGGAGAAACAAAATAAAGGGAACCATGTACTTGTACTCCTCGATCCTACTGTTCTACAACACTCCCCAGGGCCCCACAATTCTCTGTGAAAGTCCTACCTTGATTTGTCTTCCCAAAATGCAACACCTCGCACTTATCTGAATTAAACTCCACTTGCCAGTCCTCGGCTCACTTACCCAACTGATCACAATCCCTCTGTAATTCCTGATAACCATCTTCAACACCACCTATTTTAGTGTCAACCTGTGTAGCAACCAATTAGGAAAGCAAATGAAGGACTGGAGTAGAAGCCTAAAGATTTGAAGAATGAGAGGCAAGCTCATTGGTGGACATAAAATCATTATGGGTCTTGATGGAGAGATGCACATTGCATGGTGTCTAGAACCATGCGCTAGACAGTCAAAAACAGAGAAACACGATGATGCTGGAGGAACTCAGCAGGCCAGGCAGCATCCATGGAGAAAAGCAGGCGGTCAACGTTTCGGGTCAGGACCCTTCTTCAGGACTGAAGATAGGAAAAGGGGAAGCCCAATATATGGGGGGAAAAAAGCCTCCCCCCACCCTCCGCCTGCCTGGAGTCGGGAGTTTCCTGCCGTCGCACAGTCCTCCGGCCCCACCCCCGCCCGGAGTCAGAGTTTCCTGCCGCCGCGTGGTCCTCCAGCCCCCCTTCCCCACCACCCGGAGTCAGAGGTTCCTGCTGTCGCGTGGTCCTCTGGCCCCCCCACCTCCCCTGGACACCCCCACCCTACACCGCTCTCTGCTCCTCCCATCCCCTTCCTCCCCGGGGCCTCCCTCTCTCCAGGCTTCACCTTCTGTTGCCTCTGCTCTGTTTCTTCCCCATCTACTTCTAATTCTGCATCTCACCTTCAACCTCCACCAGCCCACTCCCAGCCCCCCCCAGCCCCCCCTTATCCCCTCCCCCCACCCTGACCTCTCCTCCTGCTCCCCTGACATCCACCTCCTATCCTACATCGCACTATTCACCCCTTTACCACTCCCATCCCCTCTTACCCCTTTCCTCTCACCAGCCCAGCCCCCCTACCCACCCTTCCTCTCTAGCCCCAACTCTAACCCCTGCTGTGTATTTACATTGCTTTTTCCTCCTATAAATTGGGCTTCCTCTTTTCCTATCTTCAGTCCTGAAGAAGGATCCTGACCCAAAATGTTGACCACCTGCTTTTCTCCATGGATGCTGCCTGGCCTGCTGAGTTCCTCCAGCATCATCGTGTTTTTCATCTAGATTCCAGCATCTGCAGTCCTTTATTTTTCTAATCAAAGTAAGAGGTCAGCCATACAAGACTTAGAAGAGAAGCTATTTCTTCACCCAGGGGGATGTGAATCTTTGGAACTGCCTACCCAAGGTCTGTGGAGCCTCAGACACCAAGTACATTCAATACAGAATCGATAGATTTGTGGAATTAAGAAAAATCGAGGGATAAAGCATTAACACTAGAAAATAACACTGAGGTAAAAGATTAGCCAAGATCTTATTGAATAATGGAGCAGGCACAAGGGGTCGAGTGATCAATTCCTGCTTCTGTTTCTAATGGTCATGATGATTCTAACCAGTTACATTTGATTCATCCTTTTAACCAACTTCATCCATTGCTGTCCTTAGCTTTGCTGTTTCTTTTGACCACAACCTAGTGGGAAGATAAATAGATGGGTTCCACAGCAATCAGATGATTCATTCTGAGACCATTTCACTTATGCAGCAATGCTAAAATGACCTCCCTGGCTTCCCTGCTCATTCTAAGCTCTTCTGCCCTGGCCTTCACTCAAATCTGCACAAAGCCCAGGTTGTGAATGCTACTTGAATACCTGGAGAAGCTTCTACAATACTTGCTGAACTCAGGACAAGGTAAAACAAAAGCCCTATGGCATGTTTAACCCTTCTTGCATATCAAGCCTTCAACCTCATTCTCTCACCACCAATCTCTTTCTCTTCTGTTCTCATCTCTTCCTATTTATGTAATCCCAATACTGCAAGAATTTCTCAAGCTCTTCTCTGTGGTTTCTCTCAAGCTGAACAGATGCACTGCTTCTCCTCTCCGAGTCTATTATTCAAAGCTATTCATTCCTTCAAGATGATGGAGCTCTTAAACCCCCTCGGTCTTTAGGCTTTTAAAATCTACTTGCAGTGTCATCTCATCATTAATACTTGAGTTACTGAGTCTTCTCTAACCTTATATATGTTCTGCACTGTGGACCATGACATTTCTTCTGAATGCGTAAAACAATCTATCCACCCATTAATTCAATCTCTTTCACATCCATATGAAGGGAACCTCTATTCCACTGTTTGCTATAAATGTGACAGTGAGCAAATATTAAAAAGCATTTCTTTTCTGAACTATATATAATTTAAAGATTACCTTAAATAATAATTTTGCACAATCACAGTTAGTATATCCAAGAGAACTGGGGAAGTGAAACTGAATGGTGCTGAGAAAATGGGCTCTGGGATCACAATACATGATGATTCTGTTTGACTTAATACAAAGATTAATGTTGCAATCTCATTAACATAATTTTAGTGTCCAGTGTTAACTAGACTGTAGGGGATCAGCATCAGCTCAAGTGAGCCAAAGATAGTTAAAGCCAGGCTATATATTGAATAGAAGGTGGTCTGTGGCTGTAATTGGTTAAGGAAGTCACTCCACATGGGTTAGTAGCTTGCTTGAAGATGTGACAGACCAGAATCAGGTTTATTAGCACTGAGATTTGTTGTTTTACGGCAGCAGTACAGTACAAGACATAAAGACATAAAAATTACTACAAGTTACAAATATAAATAAATAGTGCAAAACAGGAATAATGAGGTAGTGTTCATGGGTCTACGGACCGTTCAGTAATCTGATGGTGGAGGGGAAGAAGCTGTTCCTGAAACATTGAGTGTGGGTCTTCAGGCTCCTGTACCTCCTTCCTGATGGTAGTAATGTGAAGAGGGCATGTCCCAGATGGTGAGGGTCCTTAATGATGAATGCCGCCTTCTTGAGGCATCACCTCTTGAAGATGTCCTCGGTGGCGGGAGGGTTATGCCCATGATGGAGCTGGCTGAGTCTACAACCCTCTGCAGTCTCTTTCGATCCTGCACATGGGAGCCACCATACCAGGAGGTGATGCGACAAATCAGAATACTCTCCACCATACATCTGTAGAAATTTGCAAGAGTCTTTGGCGGCGTACCAAATCTCCTCAAACTCCTAATGAAGTAGTACTGCTGGTGTGCCTTCTTTGTGATGGCATCAATGTGTTGGGCCCAAGATAGATCCTCTGAGATGTTGACACCCAGGAGCTTGAAGCTGCTCACCCTTTCCACCGCTGACCCCTCAATGAAGACTGGGGTGTGTTCTCCTGACTTCCCCTTCCTGAAGTCCACAATGAATTCCTTGGTCTTGCTGACATTGAGTGTGAGGTTGTTGTTGCAACACCACTCAACCAGCTGATCTACCTGACTCCTGTAAGCCTCCAGATTCTACCAACAACAGAGGTGTCATCGGCAAATTTATAGATGGCGTTTGAGCTGTGCCTAGCCACACAGTCATGAGTGTAGAGAGAGTAGAGCAGTGGGCTAAGCACACATCCTTGAGGTGCACCTGTGTTGACAGTCAGTGAGGAGGAGATGTTACAACCAATAAGCACTGATTGTGGTCTCCCGATAAGCAAGTCGAGGATCCAGTTGCAGAGGGAGGTTACAGATGCCCAGGTTTTGAAGCTTGTTGATTAGTACTGAGGGGATGATGGTGTGGAACACCAAGCTGTAATCGATAAACATAAGCCAGACTTGGTCTGTGACAGGCAACAAATGAACTAACACAAGAGATAAATGCATTGACCTGAAACTCAAAAATTTACCTGTTGTAGGTATTGGTATACTATTGTCACTTATACCGAGTTACAGTGAAAAACTTGTCTTGCATATCATTTGTACAGATCAATTCATTACACAATGCATTGAGGTAGTACAGGGTAAAAACAATAACGGAACGCAGAGTAAAATGTCACAGCCACAGGGAAGTGCATTGCAGTTAGACAATAAGGTACAAGGTCATAACAAGGGAGATTGTGAGGTTAGGAGTCCATCTCATCGTATAAGGGAACTGTTCAATAGTCTTATCACCGTGGGATAGAAGCAGTCCTTGAGACTGGTGGTATGTGCCCTCAGCCTCTTTTATCTTCTGCCTGATGGGAGAGAAGTGAGAATGACCTGAGTGGGTGGGGTCTTTGATTAAGCTGGCTGCTTCACCAAGGCAGCGAGAGGTATAGACAGAGTCCATGGAGGGGAGGCTGGTTTCCATGATGTGCATTTCTCCATAACAGTAGAGACAGTAGAGCCCACCAGTCAGACCTTGCAGAGTCGAAATCCTGCTTTCACACTGAAAACACCCTCCATTATATAATGTAGAACCATCATGCTGCAAAATTGGATAGAGTCAGAACAAAAGAACTGGAAGCTGGGAATCCTTGAAGCACCAGCTTCAACAGCATAAATCTGTCTTCCACCACAATCTGGAATCTCATGCCCTGGCATATCCCATGCTCAATTGTTAGAAGCCAAGGGACCAATCCTGTTTCAATGAATGATGCAGAACTGCTTTCTGGGAACACCAACAAATAAGTTGCCAACTTGTAAAAGTTGTACAACAAGGCAGCAGCCATCAGTTAAAGCAGCACAACAGAGTTAAGTGATCGCACATTGATTAAACCAGACTCTCTCGCTGTAATCTTGCCACAGCCAGGCATGCACAGCAGTGGATAACTACAAAGCTATCATGAGAAGGGAACTCCAAGATCATTCCATTATATTTTGGATCCTGCTGTCATCAACAAGTACAAAATACAAAGTTCAAGTATTTGCACCAATTCCCAGCCAGAAGTGCCAAGTGGATTCGTCTCAGTTCCTTCCCAGAGATTCCCATCATCACAATTGCAATCTTCGGCTAACTTGACTCTCCCATGTGATATCAATAAATGGCTGAGAATAGCAGATAGAGCAAATACTAAAGGAACAGAAAGCATCCTGGCTGTAACGTTGAAGACTAGCCTCCCTCCAACACAAATATCCATCCAGCGATGTGGAAAATTGCCCAGATACATTCTGTCCGCAAAAAGAGTAATAATATTAAACAATATATCCTGATCTTGCCAGTGACATACACATCCTATGAATGATTAAAAAAGTGAACGAATATATTGATTGGTGCACATATGTCTGCTGAAATCTCTATTCCTTTTATAATTACAGATAGTTAAACAAACTAGGGAATTTTGTCTCACATTTTCGTAAGGAGGGTTGGGCAGATAACATGTTTGAACAAAGTACAAGTGGATGAGGAAACAGACATCTAGGACTCTAGCATGATGTTATAAAAACCTATCAAAATGCAGTTTGTTAACATGTGCAAGCCCAGATTTAGTTCTCAACAACATTTTAAAAACATTGCATCTTCTTCAAAAACCAATGAGTAAAATTGTAGATAAGGGTTTCATCTGAAATGTTGAAATAGGAAAGCAGCAGATTGTCCTTTAAGGCATCAACATGATGATATTTAATATATCATCACCCAAACCTGGGACGAGACATAGGATCTGCAAAACATATCTACAGAAAGTAAGATTAAAAAATCCATAAGCACTTAAATCACCAAGGAACAGAAGACTCTCAACCAAATGCAGCTAAGTGGCACTAGTATAGATTAGTACAGTCATGGACATGGTGGTCCTGTTTCTGTGCTGTACAACTGCATGACTCTTGGAAGCACATTATCTGCCTCATCCTCCTTACAAAAGTGTCAAGCAAAATTTCCCGTTTAACTACCTATAATTATAAAAGAAATGGAGATTTCAGCAGACATGTGCACACCAATCAATATACTCAATTCCTTTTTTTATTCATTCATAGGATATGAATGTCACTGCAAAGCCAGAATGAGAAAATACAGTATTATTTTGTAAAATATTTCACAGTTACAAATCATATAGTCATGTCAGCTGCATCAAACACAGGCAGCTGAGCAGCTGACTGTTTATTGGTTCTTATCCAAGGGGCAGGTGTGCTTTCTGTATTTTTGCCATTTATCGCATTATAAAGAAACTGTTTACAGTATATTCCAGCTCATAATTAAACTGCTACATTGGAACAGAAAACAAACATGTCTGCTTGCCAGTTTTCAAAACACCAAATGGACTTCATGCAATTTGTTATGCAAACAGAAGTGCAAAAAGAGATGCAAGAAAATTATCCTTAATTGGTTTGTAACAAAAATGCTGTTAATTGGATAGACATAAGGCACTTAACTGTAGCACCATGCATTCAACAGATTAGTACAAGAACTCCAAATGGCCAATAGTGCACTAATGTTATTCCATTAATGGACCTGATCAAACATCCCATTAGAGTAAGACAATCACGAAGTGTTCTGTTTCTTCAGCTGTCATTCATTTTAAGATAAGATAAAGTTTCTTTATTAGTCACATGCACATCGAAACACACAGTAAAATGCATCTTTTGCATAGAATGTTCTGCTGGCAGCCAACATAGTATGCCCACGGCTCCTAACCCGTACGTCTTTGGAAGGTGGGAGGAAACCGGAGCATGCAGACACAGGGAAAACGTACAAACTCCTTACAGACAGCAGCCAGAATCGAACCCAGGTCACTGGCGCTGTAATAGTGTTACGCTAAACATTGTACTTGTAATGTTAACTTTACCTTTCTGCAGGAAAGCAATATTTTTTTTTAAAAACTATTTACAAATCTAACTCACAAAAGAGATTTTGGAGAACTTGGATGATGTTTTGTGGCAGATACTAGATTATTACAAATAGTGTTGTCATGGTTTATCCCAAAGGCTTGCACACGATACTGTAACTATTTCTTGTAATAGGTTGTAAAATTTGATCTGGTCCAACGCATGTTTTACCTAAATTCAGTATCTTTTTGCATTTTCAAAAAAATAATTAAAACTTAAATGATTGTACAATTCTCTGAAAACAGTTATCATCTACAATTTAGACATTTGTTTTACCCCTGTTGTTCAGTTTAGTTGAAATAAAATGCATTGATAGAGAAGATAGTTTTGCACTGTAACTCAGTTCCCGAGAGTTCCCAAATGGTAAGAACGTCTACAGTTGCATTTCCAGCAACAGGTGCAAAATGAGAAGGAACATGGTCAGTTCAAAAATCAGAAGAGGTGGCTCTACAAAGAGAAAAGAACTGGCCACAAGAACTGGGAAGTTATTTTAAAGTAAAAGTAAAAAAAATTGAAGTACTCAGCAACTCAAGCTGCAACTGCGAGGACAGAAACTGCATTAATGTTTTATATCAATGACCTTTCAGCAGAACTAGAAAAGGCTGGAAATGTTTCAGGTTTTAAGCAAATACACAGATAGGTCAAGAGAAAGGGAAGGAAAGAACATACAGAGAAAATGACTGTTCATTTCCCCCCATAGATGCTGCCTGACCTGCTGAGTTCCTCCAGCAATTTTTGTGTGTTGCTCCAGAGAAAATGAATGATAGTATGCAATGCAGAAGAGATTAAATGACAAAAGGGTATTAATACTTTGCAAAAGAGGATGAGCAAGAAAATAAGAGATGGGTCTGAAGCAGTTCCCCAGGTTGGGAACCACTGCTTCAGACCCATCTCTTATTTTCAGGAAGTCGTGGACACTAAAGATTACTGGGAGTTTGTGAGCCTTTAATAATACTAGAAATATAATTGGAAAGTTCACAAGAAAAATGTAGTGCTTGAGAAGTTGGTGAAGCTAAAAGCCAATGAATCCCAAGGACTCAATAATTTACATCTCGGAGCTTTAAAAGAGGTGGAATTGAGGTCATCACATGCAACATTTCTTCAAGTCTGGGAAGGTAGCAAATATGACTCCACTATTTCAAAAAGGAGGGAGAAAAATCGCAGACTACTGACCAGTTCACCCAACGTCAGTAGCAAAGAAAATGCTGGAATGACATGTTTCTGAGCTTGCTGATGATATAAAGCAAGGTATGTACGTGAATGGTGAGGAGGATTTGACAAGACTTCTAGAAGATATATTCATCGAATGAACAGGAAAGAACACGGCCAATGTAATATGATAAAGTTATAAGAAAAACGAGTGGATCATCCAGTCATTTGAGCTTCTTAAAGGTCATGGCATTCTACCTCAATACCACTTTCCCACACTATCCATGATTCCGTTAATATCTAGAAATCTATTGCACTGTGTTATGAATGTACAAAATGACAGAGCAAGTTTAATGGACTCAAAAGAGCAGTTATGGAAGCTACTTATTCCCAGTGGCCCCTCCTTGCAATCCTGGTCAATGTGTAATATTCCCTCCTGTCCTGAAGATGTGAAGTTCAGAGCCCTTTTCCCACCCTGTTAGTATCTTCCAATAGAACATGAATATTCACTTAGGGTGCCATGTATGAGTCAGTCTTCCCAACTCTTAATGTCTGCCCTTCTTTGCATTTGGCCCAAGATATAAGCAAATCAAACTGCTCTTACAAACCATTTTGTCCAACCAACATTGCCATATTAATGTTTTCTCTTCACTCTGAATGGGAGAATATATCTCATAATATCCAGGAATAGTCGGCACAAGTTACGGCTTCCCAACATTTGGCCTCTGAATGCTCATGAGAAAGACTTAGAATTGATAAAGTCAAACCTGTCCAGGATAGAAATGCAAGATGACCAAAGTCAGATGCAGTTTTACCGAGACAATGTGCCATAATCCTCATTTTCCATGAGCACACTAAGCAATGTGATCAAACATTTTTGGCATCCTCTTCAATGAAATTCAGAGATTTACATAATGGATTGTCAATCTACATGATCAGGATTGCACATGGACAAGTAAAAATCTACCCCATGGATCAGAATCAAGAAAACCAGTTTAGTGTGGCAGTTCTCTGAAAGGGGTACAGTCATGATCTACATCTCTTGCATTTTCCCCAGTCTCTACCATTTCTTTTAGAAACTACTAAGTTACTCTATATCATAAAAATATTTTCCTGCCTTTTTTTTTTTAATTTTGATGATGGTCTTAACTTCCTATCATCTGATAACCAATTCAATGATAAGTTGAAAAGTTATATCCCCAAACTTATCAATAACTTTAATATTTTGACAATCTCTATTCAATTGCATCTGGCTTTCTTCTGATGAAAATAGTTCTCACTTTTCTAGTCTTCAGCCTCAGAATCAAATCCTCTTGGCCTCATTATTACCATACCAAATTGCTTTTCTTTTTCTGTAGTTTTGGCTTCCTATTCAGTGAACTTGACATACTAATTGTACCCAAGATCACACACTTTTTCTTTCCTTTAATGATTATTTAAAAGGGAATAGAAATATAAAGCTTGCAGTCCTCATCTGCAACATTATTTGTATGATTTGGTCTTGTGGTGTACAGGCTTTTTTGTGCTTTATACATCTGAGCATTTATTGCTATTTATTATTTTACCAATGGTAATTTTATTCAACCATAATCAGAAAAGTTTGTAACCAAGTAGGAAGACTGGGGATGAGTTGAGTTGCTAATCAGGAAGAAGATCAGATTGTGTGGAGGGATTGAGTGGTAGCTTTGCCAATATGGTAAAGAGCTGAGTGGGGAAGTGGGTCAGTTCAGTGATCAAGATTGAGGAGTTAGCAATCGGATAAAAGGGTGGGAGTAGATCACATCAATGATCAGGCAAGGCACTCGCAGTTAGTGGGATGTGAAGGTCAAGAGCCTTTTCATGGTCCTTGATGGATTAAAGGGTTGGGGATCTGGTCCAGTGCTCTGGGGAGCTCAAGCCAACTTGGAGATTTGGTGGCGGTTGGGGAGTGAAAACAATTAGTACTACGGGAAACATGGAAAGGGTGAGGGCACAAGGATGGATGGTAAATGTGAAGTAAGAAAACACAATTTGTCCAGGGAGTGACCAATCATCATAATTCCTGTTCAAGATAATTCCTGTTAATTTATCTATCAATGCTCTGCGTTACATCATTTGATCCAAATCTGACACTGAAATAGCATTAGGTACTCAAGGGTGGTTCACACCAAGATGTGCCTGGCAGAGTGGCGGAAAATAATCCAGAAATGGTGTTACTCCATTTTACTCCATCCGATGTTTGTTACTAATCACATAGACCTGAATTACAATATACTCTAATATCTTAGCCCTTTCGTCCAAGGAAATATCAATAGAAATAACTAGTTTTGTTTCTAGACTCGCAGGAACAGTTATCCCTCAGATTGGCAAAAATAGAATTAGTGTTTAATGAGCAAGTACTGCACAGAACAGAATGTAGATGCAGAATGAAATATAGATAGTAAGTGCTATCAAGAAGGTAACTCTGTAAAATTATTTCTGACTAAAATACTTTTGGACAATGCTGCACAGGTTCAAATGGGTAAAAGACAAATTTAATACTGATAAAGAAGTTCTTCATATACAGAGTGCTCAATACATTGAAAATAAATTCCAGAATGAGTAGTGAACTCTTATGGAATCAGTTAAGAGTCAATTAGGTGTTGCAATGGAGATTCTGTGGTCATTCTGGAAAGAAGAACAAAGACGAAATAAAAATTCTTTTTCATTTGTAATTATCTTGTGAAACCTACAGCCCATGAAATTCAAACCATCTACACATGAAAACCCACAGGAGATGACAATGAAACAGAAAATAGTCATTATTGCCAGACTGGCACAAGAATTAGAGCTTAGTTGGAGATGTGCTCCTGATCTCACAAAGTCACCAGCTCAGCATTAATTTAGTTATTAATACCAAGGTGCTAAAATAAAAGGTGCATATTTTCACAAGTCATAAATTTGCATTTAAATTCACAAAAAGTTATATTTATTTTGGGAGGCAAGAAAACAAAAGAATCTCTAATTTTCAGGTAAATAACTGAAGAGAGATTTTGGAAAGAAAAGCTAGAGACTCAAATACCAAAATTCACTGCAAGGTTATTTTGAGAAAGTAAATTATCTGGAATAAGAGCTGGTAGGAAGATAAAACAAAAAGCTTCCATCTTAAGTTGCATAAGGCACTTCTGCACTGAAAACTTGCTTTTATATTATTCATCCTACATACAGAAAACACCTGTAGTTATTTTACATTTGTAAGACACTATTATTTTCAGAATCAGGGAGATATACAATGTATTCACCATACACAGTCAGTGACATAACACTTTAGCAAATTTGCTGTATAACAGCAATGGGAAAGCCACACTTACAATTGGGCTGCAGTAGCACTGCAGTAAACAGCAAAACTGCAGCCTTGGTTTCAAAAGCAACACCATACGAGATCTCTCAGTTCATAGATTAAAAATTGTCAAAAAGGTAAAGAACAGCTTTTCTTTTTAAAAAAGCTTCATAGAAAAAGATGTTCCATAGGGAAAACCACATAATCTTATCATGCCCACACATATTAACTCCCCTGCCATACTAATTATTCCTTAAATTCATAACAATAATCACTGGATATTGAAGGCAGAAGACAAAGGCTGTAAAGTAAGGCTCTCTGAAATGAAGAGCTTCATTGATTTAATTGTATTTATTTTTCAGTTGCTGCATTTCTATAAAACAGATATTATAACAACACATGCTTGGCATATCCTTTTAATTACTGTGCTGTTCAATACAAAATATTTCATTTTCATAAATGAATAATGAACAAAACACATGTTAATTTTATCCTTGATGCACCACATAGACTTACAATAGTTAGGCAATGTAGTGTCTGATAAATAATATATTTGTGTACAATTCTAATTTTAATGCAAATAGAAAATTATTCTGTGAATAGTGATCAAAGATAAACTCAGATTTATGATGCATTAATTATAAACTTCCTCTTCTTAATGCAATGTTCCCAAATAAACACAGAAACTGACATGAAACAAAGTATAACCATAACAGTATATAGTAGAACATGGTTAAACTTGTGGTGATTAACTAGCTTTACATATTGAAAAGTCAGGTTAAAAAAATACAAATGTTGGCAATGTAAATTGTTCAAAATGTTTAAGAACAGGTGCAAATCTCATTGGAATGATAATATCCAAGTAGCATTCAAATTTCATGGGTTAGATTATTTGCATTCACATTAGCATCTCCAGGTGCAGATTTGGACAGGTGCAAGAAGTGCAAAAACAGTGCAAATAAAATATTCCATGATGATGGGATTTAAAGAGACAAGGACAATTAAAGAGAAGCCAAGAGAATAGCAAGGCAAAATATATTTCAATTCTAAAAGGGATAGAAAACACTGCATTGACTGAAAGTCTGAAAAGAGAGAATAATGGAATAAGAAAATCTAATTCGCAAGCATCATCTACAGACAAGTGATTGAAATAGGCAACACCTAACCCATAACTAATGGCTGCTGAAGTCTATGAGGGCTATGGTTGGGTGGGGTACAGATTTCCCCCCCAACTATGCCCCAAACTGGAGAGAATTGTGTGGAACACCCACGACCGCAGTCAAAAGGCTGCGTGCAAAATTACCTGGTAAATCAGAAGGCAGGTCGAGACCAGTTAAAGGGTAGAAGTGGATTGGTGGGGAGTTAGTTAAATTATGCCAGCAGCTAGTCAGAAGACAAGCCCAAATCAATTATTTTAGCAATAAGTAAAATAAATCTCTTGTATAAAAATAAAAGTAAATGCAATTCACAATGGGAGAAGGTACTGAGTTCACAGAGTCTCATGAGATTTCTCATGTTCTGATAAACAAAACTGACCTAGAATTATAGACTCAGTGCAAAGCAGTTAATAGCTACAATAGTTGCAGGAGCGCGCGCCAAAACCTTAGAAAGAGAACGTAATAGAGGTTGTATATCATCTAAAAAAATTCAGTATGGACAAATGCAACAAAGAAAATAATGAATGAAAAAATAAGAGACATATGTACACAATACGTGGATGGAACTTAACATCATAGAATGTTACCTTGGGGTATTACCTGACCTTTTGTTCTGTTTAAAGGTTTATGTAGCACAAGTAAATAGAATGCTGGATTGTATTGTCAACTCACACAAGTTCCAACCCCCACGTCCTTCTGAAGCTGTAGTATGCTCATGTCAGATTTCACCCTGTGTAATGTATATAATTCAGGTTGTAGTAATACATGTGCATCTAATCTTAATCTTGCTCCTGTTGTGGAAGCACAGAGGACTAATTGTGAAAGATTTTAAATTCCAATGTGATGTCCAATATGACAAAATAGTATGAAGCAACAGACATGCCAAGTGTGAAACTTCAATCTTCTGTATTTTACACTAATAACTGGTTTTATTGCAGAATTTTCAGTAATCGATAATTAGAGTTCATAACCCACATTCTGAATCTCATTCCTACATTGCATTTCACATAATCACAAATTTTTGTTCCCACTAGGGGACAGTGGTACTGGGGGGTGATGAGGACAGTGAGGAGGTGAAGAGTGACATCAGGTGAGGATATGGCACAACAGTAGATGATATCCTGGAAATCTTGAATATGTCAGATTATACGTTGGCTTGTACCAAGCCAGATGAGACTTGGGATTCAATATTAATATAGTGCTGGGATCTGAGCTGGAGATAGGGTGACAGTAGGATGCATGCACATGTCTTATTTCAAAAGGGATGTCTCCTCATTTTACTTCTGTGTTGAGCCTCTCCGTTGTCCTTGGGTGGTTCAGACTTGCAAGAAGCAATTTCATGCTGACTGCACAGAAGTTGAATTTGTAGTTACTGTGATGGATTTGGAGTTGCATGAATTTTGCCCAGTTAAGTAAAGGTTGATAAACTGAATTAGAGAGTACGAAGGCTGCACCCAGATTTAATTGGGCATCCCTGCATATATATTTAGGCACAGCTGTTCTCCTAGGAAGGAGATACTCTACCATACTAATGGAGAAAAAGGAAATAAGGGTTGTAGGTTGACCCAAAAGCTGAGCTGCAGGACTAATGTCATAAAGACTTTGAAGTATTTCAATAGCCAAGTTAGGAAAAGTGAACACATTTGCACACCCACCTGCATCCTGCCGCACAGTACATGCCCTTCTTACTCTTTCTCATCAATCATATTCTAATCACATAAGGAAAGATGCAGAAGCAGAGGAATCATCAATTGAGAGAGTAATATGGGGTCAATGCCAAATATATGAAGTACAGTGACATGGAAGGCAGCATTCCAGAGTGCCTCAAAGATTTGGGCAATGATGCTGTAAGTCATTGATAAGTTGTCTCCCATTGAGAGAATGCCCAACTCTGGAACTTGAATCATGGTGCAATGATCACTCCCCTTAAAGGTGTAATGATGGCTGGTAGACTATGGATGTCAACCCCAGCCTTAATTCAGAGTGACAGATATTATGATCTCACTGGACATGACTGATTTGCTCCAAGCTACCCTCCTGCACAGTGATAGACCAAATGTTCTTGACAACAGAAGGGGAGATGATATTGAACTCTATTTGTCAAACACCTTGTTTTTTGTTGATCAGAACACATACTGTTGAAGAGCCAATAAATTACTCCTACCTATGTTTGTATCCTGGATTATCTTCTATTTCCATACATTAAGAATCTACTCTTCTTTCCAAGCCAAGATGATTCCCCTCTATTGCCCCAATTCATCCTTTATTGCCAGTGTTTCCCTCACCCTCTCCCCATCTTTAATTCCTTTTGAAACATACACCCTGGAATATTTAGTTCACAATCTTGATTAGCATGCAACCTCATCACTTAATGACCATTAGATCAAACCCATTCATCTTTATTTGTTCTCTTAATTTATTTATCATGTTACAAATGCCTTCTGCATTTGAATGAAGGCCTAGTTTTAATTTCTTAGCCATTTATTTCAGACTTGATCTTATTCATCGCAGTATTATTACTAAATATATTCCCACTTCTTCACAAATCACTGCAATGCTCTGTCATCCTGACATTTCTCCTTAAATTTATAAATTTCCCTGCATTAGATGAGGATGACAGAAAAGTTTGTTCTCTCTGCAACTCCAGTCTCTGTCTAATGCCTTGTTCTTCAGAGCACAACATCAGACAATTCTCTTGGAGACTCTGAATGACCACCTCCAGACCTATTGGGGTACTTTAAGCAAAACATAGGTATGCTTATGACACTCTTCCATAATACATACTATTAATGTTCCTGGTGTCCACCTGTGTGTTACCAGCCAAGATTGATTGGGTACTTTTTGCCTTTTAACTGCCACCCTTTAAGGCTGGTTTCAGGTCTGAACAGATACTGAATGTTGGACTGCAACAGTATTGAAGCATCACGGTAGATCCAAGGATATCTGGCACAGAGTTACATGAATAGTTTTTCATGGTTATATGCAAGCTGACTGTGATAAGATGAATTCCCTTGCAGTTGTTAAATACTCCTGGTTGATCTGGACGCTCCAGTTGCCACTTACATGCTATCAGTGGAATCCTATACCTGTGGGTAGTTAATCAGAGACTAAAATCTAACTACCCTCTCATTCTGGCTCTTGTAATTACAGAGAAAATTCATTTACATAGCTCCCAATACTGGCAAATAATCCATCAGTCACCTATTTTATGCATTTATATGCAGCCTACTGTGAGGCCTTCACTGATATCTCAGTGACACCCTGTAAAGAACCAGAAATCAGGAATTGGGATGATGGTGGCTTTCATAGCCACTACTGACCTATAGCTTCAAGATTCAACAGGGAGCAGTATCTTGCAGATGGCTGCAATCAGCTGATATGTCCACAACACAAGCCTTTCAAGCAGGCTGAGCCTCTGCTTGAACACTGTGTGGGATTTGCTTCCTTCTTCCTTCTATGGCATATTGAGGGGATGGTCTTCACACAAAGAAAGTAGAAGGAATGAACTGCTAATGTCATTGAGATACAAATCTGACTAAGAATGACCAACTTTCTTACCACCACTTTCATTTGAAGTCGCTGAGTGTTTCCAATACAAAAGTGCAATGGAAAGTGAACACAATGAAGTGTCACAGTATCCCATCCTACCATACGGATACTATATTCAAGAACCTCTAATGGGTATACAAAACATATTGATCTGAGAGTAATGTAAACTCAGAATGATAGTAGCTGGTATGAAATAACGACACCTTGGTCATTTGCCATCTCCCAAGAAGCAATAATGGTGCAGGGAGCAAAATGGTGCCAATGCCAGAAATATGAATGAAACAGATGCTAGAAATACTTAACAGGTCAGGGGCATCTCTAAATAGAGAAATAAAATTAAACTTTTAGGTTGAAGACCTTTCTTCTCGGTTTCATGATAAGCTATTATTTCCAATTTGAAAAGTCAAGCTTTTCTCTCCACAAATGCTACACAGCCTGCTGAATAATGAAGCTGCAAAACAGGTTGAGTGGGCAATTTCTGTACTCATTTGTTCAAGACTAGAAAAAAAACTCAAGGTTTTTGTAAATGTTTTATGTTACTATCTCCAAATCTAGAGGTGGCTTTTGAACCTCCAATGATATAGTATGACAATAGAGATTCATCCAGTGAAAAAAAATGAATTGATTACTTGTCATGAAACTGAAACATATTGGAAACTGCATCATGACTGAGGCACTTAATAACTTCACCGGGCATTTGCAACTCCACACTGAAATTGATGAGATCAAACTACAACAAAAAGTGGAGTTAATGCAATAAAATATCACCACACTAGTAAAGGGTACTTCAAGTATCATTGAGTAATCAGAAAATTGTTATAGTTGAAATATCGTAGCATTGTATCGTGAGCCTTTCTCATAATGATCAAGGAAGCATGTACTCAATCACTACTACATAAAAAATATGAATCAAGGAAAAGTAGAATTCCTCAATTATTTGCTAGACACTAAGCTCAGAAGCAGACATTTATGATGCCTGACTTTCTATGATATTCAAAGAATAAAAAGACATAGTTATATTGTACCATTCAGATAATGAGGCACTTTTTTTTAAAAAATGTAGTCACTGTGGTAATGTAGAAAACATGGCTGTTAATTTATATACAGCAAGCTCCACAAACAGCACAAATGCTAATGGTGAATAATCTGTTAGCAATGTTGATTGAGGGATAATTGGCAGCAGTATGTCAGAAGAGATGTCCAGTTCATCTTTATGACAGTACCTCAGGATCACTCACTGCCATCTTAAGAATGTAGCTGAGGCCTTTATTCAGTGAACATGCAAAAGTTAGCACCTTTGAGAGTGCACCTTACAGTTGAATACTGCATTAAGAGTGTTAACCTGGATTTTACTGATCAAGAGGCAAAAGGCAACAGTATTCCCAACTGGGTCACAGTCAACATGACAAATACAAAGTACTGACAATTACCTACTTGCATTTTATGCAGTTCCTTATGATATACAGAAATTGATATCCTAAATTTGACACCTGCTTAAACCACAGTAATGTGCCTGCATAAGATCTTCTGCTGTTAATGAAACTCCAGAAGTTGTTACAATTTGGTAATGGTCCTTCAATATATTATGTAGCCTTAGCTATTTTCATAATTCCTTGGATTTTGAGAGACCAATATTACACTTCCTCCAGTTACTTCCAGACCACTATAGCAAGCAATTCAAATATGGTCAATGCCACTCAAATTGAAGGAAAAATCATGAAAGCAAAAACTATGGAAATTTGCTCCCTCCCCCCTCCCACTGAACACACACACTCAGAGTTGAAGTACCCATGATAACTGTGTTCATTCAAAAAGCAACAAAGTATAGTGATTTAATTTACTCATCTTAAATAATTAAAGAACAAGATGAGGCCATAATACCAGGTATTAAAATGGATTTGTGGTAATTTGCCTATTGCCAACTCATTATCCACTACAAAATAAACTGCCCACCATCAAATGGAATAAAATGGTAATAGCCATTTTTTAAAAATATATTCAATGTTAATTTCAATTTACTATATAGTAGATGTATACATTTATCAGCTAATTTTCCTTTCATGAAATGAATGGTGAAAGGGATGCAGCGTTTAACTTTACTTGCCTAGAAATTCCAGTCCCGCCACACTGATTCAATTGTGACAGACACATCAGTTCAAGTTATCAGGTGTTGTATATTTGCTGAGCTCAGGAGGACAGCCACAAGCCTGACTGGAACTAAACCCAAAGAGAGGAGAGGGGCAGAGATCTAGGACCATGCACTAAGCATCACTGACAGCAATATCTTTTGTGGTCAGTAAGGTGGAGAACAGTAGCGTCTTGTTATATACGTGTGTGATGGGAGGGGAGGGAGAGAAGGAATGTTATGTAAAAGAGAACCAGATAGTCAACATCTGTTGGGGGAGTGGCTGAGATATCAGGGAGGCTGAATCGATCAGGCACAGGGTTGGGTTGCAGATGTTGGTGGGGAATAGGGTGAGGAGCCGCAGCAAATGCAGGGGGATGGTAGAGTCGGGGAGCCACAGATCAGGCGGTTCAGGCAGCAAGCTGGAAATCAGGTGCAGATTTGTCTTAGTGCTAAGGATGCATGGTAAAGAGGCAAGCGTTTTACTTATCTGGCGAGAGGGTACACATTTTTTTTTAAGACAACATTGTTTCAGAAATATCCAATAACAGATGCCAGGGGACAAAGTAGGCAAGATAGCCTGCAATTCTCCAAGGGGAGGGTTGCACAGCAAATAACATCACTGTGGATGTCCCCGACACAGAAATCTTAGTGATATTGCAAATGTGATTACGACAGCAAGCCCGCAGGCAAATTTCATGATTGGTATGATATGATCAGGAAATAGTTGCAAATAAGATTTATTCCAGGTTGAATTGATTTTAAATTGCATAGCTCTGAAAAAAAGACAGCACTATATTGTCCAATTTGTAGACAACCTTTTTGCAACAGTATATAAATCCATTGGATGGATTACTCTGAGCTGAGTGAAAAATATAGTCTTAAAAACGGCATCTGTTCTTTTCAAAAATTGATCTTTAATTTAATGTGATGTAATAATTTAATATTATGGGAGTTAGGCATGCAAACTGAGATCAGAGTTACTTTAAAGATTTTTTTTGCTGAACTCCAGAAGAGCTGCCAAATAAATTTATAAGAAAACCAATTGCATAATTGTTTGCATTGAAAATGAAAGTCCTGACTCAGGCAAATGCCTAATTCTGAGACAAATTTAGCCTCACAGCAATAAAATAATCCTTCCACCAAATTGGTTATAAACTCTTCCAATGCTAAAAACAAGTTAAGAAGAAACAAATGCCTTGTATTTCCAATAAACAATGCTTATTTTTAATTTCACATTCTTTTTAGGAATTGGAGTGCTGTTTCCCATCATGGGTTGCATTGTATGAAGCTTTGTAAGAACTAAGAACCTGTAAACTGTAATGAACAGTTTTCTTAAAAAGTTTTCTTTTAGTGTGAATGTACCGTTATGAATCATGTACACTATATATTTCCTTTGAATTGTTGTTCCAGCCTTTGTTTTTAGAAGAAGAAAGAAAACTACCTTCAATAATGGGTATCTGTAGCTCTATCACACTACTTGCCCTACTACAATGCTGATGAGGAAAGGATGTTCCTCCTTAAGGAAATAACAAAGTAGTAATCAAGTGCGAGAAAAAAGGCAAACAGTGTTCTCTGGATAGTGTTGATGGCAACCAGAGAAGATGTAGCATACCTTGGTAAGGAGGAGAAGTACAAGAGGGTTCAGACATTTACTCTGTGCATGAGACAAGTAGACATATTCCTGACAGCAACCAAAAATCACCAAGATCTCAGGAAAGAAGGGAGGAATATGGTCATACATGAAAATAGGAAATCCACACCTTCGTAGGGCTAATGCACAAACCATACACAAGACCTCCTTGCACGGACAGTGCTGCAGAGGGACATTTTAACCTGAAGCCTTCAAAGATTTTTGAGAGCTGCAAGTTTGCAATCAGGGACTGAAACATTGCTGTTGATTACATTATCAGACAAAGTCACTGGCTAAAAAGATACAACTTTCAAACCATTTACATATCACATTTATAGGGAAGTAGTGATCATGGACTTTGACTTGACTGAGTCACTCAGATTGAGGGACTATGTGTTTCAAAGAATCAAGTATTGGGGAGCAAAGAAATCCAGTAGCCACTCAAGCTTTGCAGTGTTGGTCTAACTGGTCTGGTGGGCTTAAGGAGTCAAGGACATACAGACACAGCCAGACCAAGATCGCTGGCTACAATTCAAAGAGGGCGATCAAGCAAGTTGAGAAATGAATGGCTACTGTTCCCCTACTAAAGAAGGTGAGGGGAAGTATAGCTCGGGAGGAGAGTACAGTGAAGTTGGGAGGAGAGTCTACGGAAGTAAGTGTGGTGATCAAGGTACAGATAGCTACCCACCAGCACCATTACAGATTGAGTGTGAGAATAAGCCATCTGAAGCGGACTATGAAGCCTGAAGGCAAGCCAAGCAGCTAAATGCAAGACTGTCCAAGGAAGAAGCAAGCCAGAAATTGGGCCAATGTATGCACACCAAAGAGATTCTGAAAAGGTCAAGAGATGTAGAGTCATTGAATCACATGATGGTAATATTCCAGAATTAGAGTTGTGTGAAACTGTAATATCAACATAGCATACTTTTAATATCCCAAAGGTTACATTCTAAGAGATTTTTCAAGACCTAGAGGTTTACATTGTTAGGCTATCAGGCAGCAAATGCTAAAAACATTTACTTCACTACGGGACAGCAAATAAAGAAAATACTGCATTCCAATGGCAGCTTGAGGGCACGGGCAGAATATGATGGGAGTGTCAGCGGAAGCCACCACGGAGAAGACAAATCTGCAGAGCAAGTATTCACTGAGCAGGAATAATAAACTGTGGCAAGATGTCCCAAAGTGAAGGATAAGCCATGTGGAGCAAACAAGTTCAAAGTATCACTCAGCTGGTGATCTTGCTTTACCAGAACAATGGGAATATTCTCCATCCTCGGTAGAGATGTCTGTACTTGTCTGGCTAATACAAAACAGCCAATGCACTGTATTAGGACAAGGGTTCTACTATTGCAAGAATCCAAGGATAAGGTGGAAGGCAAGCATAGAATGTTGAAGTGAGTCAATTTCAATCAAGGCAATACACAAGACTACATCAGTTTTGGAAAACAGCTTGGTGTCTACTAACTTGCTGTTGTCCCCAAGGATTACTAAATGGGCTGCATCAAGCTCAAACTAAGCTGGATACCTTGAGGGAGGAGTGTGTTGGTATTTGGGAATATTTGGAAACAACATATAATTGTAATTAATATAACAATGGTGTTTTGGGCTTACAATTAACGTTTCGAAAATCTATATAACAGTATGTATTGTAACAGCTATAGTACGGACTGTGCAACTTGTTATGCACTAAACATATCGGAGAAGAGATCCATTGAGATTCTCAGTACCAGAAACATCAGAACTAGATATTGCCAAAAGATTACGTTCAGTTTTTGGTGTAGTGCTTTTAATTGAGAGCACTAAAAATACTTACTAAGAGTTAATTGTATCTGTTACATGTATGTAAATAGTTAATTGATAGATTAATCTAATATATATAAATAGTTATTGCTGGTATGGACTTATTTTACTTTTTCTGAAATGGGAAGGCTGTGGAATATCTGACAAGATGCTTTTGGTACCTTTAAGAGCACTGTAACACATGGCATGACTTTTGATATACTGTAATTGCTTGAGTGGTGACTGCCTTCAGTAAAGAATTTTACTAATCAGCTATATGAAAGAGCCTACAAATTGCAATTTTATTCAAATATTCAGGAGATATATCAATGAACATGAGAAAGGTCCATTTATCTAAAAGTTTTATCTTTGATCATCAGCTTGCTTCTGACCCTGAACACAGATTCCTGCTGGATAGGAAGAGTCTAAGATTTAAATCCATCCTGACTGGTGGAGGCTTTGCCACATTTCTGGCCATGAACCAGAAGAAAACTAAACTTTTAGAAAGCATTGACAAGAGAAATAACAGATTCAGTTTAGTGATCTTCTACTGTACTTGTGAATCAAGTTGGAAACTTAGCAAGGCATGGTGGAAGGTCTCCTGACAATTGACTTACATACCACCAATGGTACTACCAATGAATCCCCGAGATCTGATGTTCATAGATCTTGAGGGTGTATAATAATGTAAATACCCCTGACAGATAGAATTATTATGCTGAGAGGATCAGAGACTCACTGGAAAGAAAGACAAGAATAAATATAAGAAATAAGTGTTAAACACAAACTTTGATGAGGTAGCTGGGATGCAACAGAAAAAAAAGCTTACGGGGTGAAATAATAAGTCGTCCAGTCCCAAATAATAACATATCACACAAATTTGACTCAGAAGGTGGCCACCGAGTCCATTGTTTTCATGCCAAGCAAAAAATTACCTAACTTCCCAGTTCTTTGTCCATAGCCCTACAGGCTGCGGTAATTCTAGCTTTTATCTAGGTAGTTTTTAAAAATGTAATGATGGCTTCTACCTCCAACCCAGCCGTTCACCAGGTGAAAACATTTTTAACCAACTCCCCTATAATTCTCTACCAAATCTACATCCCTTAGTTATTGATCTCTCTGCTAAGGATGAACAGAGAGGACCCTTTTACCACTTACAGGCTTCTTATAATTGTAGACATCCCAATTAGATTTATTCTCAGCTTTGCCAATCTCAACCCCAAACAAAAGTCCTCGAGCCCTAGCAACCTGGTTGTAAACTTCTCCCCTCTCCAATGCTTTATGTCCTCCCGGCATTTGGGTAGCTAGAACTGTATTGAGTACTCCAGCTGTGACCTAATTGGTTTAACCTCCCTGCTTTTATATTTTATGTTTTACCCAATTTTGGTATTATCTACAAACTTATTAATCAATACTCCTACATTTAAATCTATATTATTCTTGTGTACCATTAAACACAACATACCTAGCACTGAGCTCTAGAGAACACAACAGTAAGCACTCCACAATTACCTTTTAGTTTTTAGGCTGCCACATTCCCTTTTCATTCTCTTTACTGATCACCCTGATATATATATATATAACAAATGTCTTGCTTAAATCCAAATTAAACTACACCAACTGCACCACACTCATGAATTCTTCTTGTTAGCACCACAAATAGATTAAACCCTTCATGAAATAAGATCATCTTGTTCCTTAATTAAACTATATCTTCCTAAGTTATGATTTATATTGCCCCTCAGAACTTTTTTCCAATAATTTTCCCACCAGGTTTGTTATGTTGACCTGCAATGCTATGGCCTGTCCTACAACACGTTAGCAATCTTCCAGTCCTCTGTCACCATACCTGTAGTCAAAGAGGATTGGAAGATGATGATCAGTGCCTCTGCTGGTTCCTCCCTTGCTTCTCTTCATTTTATCTGAGCATGGGTGGTTTATCCACTTTTAAAGATCCCTGACCACTCCTCTCTCTACTCATCATCTACAATATATAAAACACTTCTGCCCGAACTGTTCTCTGTGTAGGCCCCTCTTTTGTGAAGACAGACAAAGTGTTCCTCTAGAACCAAACATTTTTAACTCCACATTTGAGTTCTGTTATTTTAATTTGTGATAAGCTCTATTCTTTCATTTAAGCACTTATGAAATATCGTGAGTTTTTCTTTATTTACCTGCAATCACTTTCACATTGCCTTCTTCATTTTCTTCTTAATTTCAGCCCTATTCTTTCCATAGTGTTCGTGGCTTTCTGCAGTGTTGATCCCTCAGTATCAAGCTTTAATTTTTTTGCCTTAACTTTATGTATGCCTGTTAACATCCAGCATCTCTTCTTTCAATATCTTCCACTCCTCCAAAACCTAATTACCTTCAAGCAGCTGTTCCTTGGCCACACCTGCCAAATCATATCTTAGCCTAGTGAAACTGGCCTTACTCCATTAAAAACCATTTACTCCTGGACTCTCTTTGCTCTTTCTCCATATCAATATTAATTCTAACTGAATTATGATCACCAAGTCTAAAATGTTCTCTTGTTGGTACTCCTTGTACCTGCCAGGCCTCATTCCCTGGTGATACATGTGAGTTGTAACTGCTGTTTATTTTTAAGATACAGTGACAGTCCCGAAAAAGAGACAACAATTGAATCTGTATAGTATTGGTTGAAGAATGAATACTGACCTGATGATTGGAAGAATGCTCTACTTCTCTTTGAATAGCAAATGAGCTCTTTAGCATGCACTCAACAGGTAGGCAAGATCACAATTTAAAATCTCACTCAGAGAGACACACAAGTAACAATGAAGCACTCTTTTCAAGCAGCATCACTCCAATTTAAAAGCAAAATACTGCACATTTAGAAATAAACTGGAAAAAATGGAAATTCTCAAGTCAAATATGGAAAAAGAAAATAATTTACACTTCAGGTCGATGTCCTCTCATTAGAATTCAGCCTACTTCTGTGCTTGAACTAGAAACTACAATCTCCAAGTTTGATGTAAGAGCTGACAGCTTAAATTGATGTTACTATTGTTTCGCCCCACTTCTCTTTACTCCTGATCTTACTTTGTTTAATAACAATCTCACCATGTTGATCAAGTATGCAATAGTTTGAGCTCAAGCACAAGTATTGGAGAAAGCAACCCAAGGCAATTACAAAAGTAAATTTGATCAAGATTTTGGAAGGGGAAAAAGAATCTATCAAATGAAAGCTTTGAGGAGCAAGATCCTTAAGTAAAAGCTTTACTGCTTCCCGTAGACAGGGACGGGGAAAATTGCCTTGTACAGAGTTAAAAGACTGCAAGATACAAATATGCAATCAAAACAACCTGGTAATTTTTGCTTTCATGTTACACACCAAAAAATTCAATTACATAATGATGAAAATAACAGCGTTATGTAATTGAATTTCTAACTAACAGTGATCAGAAAACTGAAGAGACTCGAGCAGATCGTGGAGATGGACAGCTTGAAGGAAGAAAAAGCTTAAGAAAAAAAGACAGCTGTCACTCATGAGCAATGCCCTTATGACAGCTGATATACTTCATTTTCCTGAAATTCAGATAACTTTGAGTTTTATTCTATAGGTAACATTGCTGACATCGACTGACAAAACAACTTTTCAAGTTTTTTTTTAAAATCACCTTTTAAGAAATATTTCTCAATGTTCTTGTAACTGACATTGCCTACAGAATACCTTTCTGTTTATAATTTCACACCAACTCACCCAGAAATTTCTCTCTTACTTTCTATCCCACATGAAGTCCTAAACATTTAGAACCTTCACTGGGATCCACCAGTTCCACATTTATTCCCACATTAACATCAAGACCCAACTCTTCCCCAACCTGCCAAAACAAGAACGAGCAAGTCTCCACCACCCATTCCCCACCAATACACCAACATCCTGTCCCTGCTCCCAACTGCAGCCTTCCCATTACCCCCACCAAATGCTGCACTCCAAGCTCCTCTCCAACTTTCCCCACCCCATCGATCTCAAAACTGGCCTCCAGGAGCACATTTCATCTCATCCAGAAAAGGTTTTGTGCCTGGGTTACATCATCACAAGATCACAAGACAAGGGAGCAGAAGCAGGCCATTCGGCCCATCGAGTCTGCTCCAAGGAAAGGGAAATAGAAATGAGAAATGGGGAATGGGGGAAGAAGAAAAGAAAAACTATTCTAATCCCAATTACCGGCCTTATCCCCATATCCCTTGATATACTGACTATTTAGATATCTATCTATCTCCTCCTTGAACGCCCCCACTGATCTGGCTTCCACTGCTGTACGTGGCAAGGAGTTCCACAAATTCACCACCCTCTGGCTAAAGAAATTTTTCCTCATCTCTGTTTTGAAACTGTACCCTCTAATTTTAAGATTGTGCCCTCTGGTCCTGGACTCACCCACCAAGGGAAACAGCCTAGCCACATTTACTCTGTCCTTTCCTATCAATATTTTAAATGTCGCTATGAGGTCCCCTCTCATTCTTCTGTACTCCAGTGAGTACAGTCCAAGAGCCGACAAACGCTCATCATACGTAAGCCCTTTCATTCCTGGAATCATCCTCGTAAATTTCCTCTGAACCCTCTCCAACGTCAACACATCCTTCCTAAGATGTGGGGCCCAAAACGGCGCACAATATTCCAAATGAGGCCTCACTAGTGCCCCGTAGAGCCTCATTAACACTTCCTTACTTTTATACACTATACCTCTCGAAATGAATGCCAACATAGCATTCGCTTTCTTTACCACCGATCCGACCTGGTGGTTAACCTTTAAGGTATCCTGCACGAGTACCCCCAAGTCCCTTTGTACTTCCGTGCTTTGGATTTTCTCTCTTCCTAGATAATAATCTGCCCGCTTATTTCTGCTTCCAAAGTGTACAACTGCACATTTCCCTACATTGAATCTTATCTGCCATTTCCTTGCCCATTCTCCTAAACTGTCTAGGTCCCTCTGCAACCTTCCTATCTCTTGAATACTCCCTACTCCTCCCCCTATCTTGGTGTCATCCGCAAACTTAGCCACAAAACCATTTATTCCATCATCCAAATCGTTAATGTACAAGGTAAAAAGGAGCGGTCCCAACAGATCATCTGGTCTGGTGATCTGATGACCAATACAGTCATTGGACAATGCAGACATCTGCGCCATTTTTGTACACACAACTTGACATGAGTGAATTAAGCACAATTTCATGATATCAGTCCCAAATTTGACACAATTTTGAACTTGGTCTCCCTTGTTTGTTAGCAATTTAAGATAAAATTTCAGATTTTCCTCCTCACTGTCAGTTACCATATTCTATGCTTCTCTCTGACCACCTCACTGATGAATCTGTTCAAGGCCGAAAGCAGCCAGAAAAGCCGGTTTGTATATGGTTTCCTAATAACCCCTATTTTGAACACTTGTCGATCAAACTTATGGCTCTATCCTGCATTGCTTTCACTGGCAGGTTTATGTCATGATAACCAGATCTGGACATAGTGTTTAAGGTATGATCTGACCAGAACTACACAGAGCTTTATGGAGATTTCCTCTTGTAAACTCTATTGCTGCAGCTACGTTTTGCTGATTACTACGATTCTGTGGTTTTAGAGGTTAACATGAAATCCAGCAACATTGATCTTTTTCAAATTCATGATGTTTCCCAACATCATCACCAAATCATTCAGTCTTTCACCTCAAATTTATCATCTTGCTTGTCTGACATCCAGTCCTAAATGAGTAGAATTTTTCTCCAAGTATTAGAAAATGCAAAGTCACTGTCTTTGGTCCCTTACACATATTCCATTCCAGAGCTATCAACTTTATTTACTACCTGGGGCTGAACCTGACTGTATGGAACTTTGCTATTCTATTTGGGATGAGCCTATCACCTCATATCTGTTGCATAATCAATATTGTCTACTTATAATATTCTGCTTTTGCTCCTGAAACCAACATCCATGTCTTATACATCTTTAGAGATGATGTCTCAGGTGCTTTCCTGGTTGGCCTCCAATCTTCCACTCCATGCAAGTTTGAACATAGTCATATTGCTGCAGCCCATATCCTGCAGTCTGTCACCTAACTCATTCCAAGTCCCACTCACCAATTAATCCTATGTTTGCTGATATATATATATATATATATATATATATATATATATATATATATATATATATATATATATATATATATATATAGAGTCCCAGGACTGCAGCGTCTCATCCTTCAAACCTCTCCGACGCTTTCTCCAACTCTGCAGCTTCGTCCAGCCTAACAACCTTGGGATTTTCTTGCTCTCCCAATTCTGGTTTCCTACACTCCCCAAGCTTTAATTATTTCACTATTGCCATGCTTCCTTCTTCTGGCTCTAGGTTCCAGAATTTCTTCCCCAAGCTTCTCCACTCTATGTTGGTCTTTTCCTTTAACACATTACATGTTCGTGTCCTTGCATGGCTAAGTATTAATTTTGTTTGACACAGATTCTGTGAAGCATCTTGGGTAATTTGACTGTATAAATGAACTATGTAAAATGCAAGTTGTTTTGTTATCATTTTGCGCATGTATTAGTCCTTTTTATTTTCCTATATCTCCATTCAGTTTTATCTGAAACTGTTCTGATCAATGACATACTTGTATAACTTGTCTGTAATTTCCCATTTGCTTCCTCTGTTCCAAGTGCTCTCCAGCTTGTCATCAACTGCAACTCTAATCATTCTTTTCTTAGTTTCTGAAAAAGATACATCATTTCTTCATCCCAGGAACCAACCTAGTGAACCTGTTCTGCACTATCTACATGCAAGCACATCCTTCCTTAAATATGGAGGCGAAAACTGTACACCAGTGCCCTGTGATGTAACATTGCATCAAACCTTCCCTATATTCATACTCCATATATCTTGCAATAAAAACCAAAAGTTCTGAGTCCATGTTCCATTCCAGAGACTTGAGCTCAAAATCCAGGCTGATACTCTAGACCAGTAGTGAAGAGGTCTTTCAGATGAGATATTATAACAAGTCCTACTGAGGTGGATGTAAAAGAACCCATGATACTTGTTCAACCAGTATCACCAAATAAAACAGATTATCTGATTACTTTCAAATTGCTGCTTGTGAGCTCGTGCTCTCTGAAAATTGGCTGCTATGGGTTTCTTACATTACAGCAGGTGACTTCACTGGGTATAAAGCGCTTTGGGAAATTTAAAGGTTCAAGACGATTTTATATAAACACATTCTTTTCTTATAAACGTTACGTTAAGGATCTAAAGTATAATGGAGCTGCTTTCCATATAGATGCTTTGCTACTGGTGAAAAGATTTTTTTTTATTAACATTGTGTAGATATTGACAGTATACAACTTTTACTTTGCTGCACAAGATGAAAATAACACTTTTCCCAAGCACATTAATTATAATCTTTCAAGCTAAACACTGAATATCTACTACATTAATATGAGATTAACCTGCGTTACTACATTTCTGAACAAAATTATCTACACTATACAACACGGTCATGATTGTCTGATTGCAATTCCTGAATTAAATGGTTTCTTCATGATCATTCATTTAACAATTCTCTTATCCTTAAGGAATGTGGCGAGGATAAAAACTTAGTTATACATCAAACTGTGCTGTATCATTCAGAAAGCCGTGACTTGAAAGTTCCTGTAATTATGTTAGGTTATGTAGAAATGACTCAAGAGGTGAGCCAATTTCAGTGCCTCAATAAATCCTAGACACAAACATAAATCTTAATCCATTATTCCCATGCTGGCATTGATCCAATCCAGACAAGCAAGATACTAATCTTGTCTGAAAGTGCACAGAGTGAAATTAGCTTGGCCAGTCTCAAGCCAGTTCCTGGTAGATACAGAACTACTGAGGGGAATTCACATGAACTCTTCTACTCAACAGTATTAACATGAAGAAAATAAATTGAAAGATGTGAGTTTCTGCACCTCATATGATTTGTCAAAAAACCCAATGAACAAGCTTGTTACCCTAAGAAAATAATAAACTGTTATTTCAAGCACATCCCTAGTGAAAACTCTAATTGTCATTGGAAATTTTGGGAGACATTGTAATCAGACATTCACAGGGCACCTTATGATTGGAGACACAAGAGTCTGCAGATGCTGGAATCTGGAACAAAAAAATAAACTGCTGGAAGATCCAGTCGGTCAAACAGTATCTGTGGTGGCAAAAAGGGTGTGTCAATGTTTGGGGTCAAGGTCCTGCATTAAGACAGGTGGGAGTGAGGTGGGGGGGGTGGGGGAGGGAAGAGAGAAAAGATGGTCAGTATATAGAAGTGCAAAAGAAGGGTTGGATGGGAGCTGATGGAACCAGATGAGGAGAGAACGATGGGCAGATGGATCTGCGGTTGGGGTGGGGCGGGGGGGGGGGGGTATGGAAAAGATGAACAAAGGGTGAGAGAACGTGGGTGGATGGGCGAGAGCAGGAAAGGAACACAGGAGGCGTGGGTTACCTGAAACTTGAAAATTCAGTGTTCACACCTTATTATGATTGGAGCTAGTTTTAATATTGCCATGGTATTGAAACACAAACTTCATTCATATCAAATGTAAATTTGTCTTCTGGAAATTTGTTGGTGTCACACATATGCAATGTGCAACTAACATAGTTTATACTTGTTTTGAACTGAGATCTGCATTTGTGGTTACTCACTGTAATAATGGGCTGATTCTGCTGGTGCTGAAGTACTACTGTTTGCTGAAGAAAAGCTGTTTTTCACCATGACTCGTAATCTAAGCACTGAAAGAAAGAACAGTTAATTGGTGAATAAATTTACATTTTTTTTAAAAAATAGCTTTTTTTTATTAAATGCAATGAAATAATTTATTTTCCAAATACCTCTAAATATTTGGTAGGTGTAACGTGCATTGAAATATTGTCATATCCTCGATACAATCACCAAAATATATTCAAATATTTAAACATCATTGGTCTGTTAATACAAAATAACATGTATGCATTTTGTTAGCCTGAAAGTGTATTCGGAAAAAAGTTTTCATTGGCCATTCTTACATGAATGTGCCAAAGAATTACAAAACAGTTAGTCATCGAATGCTCAAATAATAAAGGCCAAATTACTTCATGCCTGAAAGTAGTTGCACATCCAAAAAGAAATGTTATAGGATTATCATGTACTTGTCAGCAACAGTTTTGGCCACGGGTGTGCCACTGCAAACTTCAGTCATGCTCGAACCACTGCTACAAGAATGCATGAAAGAATTTTTTTAAATTTATTCATTCATTCTTTGGGATGTGGACGGTGCTGGTGGTGTAAGCATACGTTGTCCATCACTAATTCCCACTGACAAGGTGGTGGGAAGCTGCCACTTGCACCATGGCTGTCACTCTGGTGACAGAGTAGCTGAGGTGAGCTCTGGCCATGGTGCGCTGGTGGTGGAAAGAATGAATGTCCCAGTTGGTGTTAAGATTCTTGTATGCTGTCGAAGCTTCATTCATCCAAGTAAACAGAGAATATACCATGTTCCTGACTCGTGCCATGGAGAGACCTAGGACGTCAGAGGAGTCACATCAATGCAAAATAACCAGCCTCTGACGAGCTACTGTGGCTACTGAATTTGTGCAAATCAGATGATCCACTTGATATTCTGGTCAATGGTGACCCCAGAACATTGATTGTGGAGAAACTCAGTGATGGTAACAGCACTGAATATCAAGGATAGGTAAGCTAGATTCACTTCTTGAAGATGGGTGTTATCCACCAGTTTTGTGCTGAGAATGTTATGGGCATATTAGCCCACACCTGAACATTGTCTAGGTCTTGCTGCTTATAAAAATGGACAGAGTGATTTGCCAAGATGACATAAATTGAATTGAACATTGTGTTATCTTCAGTAAAGATCCCAACTTCTGACCTCATTATGGAAGGAAGGTTATTGATGAAGCAGCCAAGTGCGGTTGGGCTTTAGAATCTGCCGAGGAGCTCCTACAGTCATGTCCTGGGGCTAGGATGATTAACAACCACGACCATCTGCCTTTACGAGGTATCACTCCAAATAAATGGAATGTTTTCCTCTTGATGCCCATAGACCAGTTTTACCCAACCTCCATGATGAGACAATAGATTAATGATGCCTTGATGTCAAGGGCAAACGGTCTCATCTTACCTATGGAATAGAACTCTGAACCATTTCAATCCACATTTGTGAGGAGGTCCTTGCTGAATATAACTGGGCACTGGTGAGCAGGCTACTGGAAACTAGGTGTTGCTGGGTAGTACATATGACATCTCTCTTCATCACTTTACTAATGATTGAGGATAGTCTGATTGGGTAGACACATTCTTTTTTTTTGTGAACTGGACATATCTGAGTAGTTTTCCACATTCCTGCTCAGATGTGCAACTCTCTTGGAATTGCTTGGTTAGTAGCCTGGTTAGTCCTGGAGTCCAAATCTTCAGCAATGCACCCAGGATCTTGTCTACTCCCTTTGCTGGATCCAGTGCTTTCAGCCATTTCTTAATATCAGAAGTAATAATTCAAGCTGACCAAAAGCATGAAGACCAGCTTCTGTGATGGAAGGAATCTCAAGAGGAAGCAGAGAAGGATCATTTTGTGTGCGTGCACAGGTGTGGGGCAGGGCAGAGAGGGCATGTAGGTGAGGATGGCTGGCTGATGATAAACATAGAACAGTACAGCACAATATGGGCCCTTCAGCCCACGACGTTGTGCCGACCTATATAAACCTACTCTGTGTTCAATCTAACCCTTCCCTCCTACACAGCCCATAACCCTCCATTTTTCTTTCACCTACGTGCCTATCTAAGAGTCTTTTAAATGACCCTATTGTATCAGCCACTACCACCACCCCCAGCAATGCATTCCAGGCACCCACCACTCTGTGTAAAAAAAACTACCTCTGACATCTCCCCTAAACTTTCCTCCTCTAACCTTAAACTGATGTCCTCTGGTATTGGCCATTTCTGCCCTGAGGAAAAGGTGCTGGCTGTCCACTCTATCTATGCCCCTCATAATCTTATAAACCTCTATCAAGTTGCCTGTCATCCTGTGTCGCTCCAAATCAAAAGCCCCTGCTCGCTCAACCTTTCCTCATAAGACACGTTCTCTAATCCAGGCAGCATCCTGGTAAATCTCCTCTACACCCCCTCTAAAATTTCCACATCCTTCCTACAATGAGGTGACCAGAACTGAACACAATACCCCAAGTGTGGTCTAACCAGAGTTTTACAGAGCTGCAACATTATCTCATGACTCTTGAACTCAATCCCCCGACTAATGAAGGTCAGCATGCCATACTCCTTCTTAACCACCCTATCAACCTGTGCGGCAACTTTGAGGAATCTATGGACTTGGACTCCTAGATTCCCCTGTTCCTCCACACTGCTAAGAATCCTGCCGTTAACATTATACTCTGCCTTCAAGTTCAATCTTCCAAAGTGCATCACTTCACATTTTTCCAGATTGAACTCCATCTGCCACTTCTCTGCCCAACTCTGCATCCTGTCTATACTCCATTGTAACCTACGACAACCTCCTACACTAGCCACAGCACCTCCAACCTTCATGTCACCTGCAAACTTACCAACCCATCCCTCCACTTCCTCATCCAAGTCATTTATAAAAATCACAAAGAGCAGGGTTCCCAGAACAGATCCCTGTGGAACACCACTGGTCACTAACCTCCAAGCAGAATACTCTCCATGAGCAGAACCTTGTTTGAGTCATGGCAAGGGGAGGTGGTGGGAGAAAAATCAGGGAGTCTTAAGGGAGATGGTAGACATCAGGGAAGATGGTGGGACTGAAAAAGAAATGGTAAGGAATGGAAATTACCCCAACAGGGTTACAGCCTGGAATTATTCTGTTATAGCATCGTTGTTATGCTATTATAGCATCCCAGGAGTGGCCAAGACAGTGCATTCTGAAAACAAGAATAACAAATAGAGTGTTGCATGAGGAATTGTATCATTTGCCATACATTTGACACTGAAATCACATCAGATGTACAGGAGTGGATTCAAAGCGGAAGCGTTCAGTCGAATTTCCAGAGTGGTGTCAGTTGAACCAGAACTGGTGCATTTGCACTCAACGCCTGAAAAAAAGTTACATTTTCAGCCACACAGCACTGAATTTCTTGACCAATATGTTCATACAGCTGAACTATTCCTCATTGAAACACCATTATAGACTTAAATATGTGAAAATTAGATGTTAGGGTTACTCCCAATAAAATTTATATTCCTATTTCATTTCATGAATATTGCCAAAAATTCCTGTTTTATTTCTGGAACTTTACAAAGTTGATGAGTGGTGCTCCCACACTGATGTAACACCACAGGGAATGATTGTCTCCATCAGCCACAGGGAGCATGTGAACGTGCAAGCAAATTTTTGTTGGGAAATGCTTCCACACGTGATTCATGAAACTTCCCGTTTCCTATTTGAATTTCAAGCAGCTACTGGCAGTTGACTTTGCAAAATCATGAGAGGTCTGCATCCTTAAAAGAGACGTTCTCCATGGCAGCATTGACAGATACTATGGCTGCAAAGTACAGGTGAACGTACAACACCGAAAACTGCTCCTCAATGATACTAAGCTAAATCGTGCCCCCCCCCCCAATCGATGGACTTCATGTAGAGTCCAAATGGTCCCCCAGCCTTATGCAGGTGAACGTACCCTGCCGAGCCCTCACCAGTCTGACATGGTACAAGTTCAGAGTGCTCATTAAGATTCAAGGTTAGGGCATCAATCCTGCCCTCCATTACCTGGGACCAGGTTGCCATTCACCAGGCATGTTAAGATGCCACTCAAAAGCAGAATGCTGTTCACCACCTACAAAGAGATGATACCCATGGTCAGCTTCTTTCTCTGTTCAAACAGAGGGAGGCCACCCAAGCAGATTGCTGCTCAGCAACAATGGAGATATGCCACCAGCAACCTCATCTCCTTTATCCAACAACAGGGAGAAGCCCCACATTCAGATACTTCTCCATATGGAACAGGCCATTGGTCAGAAAGATCTGCGGGTGCCGACAGCTGGGAGTCACGTCCAGTATGAGTGGGTCACAGCAAACTGCAATGCCATTGTGTATCCTGTCTCATGAGATATCCGTTGACATTCTGGTGACCTGGCATTACTACCATGCTTCAGGGCAGTAAGGTCAGCACAGTGGCACTGCAGTTAGGGCTGCTGCCGTACAGCTCCAGAGAACAGGGTTCGATTCTGATAGCAGGCATTGTTTACATGAGTTTGCACATTCTCCCGATGACCACGAGGGTTTCCATCCGTTTCCTCCCACATCCCAAAGACATGATGGTAGGTTAATTGGCCATTGTAGATTACCCCTTGATGTAAGAGAGTGGCAAAAAGAATCAAATAGAGTTGATGGGTATGTGAGAGAGAATATATCGCAAGGCTGCAGGAAAATAAGGAGGGGGAATGGGACTAAAAGGGATTGGCGCTGCTGGGAGTCAGCATTAAACCAATGGGTCTAATAACTTCCTTCTATGTATAATAAGTAAGGTAGCAATGATACTAATGCCTCTGAAGCATCAAGATCATCTTTATCACACAGCCAACTATACCAGACTGTGGGACACAGTAGTCTGAAACTGAACCATTACGTGCAAGAGCTTTCCAGGGGCATTCATCTCGAACATCTGTGGACTCTCCAGGTCAAGGGAAACAGGCTACATACACTGCATTGTGATGCGAGCCTTTTCAAGCTACCCTGGAAGGCATTCTTTAAGAGATGGTATACACACAGGGAGCTGCAGATCCCCAATGGAACAGTCATTCAGAAAACTCCTTCAATTAAAATAACTTTACAGATAGGACACCCGATGATTCTGGATTGTACTGTATCAAGAGTGAGGTAACATTTCCAAATGCAGAAATATGCATATGGAAGAGATACTCATGAATAAGTTAATCTATTGCTTGTACTGTGACTTTGGATTTAGGTTCAAGTTTAAATTTATTGTCGTAGGCATATATACTCAGGGTATATATGCAGCAACAGCCAGTACATTACAACCATAAGTTAACATAGACTTAAATTAACATAAGTTATACACAACTTGACAAAATAAACTAAAGAAATATATTGAGTACATTAATGGAAGTTACATTAAAAGCTGCATGCTGCCAATGTCAATGTACCCAAGCAGCATAATTTGATAATAATGCCACTGTTTGAAGCTTACTGCAGTTGCATCCTCCAGATGTTTCACTCTGAGAATGAGTAATCCTCAAAGCACAACAGGTTTGTCAGCAAGTACTCAGCCAGCAATTTTCATGGTTGCTTTCTTGGCTGATTCAGCACATGTATTGATGGAATTGGTTAGAAACCCCTCTGAATATCAAAAGAATGAAGTATTGTTAGCTACATGTATATATTTAAGTACACCTTAGTCACGTTTGCTATGGGTCAAACATTATGCACCCATCATGGACCTGTGAGGTAGTAATCCTTTCAGCCAAGCCAATCCACCTCCCTGCTGCTGATAAATCCAGGGTGCAAATTTAATAGATCACACTTGAGAGGGCTTTCAGGGCACAAGACAGCTAAGTGTGTGAGAATCATACTGGGGACAGTGATGTGAAGTTTTTGGTGCAGTCAGAATTCCTTGGGCCACCAGCAAAATTTCATCCTTCACCAGCATGATGTCAGAAATAATTCATCTGTAGGAAACAATGTGCCAGCTGTGCTTTATTCCTTTTGGTCATGTTATGTCGACATTGATAAGTATGCAATGGAATCTACAGTGGGGTCACAGATAGAGGAACGTTTAAGTAGTGATAGACAACACTTGTGTACTGTGTCTGGCTAAATCCTATATAATCGTTCCTGACAGCACGGCCAGATATTGCTTCCTGCAATGGAGAGCCACATGCTCAGCATGTGGTGCCAGACCCTACTGCTGCTCACCTTTCCCCTCATCTCCTCTTGATCTTTTTGGTGTAGAACTTCCTCCCCTAGTTATATTTCCCTAGGCATGGGCTGAGCTTTACTGGTAGCCAAGGTGCGCAGCATGCAGTTTACAATGATAAAATATTAGATCTATTTGGGATGTACCACAGAGCATTCCGAGACTAATGGAGGGAGTGGATTCTCATCTTGTTTGCGCTTTGGTTGTGCTCTGTCTATCATTGCAGTAATACTCAGCAAGAGTGGATGGAATACAAGCCAGAAGCTTTAGAAGCAGTGGGTAACCCTCCTCATCCAAGATCAAGCTCTAAGGACAGTGCTCAAGAATGTTTGGCATAGAGGACTCCCTTAGAATCAAATCTTCATGCAAGCCTCCAAGATGAACGTCATTGAACATGTGAAAATTTTACTCATGATAAATGATCCCTTGAACTTTGAGCAAGGATTGGGTTCTTCAGGAGAACCCAGATGTATAGAGTACCAATGATCTCTCTGATGCTGCAATAAGCAACAACTATGAGATCTGGAGGGAAGGAAGTGGAGAATGTCTATGATCTTGAGCTCCAGATGCAAAGCAGTTCAGGAGTGCAGGAGTACTTGAAGGTTCAGTTGCATAACATTATTTACCTCTGATGAATGCCTGAAATACATTGACATTATTCTTCGAGGATGTCACATAAGTAGCACATGCCCCTCTAAACTCCAGGGCAATAGCATCATTGAACATCTATGCTTCTGTTCCTCCATCAGGGACCATAACTGTCTGTTAGGCATCTGTGATAATTGGCCCAAAGTTCCCACTGAAAACTTAACCAGCACTATGATCATAGAAGCACTAATGGTATGCAGTTAGCAAGTGCAAATTTTTCAATTGTCTTAAAAGCATACTCCAGGGAAGTCTAAAGCTGTCTCGTGAATTTTCCTCTCAATCCAAGTATCCCTTAGAGTATACAGTGACATGGAGAGTCCTCTTAAACTCAAACATCAAGAGATTCCTGGACTTAGAAGGTCCATTCCAGAATTTCTGAAAAGTGGCATTACATGAAAATCGATGTCATTAGCTGCACATCTGATACTGAAAGAGAGACTGCTCTATGATCAAATTTCACGACATATATATCAATTCTTTCAATTCATTTTTGGGATCTAGGTGCCCCTGCCAAGGCCAGCATTAATACCCATCCTCAGCTGCCCTTGAAATGGTGGTGATGAGGCATGGCCTTGAACTATTGCAGCCCTTTGGGTGAAGGTTCTCCCATCATGCTGTTAGGTAACAAGTGCCAGGATTTATACCCAGTGATGAAGGTCTGGTAACATATTTCCAAGTTAAAAGAAGCTGCAGGTGATATTGCACCTGTGCACCTGCTGCCTTTGTTGCTGGTAGTTTGGAGTCAGAATGGCCTGCAATGCATTTTGTAATTGCACAATGCACTGTGGTAGTGATGGAGCTAATGAAGGTGGTTGATGGGATAGCAATCTAGCAGGACGTTTTGTGTCAATCTTCTTCACAGTTGTTGGATCTGCACACATCCAGGCAAAAGGAGTGTATTCAATCACACTTCTGATGTCCCTTGCAAATGGTGGAAAGACTTGGTGTCAGAAGGCATGTAATTCCCCGCAGGATACCCAGCCAGTGACTTGCTCTTATGGCCACAGTATGTGGCTAGGCAGGTGAGTTTTCAGTAAAAGGTTGCCCTCAGGTTATTTAAGCAAGGTGACTCAGCAACAGTAATGTTGAACGTCAAGCACAAATGGTTAGACTCTGCCCTTGCTGGAGTTGGTCACTGCCTGATAATTTTCTGGCACAATTACTACTTGCTGCTGATCAAAATGGAACTTAATGTTACCTAGATGTTGTTACATGAAGGCATAGGCTGCTTCACTGGCTGAGGAGTTGCGAATGGAATTGAACTGTGCAATCATCAGTGAGCAGCCCCACTTCTGACCTTATAATGGAGGGAAGATCATTGCTGAAGCAGCCAAAGGTCACTGGGTCTTGAACATTGCCCTGAAGAACTATTGCAGTGAGGTCCTGGGTCTACGATAATTAACCTCTGACAACAACCACCATCTTTCTTATATGAGGTATCACTTCAACAAATGGGAGTGTTTCAAATTAATACCCATTGACTTGGTACACTTGGTCAAATGCTTCCTTCATATCTGGAGTATCTTAAAAGTGCAATCTTTTACTGGCCTCCAACCGATAATCATCATGCCATGAAGCCCAAATTTAAATTCAAACCACCCACAAAAAAATCAAATATTTAATTAGCTTATTCTGTATGAACTTGTAAAGTTCAATTAAGGATAAAAAAATAGCCTAATAGTTGATTATGCAAGGTAATAGTTGGTAATGTTTTGTGGTCTCAAATTAACTTTATAATTTAAAAAAAACAGAAAATGCTCAGCGTTTGCAACATTTTCTGTTTTTATTATTTCAAATTTCCAGCATCTGCACTTTTTTTTAATTTCACTATCTGTATAATATATGCCAAGGAGTTAGATCTTCCTATGAAGTTATGTGCTTGGTTATATATTCCAAAATTCATCTGTTTTGTTTTTAAGTCAAAATGTCAAGACATAGAATCTCTTTGGTCTCCTATGCTAAAAACACAAAATGCATAGGGTAATCCTTTCCTGAAATTCAGATAGATTGTGCATTCAGTGTGTGAAATCAAGATAAACATGATATTTAAATTTAGTTGTTAAGCTGAAAGTTGAAAAAAAAATGTAAATATTTCATAACAACTAAAATAACTCTAGTTATCAATTTAGGTCAAATTTGTACTTCCACATATATAGCACTACATGAGTTAGTCTACGAAATAAATTTTAAAGACTAAGAAATTAGATTGGATGACGTCCATTTTGTATATCGTATACTGACCCTGTAAAGGACACAAATAGTATGCAGTACATATATTCTGATTCATGCCTTGTGAACACTGCATGTTATGTTGGTTTGGATATTCAGTAATTACCCAGAGTGCCTACCTAAAGGTGAGGTTAGTCATTATGCATTCAGGAACCCAGCATCTACTTACAGAATTGGCTCCCAGCTGACTACAGTGCTGTGGTCACTTTTCTCAAGTACAACAGCCCAAGTTTTTTTAGAAATGGATCCTGGTGGTTTCCATCATCACAGTAAAAAAACTGGATTTTTACCAATTTCAAATTAAAACTGCTGGTAGTCACTTATATCTATCCATACCTTCTAGAATAACTAAGAGCTTGGTGGTACCATCCCTGTCTGTTGTTGTTTTTCTACTTCCCCAACTGTTGGGGAATTTTGGAAACTTTGTCTTGTAATCTTCCACACCCAGTGGTTCATGGCCACCACAGAATTCAGGCACACACTAACTGCTAGACTCAATCCTGAAAATTTAGATTTGTTCATTTCAAAACGCAATCTAAATAGGGCAATATTATTTGGAGGTAACTCTGGTTCAAAAGAATTGATTGAATCAGGCAATCTTGAGTACAATGAATCAAATTTCAATTGACCCTCTGCCACATGGCACTTATCAGCATATGAATTATATTGCAGATCCATCAGAATGTGATCAAAGGAGACACGTGAAAAGTATTCCATGATCGATTATACTAGTACAGTACAGTGCCAAGGAAACACTCAATGGAATGTCATGGGCTTGAGATTTATGGACCCTAAGGGGCACAGCATCACCACACTGGTTAACCTTACATTGAACATTCTGTAAGTAGAATGTCAGAACAATTCTGCAATATTCCTATTTCTTGACCAAGTAGCAAATACATTTTGGGGTAGATTTAACTTTTGGAAAACAACAGTCACCATCCATTCCTGCCTTTGGTCATTTGAGGCAGAGACCTAGGCTTTATCTCTGTATGCTATGTGCTTACCCCTGTGACAGCAAGTGACATAGGCCATTTGTGAGGGGATGTGGGATGTATTGGGACAAGCCAGCACCAGCAGTGGGCAAACAATACTTGAACAATGAAGGTGAGCAAAAATATGGTTTGGAAAAGGTTTTAAGGTCATTTCTGAAGCAGGCAGCAGCAACTTGCCCACGTTTCCCATCGAATTTAAAATCAGGGTCTGAAATATGCATAAATTAGATTCATCAGCAGAAATAGGGGAAACATTCATGCTGCACACTTAAATATTGAGGCCAGTGATTCAATGTTAATGGAGTGAGAAGTCAACTTATGACAATAATGCTTGTTCTTCTTGGTTAAAATGGACCTGAATTAGAGAGCGAGTCAGGAAGCCTTGGGATTCAGTAATAGCTTTCTTTTTTTAAAAAAATGGAGGGTCTCTACACTCTGGAGGGTTTCACAAACTGAAAGGTCAAAATTATGAATTTACTGTCTGTTGCTGTTTTTTGGGGGTCTGGGAAAATGGTAATTTTTGTACTGAAGATGAAAATTTTGGGCAATAACTCTGAATCCCAGTAGGAGCATACTAATCAATTGTATTCACCTAGGAACTGAATTAGGGCAACAGAAAGCTATTTCTTTTTGTCTAAAGACAAATGGTGTGATTAAAGGATTCCTCTGATAGAGAACATTACCATAAGAATACAACCATCAGAATTCACAACCACAACAGATCTTTCTGTTGCGTTAGACCACTGTTGCTTTTCTTATCTACCTTAAGGAGAAATTGGAACTCTACTCCCGAAAATCTTTAGTGCATCACCACTTTTGACACATAGCACAAGCAAACTTCCATTATATTAAGGTCTTCACCAATACTTAACATGTTTTGTTTCAAATGATTCTACAGCTGGGGCCAACCATTGCTCCAAAGCACCCTCTTTAATATAATGGACTCCTTCATAACTTTACAGCTCAGTATCAGGTCAGCTTTCAGTCTGTTCTTTAGAGAAAAGAGCCCCTCACTTTCAACTTTTCGGCAAGGATACCCATTTTAGTTCAGTACCCCAAAACACACCATTCATGATGCATTGCCACTCAGAACATAAGGATCTGTGAAATTTCTCTTCTTTAGTCTTTCCTTCAACAATCTATGGCTTTTAAAAATCACAATTTGGAATCACCCAACTTTATTTGTCTTTTGATCCCCAATGATAATAAGAATCCAGGTTACTTAACCAAGATTTGTCAATGAAGATACAATATTAACCACACATTTCCAGAGATAAACTTTGATTTTGGATTAAAGCAGACACAAAATTTAACACATTAAGTTAAAGTGTAGTATATCTTTAATTAACTCTAGCATAATCTTAGTCATTTAAACACAATTTAAACTACAATTAAAACAACTTCTTTTTGTAGATATGCAAATAATTGCTTCAGCCAATGTTCCTTTCAGCATGTAGATGAAATGAATGCAGTTTGAATTACTATTTAGTGTAGTATATCTCAGCATTTTACAGCCATCCAATAATATGAAACCTAATTCAGCATAAGCAATATATTAACATTTGTGCTGCCAACATCTTTAAATCCACAGTCTGGTCTAATACACACCAAAGATCTCATTAAAGTTCCACAGATTTGAATAAGTTCAACTGATCTTTAAACCATGGAACTGCCGGCCCACACCAAAAATCTGAACATTCTTACTATCGTAAATAATCAGAACCAAATTATTCTCCATTAAGCAGAACATTCATATTTCAGAAAAATACGGGTTTGACTACTTACACCATTAAATTGGTGGGATGGTGTGGAAAACAAGCAGCTGCATCTCCATACCAGGACCTTTGCCAGGACGGCATGTGGAAGCAGAACAATCATCTCATGAGGTGTTGACAGCGGTCTGGACAAAAGCTCTATGGTGACGATATGAACGAACGATGATATTGGAGAAGTTCAGTCTACAATTCTGTGTGCCATATTATGGAGTAGAATTAAATAAATTTTATGTTATATTTAGTTTCTGCAAAAAAATGCAACAAAAAAAAACATCAAAGCAGCATTCAGACAAAGTTGATTTTGGTAGGATTTTGTTCTTTTTTGCACAGACTTAGAAAATTAACAAAATACTTCTAAGGATCCAAAATTTCTAAAATTTCTGTTTTATTTTCATTGTCAATTTACTCAATGACCATCTGAAAAATCAGCAAATATGTAAGGGTTCATGGAGATATTTTGTGTGCTGATTTTTACGAGAATAAATACTACATAAACTACAAATACTACATTAAACTGCATAGTTATTGCTAACTTCCATCCACTTCTACATCTCTTTTGGAAATGTATTTGCATATGTAACTAAAATATTATGGTCAATATTGGTATTATCACTTGTACCGAGGTACAGTAAAAAACTTGTCTTGCATACCGTTCGTACAGATCAATTCATTACACAGTGCATTGAGGCTGTACAGGGTAAAAACAACAACAGAATACACAGAGTAAAGTGTCACAGCTACAGGGAAGTTGCATTGCAGGTAGACAATAAGGTGCAAGGTCAAACAAGGTAGATTGAGAGGTCAAGAGTCCATCTCATCGTATAAGGGAACCGTTCAATAGTCTTATCACCATTGGATAGAAGCTGTCCTTGAGCCTGGTGGTATGTGCCCTCAGGCTCCTGTATCTTCTGCCTGATGGGAGAGGAGAGAAGAGAGAATGACCTGGGTGGGTGGGGTCTTTGATTATGTTGACTGCTTCACCAAGGCAGCAAAAAGTATAGACAGCGTCCATGGAGGGGAGGCTGGTTTCCATGATACACTGGGCAGTGTCCACAACTCTCTGCAGTTTCTTGTGGTCCTGGGCAGAGCAGCTGCCATACAAAGCTGTGATGCATCCAGATAGGATGCTTTCCATGATGCATCGATAAAAGTTGGAGAGTGTCAGAGGGTTTATTATTAGGGTTTATTACTCCAAGTTAATATTTTTACTCTTACTTTAATCTGCACATAACCAGTATCGTTAAATCAGGTAACCAAAAGTATTATGAAACAATGCCACAATTAACTTAGTTTGCTTATCATCTCAATCAGAGTACAGTTGAAAAGACAGTTTAAACAAGACAATAGGAAGAGTACCCAAGACTTTATGGTTTCCAATTGATGCCTTTTTGCTTCAATTGATGTTTTTGGAGAAAATCTTGACAAGATACTTTCACAAACTTCTATCTTTATTGGGATGATTCAGACTACTGTAGCTGAGTGGAGGCACCTCTGAACCTTTGTCTATCACCACTGGGCTGTGTAGTGCAAATGGATTTCATAGCCTCTCACTTAGCTCTTAGAGTTAAAAAAACACCTGGCAGCCTCAGAGCCAGACCCAGAATGTAAGCAAATGTCTACCAGATGCAGATACACATTCTGACGAGAGGAATCTCCCCAGCCAATCATCTCCCAACTTACTACTATGGACCCTGGATAATGTCTAGAGCAAGTAAGATAATAAGGATTGGAATAGAGAGTACCATTCTTCCAAACAAGTCAAATAAATGACAACAGTGTAGACCAGAATCGGAGTTAACTGGAATAGGTTTAGGACCTTAGTGAAATATTTTGTTAAATCTTATTGTGTACAAAGAGTGATACGTACATCCAAGCTGACATTCACAAATCATAGTTAGACTTCCCTATTAAAGAGGCAAGCTCCAGAAATACCTGGGAATATCATCTTTATTAAACCATAATTGATGGGCCAGGCAAAAAATTCATAGAACAGAAATTATACTCACCCCTCAGTATTTAGAAAGAACACTCAATTACAATTTCTCTCTCTTATCAGACTCTAGCTGTATACCATGCTCCAGAGTCCAGCATCTGCAGCCTCTTGTGTCTCCAGAGCTGCGTACCTTGCTTGCTCTACTATTTCATTGCTATATAACCTTTGTAACATAAATAGGAAAATAATATTCAGATTCAAGAGGTAGCATTGCCTTTGCACAGTAACACAAGTTGCAATAATTATGTACATACTAACTGGGGCATACTGCAGAGTTACACCAGGCAACTGATATGAGTCTTTGAAATACCAATGGTCTTTTCCATGGGCTTCATTATATTTCTTGTGTGTTTCTGTCTGAGCATGCTGTTTTAGACCATACTCCAAGAGATGCCCTTTATCATAAATAATTCTCAGTCACCAGGCATGTCAAGTTGAACAGTTGCACATTAAAAAATTACATGGCCGTCATGTGTATTAATATGTGCGATAGGACAATTGTTATTACACACTAAATTGATTTTTAATGAATAAAAGCATTTTTGATTAATAAAATTGAAGAAGTTGCTGTATCAGGCAAGGAAGCCACATTTGTTCTATCAATTGATCCATGCACCTGTGAAAGCCTCGCCAATATACAGAATTAGATCAGTACACCTACATTGGAATAATTCATGGACCAGGCAGCAAAATGCAAGATTTGTTTTACTTCCTTTACACACTGAGGCAGTGCTCCCTGACCGAAAAACAAAAAGATTACCTGGAAGGACTCAGGAGCAAAATATTTCAAGACAGAGGTCACTTGCATTGCTGCAATGCAGTTCTAATGCAAATGACCAGCTAATACTCCTTCAACAGCAGACATTTGTCAAGACCCTTAAAGGAGAGGATGGACATGAAATACAGTCTTAAAAGATATTTATTGACATATGAATCCTAAGTTTGGGTCCCTTTCTAAGCAGTATAGAAAAATTTTTTAAAAATACAGAAGAAAGAAATATCTTCTGATCTTTGATTCATGAACATCCAATAAAACCACATCTACATTTCGCATTTGTTACACAACAGTAAAGGTACTCTAACTAACAAAGCAATACATTCATTGCAGAAAGTTACTTTGCTCAAAAGACCTGCCAATAAACAAAATGTTCCATGCAAATTAAAATATAAAATTGTCTCCGCAAATGGTGCATTCAACCCAGGAATAGTGTCCCAATTGTCAATTATAAAGGGGTTGTATTCTCAGAGGTTGGTTTTAAAGCAATAGGTAAGGGAAATTACTCAGGCATCCTAGTCCAGTACTGCAGGCAACAGAATAAGGTGGTGGCAATTTTGGTACAACTCTTTGCAATAGCATTGTCACAGTCAGTAGCATTTCATTTGTTTTAGTGTTTTAAGATAATGTTAAAATATAGAGTTTAAAATGAAAAATCCATATTTATTTATTTGTTCAGTGTCTTAATCAACTTTGGGAAACTGAGACAAGTAACAAAATCTGTCAACTTCAATTATACCATTACCTCCTTAACAGGACAAAAAGTTCTGATTCTGTCCTATGCCACGCTTTATGGCACAATCCACTTCATATGAAGGCTGGGAAATGGAACACATAGATGTTGTAGACACAAAAAAAGTGAGCATCACTGCAAATATTTATTAAACACTGATGAATGAAATAGTCCAGCTATGAGGATTCAATCTCTGAGTGAAAGTCCCAAAATAAAATTATATTTAGAAATCAGCAGCATAAAATAACAATTGATAAGTACTTTTCTGGTGTATTTGTGCATGATCACTGTTAGGAATAGCAAACTGTAATGTGGATTAGTTTCATGTGAACACTCAAGAATACTGTTCTCTTCCTGGATATCAGACAACTAAGTGCATTAAGGTGACGTGAAAATGATTAAAATTGTGAAAAAGCAACCTCTAACCATGCAAGGCTGAAGGTTCAGGTATTATTCTTTAGTAACTTATTTTTAAATACAATGAATAATGCCTTTAGTGACTTGGCTACATCACTGAGTGAAGGACATGCTCAAATTTGGTGCTGCCAATGCTTTATGCCTCACTGATAGTAATCTCTTTCCATTTATCATAGTGCCTCAGCTTACCTGATTTTTTTTAAACCAGTCAGTCACTCATTGACCACCAATATTTATATACACAGAAGCATAATAGCAGCATTCTGTATTTCTTAGGGATCACATTGCTTTTAACTATGTACAGCCACATCAGAGTAGTTTCTTCTCATTAGTTAGGCCTGGTGTATTGATTGTAATCATTTTTATTCATTAAAATTTATTGAATTACTTTAAATTTGGTTTGAGTAGATAAATGATATACCTCCATTTATAATGAGCAAAAGACCATAATATTCTCATTAGCACTCCATAATTTTTATTTATTCATTCAAGGGATGTGGGCTTCAAAGGTTGAGCCACCATTTAGTTGCCCATCTCTAACTGCCCGAGAAGGTGATGGTGAGCTGTCTTCTTAAATTGCTGCAGTCCCTCAGGTGTGGGTATACCTACCACGCTGTTAGGGAGAGACTTCCTGGATGTTGACCCAGTGACAGTGAAGGAGCAGCAATATATTTCCAAGTCAGGATGGTGTGTTGCTTGGAGGGCAACTTCCAAGCAGTGGTGTTCCCATGCATTTGCTGCCCTTATCCTTCCAGGTGGTAGAGGTCATGGGTTTGGAAAGTGCTATCTAAGGAGATTTGGTGAGTTGCTGCAGTGCATCCAGTAGATGGTACTAACTGCTGCTAATGTGTGTAATGGTGACGTGAACAAATGGTTGGAGATGGGGCACCAATCAAACGGGCTGCTATGTCCTGTATGATGTCAAGCTTCTTTAGTGCTGTTGAAGTTGCACTCATCCAGGCAAGTGGAGAGTATTCCATCACTTTTCTGACTTGAGCCTTGCAGATGGCAAACAGGCTTTGGGGAGTTGGGAGGCGAGTTATTCACCGCAGTATTTCCAGCTTCTGACCTGCTCCTGTAGCCATGTTGTTTATATGGCTAATCCAGTTCAATTTCTCGTCAATGGGAACCCCCAGGATGTCGATAGTGGGAGATTCAGTGATGGTAATACCATTGAATGTCAGGTGGTGATAGCTGGATTTTCTGTTGTCAGATACTGTCATTGCCTGGCACTTGTATGACACGAATGTTGCTTGCCACCTCTCAGCCCAGGCCTGGATATCATTCAGGTCTTGCTACCTTTGGTTGTGGACTGCTTTATTATCTGAATCATCGTAAATGGTGCTGAACATTGTGTAATTATCAGCAAACATTCTTACTTCTGACCTTACAACTGAAGGAAGGTCATTGATGCAGCAGCTGAAGATGGTTGGGCCTAAGACACTACACTGAGGAATTCCTGCAGAGATGTTCTGTGGCTGAGATGATCGACTCCCAACCACCACAACCACCTTCCTTTGTGCCAAGTACGACTCGAACCAGCAGAGGGTTTCCTCCCCCTCCGATTCCCATTGACTCCTGTTTAGCCAGGGGTCCTTGATACCATACCCCATCAAGTGCTGCCTTGATGTCAAGGGCAGTTACTCTCACCACCTCTGGGGTTTAGCTCTTTTGTCCATATTTAGACCAAGGCTGTAATGATGTCAGGAGCTGAGTGACTTTGGCAGAACCCAAACTGAGCCTCTGTGAGCAGGTTGTTGCAAAGCACCATCGATGGTCCCTTACATCACTTCGCTAATGATTGAGGATAGACTAATGGGGTGGTAATTGGCCAACTTGGATTTGTCCTGCTTCTTGTGGACAGGACATAACTGGGTAATTTTCTGCATTGTTGGGTGCCAGTATTGTAGCTGTACTGGAACAGCTTGGCCAAGCAGGCAGCAATTGCTAAGTAATGGGCCATAGCCTTTGTTGTGTCCAATGATATTAGCCATTTCTTGATATGACATGGAGTGAATCAAATTGGCTGAAGACTGGCATCCATCACGCTGGGGACCATTGGAGGAGGCCGAGATGGATCATACACTCAGTATTTCTGGCTGAATATTCTTGTAAATGCTTCAGCTTTCTCTTTTGTACTGATGTGCTGGGCTCCCCCATTGATGAGAATGGGAACATTTGTGGAGCCTGCCACTCCAGTGAGTTGTTTAATCGTCCACTATTCGCGAATGGATGTGGCAGAACTTCAGAGCTTAGATCTGATCCATTGGTTGTGGGATTGCTTGGCTCTGTCTATTGAATGGTTTTTATGTTGTTTGGCATGAAGAAGTTCTGTCTTACGGCTTCACCAGGTTGATTGCTCATTCTGAGATATGCCTGGCTCTGCTCCTGGCACATCCTCCTGCAATCTTCATTGAACCAGGGTTGATCCCTTAGTTCAATGACAATGGTAGGGTGGGGGATTTGCCAGGCCATCAGGATGCAGATTGTGGTAGAGTACAATTCTGCTGCTGCTGCTGCTGATGGCCCATAGCACTTCATGGATGCCCAGTTCTGAGCTGCTAGATCAGTTTGAAGTCTGCCCCATTCAGCATGGTGTAGTGCCACACAACATGATGAAGTGTACTTGTGAAGACAGGATTTCATCTCCACAAGGACTATGCGGTTGTCGCTCCTACCAATACAGTCGTCGCTCCTACCAATACAGTCATGGACAGATGCATCTGCAACAGATAGATTAGTGAGGACAAGATCAAGAAGACTTTTCCCTCTTGTGGTTCCCTCATCACAGGCCACAGACCCAATCTAGCAGCAATGCCCTTTAGCGCTCAGCCAGCTTGAACAGTAGTGATGTTGCCGAGCCACTCTTGGTTATGAACTTTGAAGTCCAGCACCCAGAGTACATTCTGCACCTTTGCCACTCTCAGTGCTTCCTCCAAGTGGTGTTCTACATGGGGTAGTATTGATTCCTCAACTGAAGGGAGTCGGTAGGTAGCAATCAGCAGAAGGTTTCCTTGCCCAACTTTAGCCTGATGCCATGAGATTTCATGGGATCCAGAGTCAATGTTGGGGAGTCCCAGGTAAGTTCCCTCCCGACTGTATACCACTGTGCCACCCCCTCGGCTGGGTTTGTCTGGCCTTTGGGACAGGACATATCCAGGGATGGAGATGGTGCTGTCTGGCACTTTGACTGTAACATATGATTCTGTGAGTATAACGACATCAGCATCTTGCTTGACTCATCTTTGAGACAGCTCTCGCAATTTTGGCACAAGCCCACAGATGTTGGTAAGGAGGACTTTACAGGGCAGTTTTTGCTTTTGTCGTTTCTGATACCTAGGTCAATTCTAGGTGATTGTCCAGTTTCATTTCTTTGTGACTACTTAGTGGTTTAATTACAACTGAATGGCTTGCTAGGCCATTTCAGAGGGCAGTTCAGAGTAAACCACATCGCTGTGCATCTAGAGTCACACGGAAGCCAGACCAAGTAAGGTTGACAAATTTCTTCCCCTCCAGGCCCTGGGTGTCAAGAATACTAATCTTGTGATATTACTACTGTGCCATTGCCTCAGCATTGATTATAATATTCCATAATTATAGTGTTCTTAAGAGAATGAACATTGTCACACCAGACAATTCATTAGCAAACAGAGCTACCTGGTCAGAGAATCCTATATAGTAAAAAGGGAAAAAAAGTTGATTATTTGAATTATGTTAGTTTATATTTCAAAGATGTGTGCATATTTCTACAAAGGAAAATCTAAATGGACCATATTCTTGGACTAGGAATTATAATTTTATCCTCTGCCACAGACTTTTTAAGCATTTTTTAGCAAGATACTCTTTATCATTGTAATTTTCTAATAATTGCAATTAACACTACAATAATTCAGGCCAAAACCCCTCTAAGAAGAGCAAAAATGTTTTTTTTTTAACCTTTGGAATGTCCCATAATATGGAGATGTGGGAAAAATAATGGGTCGGTTTTCCATACCGCTTTAAGCTTGATGTAGCACATGGCCCCAGGGATATCTCCAGTTCTAGTTTTGGTTTGTCTTTCAAGAGAAAGTTATGCATTCCATTTTGGGTTACCTACTTTCCTGCCTCCACATGTTGCACAGTGGATATTGAAAATCAACAGAAAAAGCATTTATCACCATTTTCATGAAACAAGAAAATCCTGTTATTCTAAAATTAAATTCAAAAGCCGTCTGCTGTTCCATTCAATATCTTTATTGTTCTATTTGAATTGCTGTTTCCAATTTATAGCTTTAGAAATATATAGGTGACCCTGAGCCAGTATAAGCATAGAGTTGCGAATCAATTACTCAGAACCCTGCCTCCCATAGTGCATAGCTTCTAGTCAGAAGACATTCATGATATTTTATCCCCTTCAGGAAATACCTATGCACTGTTTTTATTAGGAAGATCTTTTAAGAAATTGCGTGTGACATTGTCAATAAGATATTGCATTTTCTTTATTAACTAAATGAGAAGATTAACTTTTCTGCCAGTGACAATGTACTATTACCCACACCAGCACGAAATAAGATTTCACTGCCCAGAGGCAGTGTCAATTTTAGTAATTTCAAATGGAATTGCATTGATATCTGTTTGCTCAAAAGTCAGTTATAGACTTCACAAACTCAAACCAGTAAAAACATTAGAGAAAGCCATGAAAATGAAATTGTATTATGTTGCTTTGCTGCTCGTACAAGTCTAAAATATGCCAGTTATTCAGTATACACCGAGAAAAATGGTTAAAACTTCAAGAACAAAAGTTTGCTTGCACTAACCATGAAAGCACATTCTGCATTCCATATAGAATACGGTATTTCTATTGCTTAGAAATACATCCCCAGTCAGTACTGTTAAACATACTACACATGCTACTCCTAAAATTCAGTTCAATTTAATTCAGTATGCATTATGCATGAAGTCAATGGAATTGAATTTCAAATGCAGCATACAACATGCCATTACTACCATATTGAGTATTTAGAACTACAAATGAAGACGAATTTCTATGCATTTAAGATTTATCTTTACCCACACAGTAGAACTTCATGAATGCTTCACCTGTGTTACCACATTTCATCACAACTCTTGAAAAGATAAATGCTCCGCGAGCACAGGCAGTATGCACGACTCTCTGATCTAATAGCTTGACCATCCACAACACACACATTTTCATTTTCCAGAAATTTCCCTCCATACATTTACTGTTTGGTACATTTGACCCCAGCCTCAATTTTAATTGGAAACTTTGCTCTGATTTGCTATCTGTACAATCAGCCAACACTGCAAAACACAAGATATATCACTTCACAATGTCATGTGATACATAACCACATCCTTGTGACAAACTTAAATTCTTAGAGAAATACTTTCAAGCTAGAGTGATCAACATATTAAACTAAAAATAAAAAAAATAAAAATCTATTCCTTAAAATTGAGCATTAACACTGGCAATATTGCTCAATGGTGAAAATATCAATTTCTGTGCCTCTAATTTTAGAAAACATCCACACTTTCCAGTATGAAGCTCTTGTACCATAATCAAAGTTATCCACAGTTGCCCAAGTTTTAGTAAGTCAGGCGCAAAACAAAGAGCCTTTAAATCTAAATCTAGCTAATGCCAGTAGCCATATCCAGAAGTAATCACTTACCTTGATACTTAAGCTCAATTTTAATTTTTTTTCCAGATATAATTCACTCAAAATGATACCATAGGGTTCCTTACCAATTAATCCAAAATTTTGTCTCATTCATTTTAATATTCTGTGCATATTAAAAGAACAGGCACTATCAAAAATGAGGAATAGTGCCATCTATTCATAACAGACATAATTCCTTTATCTGAAAGGAAAGATGACTAAGTCCATAGACTATTGCCCATCAAGGTCAATGCCATGAAAAATAATGGAATCTTTATTCAAAACAAAATACCTAGTGGATAAAAGTACAAGTGTAGATGACAACCATTTCATAACAGTCTCTCTTTTAAAGAACTAAAACAGTTAGCAAGGTTAAGAATGTAGATGGTATGTTAGATTTGTGCATTTTCAAAAAGCTTTTGATTCAGTATTTTGTAGTGCACTCATGAATCAAGGACAGAGCATGGTAAGTTAAGGCATCTGGACAATAAATAGTGAATCCCTGATACAAATGGATGGTGGAATAGACATAGTCTCAGAAGGATCAGTGCCAGGGATCACTGTTGTTTGATACCTGCATGACTCACATCCTGACATCTATCTCAAAACATATGGATGACAATAATTTAGGGATCATGTTTTATATAAAGAAATGTTAAGACAACATATAAAGGCATAAACTTGCAGAATGGCCAAGTCATTGGCAAATTAGTTCCAATGTAGCCTAGCATGAAGCAGCACATTTTGGTAGGAAAAGTAAGCTGGCCACATCTTCCTTGGGAACTAAGAGTCCGAGTAGGATAAAGGGGAAAAAGGATCTTCAAGTTCATATAGACAAATCACTATAAACAAACAAATTAGTTCACTTCTATTCAAATATAATAAATAACATATTAAACTTGTATTGAACCTTGATTAGAGCATACTTGGAGTACTCTGTATAGTTCTGCTCTCCACATGTGTATGATGGTATTGGTGAAGGCTTAAAAAAGATCTGCAAGTATGGAGGTTATACCCAATCAAAGAGTGAACAAAATTGTACTCTTTTCCACGCAAGAGTAAAAATATCTTCTTCAACAGTCCCTCAGCATCAAGGATGACTTACTTGCACTCATTTTGTTTTGGGCTTGGAGGTGACTAATGAGACCAATGTTGGAATGTTAAGGCAGGTGTGGCTGAAAGGGTTGGTGGCTGGTGAGGTGATCTGGTCTTCCTGATGCTTATGTAGGTCATCTGTGTCCTCCTATGGCCTTGAGATTATCAATCAAATCCCAAATACTCCTTCTCCACTTTGCATTGTCATGGGCCAGAGATTCGCAATAGGGATGTTACATTTCTTCAAGGTGGCTTTCAGCACATCCTTGAATCTTTTCCTCTGTCCACATAGTAATCTCTTCCCATTACAGAACTTGGAATAGACTGTCACATGGGAAGTCTGTAAGATTACAAACGAGTAAATTTAGGAAAGATGCTGCTACGTGTGGAAGAGACAAACTATGGGCCGTGAATATAAAAATGCCACTAAAAAAACCTAACAAGGAATATAGCAGCAACTCTTTAACGAATTTTCTCTTTCTCAAGTCCTGGACCTGAAACGTTAAATGTTTCTCTTTTCACAGATGCTGCCTGATCTGCTGAGTTGTTCCAGCATGTTCCATTTTTATTTCAAATTTCCAGCATTTTTCTCTAACCAGAGAGTGGCTTGAACATAGCACTTGCTACCACATGAATTACTTGAGACAAATAACATACTTGAAGGAAAGAAGAGAAACAAAGAGAAGAATAGTATTGGTAGGCTTAAATGAAATAGATGGAAAAGAGCATTGCATCATGTCTAAACAAAGACCAACTGAATTGAACAGCCCGTTTCTGTTCATTTCATTCTGTGCAATTCAATGTAAAATCAAGGACAACCAGGCAAAGAGGTAGAAAAGCACAGTAACATCTACAGCCCATTGTTTTTGCCTGACACTGAAAATTACTTCCAAGCTAAAATGTTCGTGAAACAGAACTCACATATGAAATTAAGCAGAAATTATAATCTATCCAAAATAAATAAATAGATTGGACAACTGAATAACCTGAAAGACTGACAAGTAGTGATTGTAAATTTTAAATGGAATGTAACCCAGTTATTAATTCAATTGGCCAAGACTATCTTAACAGAAAATATTTTATATTTTTGCAAAATATTAAAAGTACATTCTTTTAGGGGTAATGCATCTGATTTAATTTGAAAACTTAATCAAAACAACTTTAAATGGCTTCTTATAGTGTCAGTATCACAAGTGGATGTGTTGAAAATAAAATTAAAACATTGAAGAACTATGTGAATTGAATAATGAAGATTTCAGATATTACCACAAAAAAGCTTGCAGTGGATGGGAGGCATGATGGAAGATTAGGAATACATTTCACATCTGTCAATTTTATTGCATTTTTATGATGCAAGTGGCATTTGCTGATATTGGGTGGAAGAGTAGCAAACATATTATCACGTTTGAGGAACATCCAAGATCTATAAGGATACTAATAAGCAATGTGATATATGAAGATTATTAGCCACAGTTTAACACTAACCAACTGACTGAACAACTTTATTTTTGACAATTTGATAGTACTGACTTAACCTCTGCAGTAGAAAGCAAGTGTAGTTAATGGAATTTTATATGACATGTTTCTGCCTTTTTCAGATCCTCCAAATGATGCACCAATATTTTGTTCCAAAAAAAAAGTTATTTGAAGATTGCAACATTTATACTTGTCCAAGGACAGTAATCTGTTAGCAGAATAAATGTTAAATTCTGATGCTGATTTCTTCATACAGGTAGTGCAGAATATATACTGCTGAATAGTTAAACAATCAATACAGTTCAGAAATAATTCTAACAGCAGCAGCTTAAGGAGGGTTGCTAACTGACACAGGGTGAAGATCCTTTCATTTTAAAGGACAGCACCCAATACTAATTTAGCTTGCTTGCACAATCTTCAAAATCTACTTCAAAAAGATATAATCATCTATCATAAATACTTTCAAAATTAGAAAGCTGTGAGTACCAGTTATTTTCCAGCCCCAACCACATCACCTCAAGGATTTGAGATATTTTGCAAGTACAACACATAATTTTTGTCATGTAACTGTGACAGATAAAATGATAATTAAAGGATCTTAAAAGTTAAACTGATTCTTATAGTGGTTTGCATTAAGAGGTGATTACAATTTTTTTCTTTCCCACGGGGAAATGCAAAGACTAAAGGAAGATAAGGGTGGATAAATATTTTCAAATCAAGTGACAAAACTAATTCATATAGCTTTCAGTCAACAGATACATATCCCAAAGTTAAATTTATATTGTTAATTATTAAATATCTCATTTTGGAAACCTTGGTTTAATCATTATGATGCATATGCATGCCTTACTTTCTAATAGAATGATTAATGATTATTTGGAGTTCAGAATAAAGACATACATGGACTTACTGCTTGTCACGATGAACCTCTCTCCTCTTAAGCTGAACGAATGGTCTATCCACGTAGAACTTTTTCTTTATAGTGTATAGTCATTTGCTACCATTAACAGCATGTACAAAGATAAGCAATGGAAATTTGACTCCATGTCAACTATAAAACCTTGCACAACATATAAATTTTAGTGTAATAAAGAAAAACATCTTTAGTTGAACAATGTAGATGGACATGGTCAATACAGCCAAATACCAAATACTTCATGTTTATCAGTTGAGCACAACCAGAAACCAGAACTGTCACCCACCACCAGCAAATAGTCTGCAACAACCAAGGAAGTACAGTGTGCATTAAGGGAAATATTTACTATTCTGTGTTTTAAAGTCATGTTTAAGCTGTTTCAAAAATAAAAATCTGCATGATGAGAGTGAACCAAGTAGTTAAATGATAAACTTGAATGTTGCATTAGAAAGATTAAATACAAAAAGGGTGCAGAAGCATTGAGGTGTTATGGTTAGACATCCTAAAGCCTTCAGCTATTATGTATCATTACTCATTTATACCCATAAAAATGGGTCACTTATACAAGATGATAGGATTCAGAGAAAATTAATATGGTTCATGACACTAGAAAGTAAAGCTTCTTCTAAGGGTATTAATTCCATTCACAGTGCGCCATGGGTACACCAAATAATATAGACAATGAAATGCAGTGATTGGCTTGCAAAGGCAATCTTAGAGACAGCCATTTAGGTCAATCTAAATATCTCTACTCCATTTTGTTACTTTTTAAGTCACTGGGATTTTGTCACAGAACATAACTTAAAAGGATATTTTGAACAATGTTACAAAAAGCTACATAAACGTAATACAAGCTTCAGTGTTCGTAGAACCAATAGAAGGTATGTTCATAAAAGAGCCTATTAAAAATGTAAGACTCCCATCTATTTAGTTTAATTAAACTGTCCTGTATACGTTCTTAAAGTGTAACAGAATGCAACAAAATATCCCTGAAATTCCTGCATCTTCATAAGGACCGCACTAAACAAAATCCATAAAGGAGAACTGCACCAGGTTTTTTTTTCCCGCCCTTGTCCAATAGCTGGTGGTTGTTTTTCCCAGCACCAATTGCTAATTTAATCCGGACGCTGATGTGCTACACTGTGAAATGCTCACGGTCTAGTTAGCGCTCTTGAGCCACCCACCTGCATAATGATAAACAATGGATACAAACACCGACCAGATGCAGTGTCCTATTAAGCTCATTCAAAAGCCTTGCAGTGTGCAGCTGAATAGCGTTCTTCCTCCAAGATATCATAAAACGTACAATTCAAAACTTAACAAGTGTTTCATTTTAAACGTTAAACCACCATTTCTTGATACTTTTCAAAACAGCGATTCACACGAAGTCATTGCAACGGAAAGCAGTTCTTAAGAAATTAAAAAGGCAAGAGTCAAGATACACAAGAGAAATTGTGGTAAAGTTTTCATATAGTCATTACATCAATACAACATCAACACGCTAAAATTATGACGAAACCGCCCCACCAACACAGAGCTCCCTATTACATCTCCTCAGTTCATTCTATCATCAATGAAAAAGAGAACGATTTCACTTGCGCTGAAGGTTGACTCAACCTGGAACCACTTTATATGCAATTAAAACAGTCCTGGTGCGAAGTAAAATTAATTTCCATACGCATCACCAAAATATATGAGGGAAAAAAACTTACCGCAGTCCTCACACAAGATCCTCCCAACATCTTTCTTAAGGTTCTTTCTGCCAGTGTCTAGTGGAGCAAATGATGTCTTGAATACTAACGGCTCATCTGTTGGGTCCATGAAAAAGATATATTTCTGGTTCTTCTTTACTTTGATGCATGGTGCTTCTGATCCGAAATCCCCGATTGTGATAAGCTGATCCTTTTCGAGTCCCCCGCTATTGACTGGCCACACGTCCAACACTTTGACATTAACACTGTAGGGCTCGGTGGCATTATTTGGGACAGATTGCACCTTGCCTTCGATCACCACCGCTGAACGGTAGGCTTGGTCCTGCAAAGAATTTAAGCTCGGGGAATAGCAGGCAAACGACACCCCGACGACTAGCATGGCAAAATGGACAGCACCAAGCCTCATCGTTGAAATGCACGCCCGCGCTCGGCTGCAGTGAGGGGAAGCGTTGCTGAGTTGGGAGGCAGAGTTGTGACAAAGTGGACTGCAAATCGCCTCGAGTTGCACGGCTGAGCAAGAGACCTTGCGTAAGTGTCCATGGCATTTGGATGTTTGCATAGGGAAACACCGCTCGGAACCGGAAACGGCGTAATACTGTACTGCTGCTTAAACCTGTCACTGCAACCACTGGCAAATATCATCAAAATCCACTTTTATTATTAATCGAACACAATGCACTTACCGTCATTCGTTAAGAACAGCGGTTCCTTCGCAATGTTTGCCATGCAGCCGGCGCAGTCTCTGGATCCCGCTGAGATCCCAAACACCTACCACATCGCCTTATGATTTCCAGTTCTATTAAGTTCAAATGATGCTAATAATGCTGTCGCTATAGTAACTAAACTGTCAACTAGTTTCCTAGGACTGAAGCCTCTATATTCCTTGAACCTCAAATCTGTGGCAGTGGATCGCTCCAGTATAGGTTGCATTAGATGTTATAGTCGACAGCTTGCTCTGCATAGACACATGTCAAATCCGAAGAAGGTAACCAGATCACAGGGCTTGCACTGAAACCATCAACTGTTCATTTTTTGGAAGCCGGCAGGGGAAAATCCATTAAGTAATTTGAACATGGATTCAATTAAGGATCGGTATCTTTTCGCTGTAAATAATTATTTATCTCCACGTATATTTTTTTCTGCTTTGATCTGTTCCCTACTTGGATGCATTCCGATCACATCCACGATGTACTACAGACCTATGGGTATGGGGATCTTAGCTACTTCACATCTATTCTCACAGACAATGTAGCATCAGCTATGAAAAACAATAGGTACAGGAGGAGCGTTTAAAATGCAACAGAACATCCACAAAACAGAAACACGGGTTTTCACGTAAATGACTACATGAAGATACCGCACTTTTTATGCAGCTCTTTGTTGCTCTATAAATACAGTATGCATACGTGCATTTGTTATTCAGTCTTGGATTATATTAGTTTTTAATTTTAAATCATATTTATATAAGTACCATTGAACACCACAGTGTAGTGTGTAGCTCAGGTTTGATAGGTTACACAGCTGATGACTGCGGACCACCAGTGAGGTGTTTTAGTCACGCACAGCGACACCCAGCGTAAGGGTTGGAATTCGCGTCTCCAAGGCAAAGTGTTTCCTTTAAATTGTCAGCTGAATGCTGAAAATCCATAGACCAACCCTGCCCAGAGGCTACAGCTCTTGATCTGGGACTAATAGAAAGAGAATTCATTTGCTTAGCAGAAACTGTATCAATGAATGGGGAAATAGATTTCTGAGGGTCTGTTGAATGCCATTTTGAACTCCACTAAATTTTGCCTAAAAGACTCCAAATTAAGCCACTGTAAAATTATATAAAGTTTATGATTTGTCTAGTATGGAATGCAGGTTTTTCCTGTCGGGATTCATTCTGCTTACCTAAACAGTGAGCTCCAACACAGATGGGCAAAGCCCAGAGCACAGGATTGCTACCATAGTGTCAGCTGTGGCTCAATGGGGAGTACTCTCACCAAGCAGTCAGATGACCCTGGATTCAAATCCCAATTCAATGATTTAAACACAATAATCCTGAGTGACATTCCAGTGCAGTACTGGGGGAGCACTGCATTGTCAGAAATACCATCCCACAGACAGGAATGAAACCAAGATCCCAACTGCTCTCTTGTGGATCCAACATATTCAGTGACCGACAGGGGAATAACCCCAGTGCTCTGGCCAATATTTATCCCTCATTCCGCATCATAAAAAGAGATTATCTGGACATCATTACGTTGCTGTTTGTGGGAACCTGTTATGAGCAAATTACCTGCTGCCTTTCCAACATTATCAAAGTGCTGCATTTTAAAAGTATTTTGTTAGTTGCAGAGCAGATGGGACATCCAGATGTCATGAAATATATCAAGTAAATTCAAGGATCAAAGATTAACCAGTTCAACTCTTAGAGAGACCATCAGTTGTTTGTCCGATTAGGATCACCTTCCTAAGACAGTTAAGACTTGATTCACAAGGTGATCTGGACCTAAAGGGACAGATTTTTGGCTCATAATCAGACTCCTTTGCATGAGTCAGGATGCCTAGTTAGTCAGCTACAGTATCCAGAGCTACTTGGAGGCATGCCAGGCCCAGGTGTGACATATTATGTCTGTCACCAACATTGAATCTACTTCAATCTTCTACCAGTAAGCATGCAGTTTTGGAACCAATTCAGCCCAAAATGAACAAAGCTTCCGCCCATTTGAAGGAAAACTGTGGCTAGTCAGTCCTCACCAAACTGACCATTATATGTTAGAGCCAACACAAAACAAAAAATAAATAAATGTTTCACTTAAAGCCATGCTTATCATAAAATGTATGTGTACTCTACCATGTTCCTAATAACTGCATAGACACACAAATAACCCTGCAGGACAAGGATCTGCAGTGTTTCAACAGCAGCTGACTGCTTCTCTGGTAGAGACTAAACACTCCAGACAGAGTACACATTCCCCCATCCAATAAATTTTGTCACAAGTCTCTGAGCTTGCTATGTTATGATCGGCAAATGTCTTCAGCATGGTGGAAAATCCCCTCATAACAGTTAGGAATCTTCTGGCCACCTTGATGCTCCAGATGGTTATCAGGTTTTCTTGTTACAAACTACTTACTTCAGTTCTTAGTCTGCGAAATCTTGACAAAGTAGCAAGTCTATCATGAGGCTGATTTATTTTCCAGAGAAGAGTAGAGCAAATAGTCCTTGCAAATATATCCCCTTTTTCTCATTAAAACACTTCCTGCTTTGTCCTAGGTCTTGAGTATCTGCATAATGGAGTCATCTGATTGCATGTTTAGGTCATTAAAAACATGATAGGGAAATCTTTGGATATATGTTTTATACCTAGAACATCGAACAGTTCAGCACAGGAACCAGCCCTTCGGACCACGATGTTGTGCCAAACTAATTAAACTGGTAATTAAACGCCTAACTAAACTAATCCCTTCTGCCTACACAATGTCCATATCCCTCCAGTCTCTGTACATTCATGTGCCTATCTAAGAGCCTCTTAACACCTCTATCATATTTGCCTCCACCACCACCCCTGGCAGCGCATTCCAGGCACACACCACTCTCTATAAAAAACTTACCCCCCTCAGCTTAAATACATGCCCTCTAGCATTATACATTTCGACCCTGGGAAAAAGATACCAGCTGTTTATTCTATCTATGCCTCTCATAATCATACAAACTTCTATCAAGTCTCCCCTCAGCCTCCACCACTCCAGAGAAAACAACCCAAGTTCATCCCACCTCTCCTTATAGCACATGCCCTCTAATCCAGGCAGCATCCTGGTAAACCTCTTCTGCACCCTCTCCAAAGCCTCCACATCCTTTCTATAATGGGATGACCAGAATTGAATGCAAATGCGGCCTAACCAACCAGAGCTTTATAAAGCTGCAACATAACTTCCCAGTTCTTGAACTCAATGCCTTGACTAAGAAAGGCAAGTATGCCACATGTCTTCTTTACCATCCTATCAACCTGTGCAGGCACTTCAGGAAGCTATGGATTTGGACCCCAAGATCCCACTGCACATCAACACAAGGGTCTTGCCAGTGTACTGACCCTTTACATTTGATCTCCCAAAGTGCAACACCTCACATTTGGCCGGATTAAACTCTGTCTGCCATTTCTCTGCCCGTATCTGCAACTGATCTATATCCTGCTATATCCTCAGGCAATCTTTTACACTATCCACACCACCAACCTTTGTATCATCTGCGAACTTGCTAACCCAACCATCCACATTTTCATCCAGGTCATTTCTATATATCACAAACAGCAGAGGTCCCAGTACAGATCCCTGTGGAACACCACTAGTCACGGACCTCCAGCCAAAATAAGTCCCATCAACCGCTACCCTCTGTCTTCTATGGGCAAGCCAATTCTGAATCCAAGCGGCCAAGTCACTGTGGATCCCATGCATCTTAATCTTCTGGATGAAAACATGTTACGTTTTATACTCTGCATTGGACTTGAAGACCAAAGTGCTTCTTCAGCAAAATCATCAGAGTTAATCAATATCAATCAGTTGTTGCACTGTTAACTCAGATAGTTGAACATGGGTTCTGGAGAGAATAGTGAAAATAGCAGAATTATGTTTGTATACGTGTACTAAAACCTGGAGGTAAATTTTACCTTCAATGCTTGGGCTATAAAGTTGTGAACCGGCTCAGTTTTCATCCCATTAGTTTCAATGTTAAATTCACACATCTGCAGACATTGCATGTAAGCTCACATCCTTACTCTCCACTACATTTTCTAGCAAGAAACACTTTGCTTTAAACAAGCAGAACTATCTTTATTACTATTACAAAAACTATCTTTTTCTCACAACTCGTTCCTCAGTCCTTCTTCCAGTAGCTTGGTTTCATCATCCCTCCTGCATCACAAGTATTTCCCCCACCAAATTATTTTCTTTTCTCCCATATCTTGTCCTCTCTAAAGTGTATACCCAACCCTTCCAGCACACACAGACCCGAGATCCCCATTTGCTATCAGACTCCATTTAACTAATGGACAATAGCTACTTGGTTCACAGCCACAGACACCAATTCTCCAAAGTGATCAAGTAGATCAGACTGTTGTGCTTCCAAGCTCCCTGATTGCTCATGTACCTCTTATCAATCTTTATTGTAGTCAGTGCTTTCAGGTCCAATTTTCACTATTGGTCCCACCACTAAAAAACATTTTTCCATCTTCTGTTCCTTCCCCTGCTGCATACCATAAATAAATCAGACATCAGAGATATACAAAGAGATTGTCAGAATTAAAGAAATAGCAGAGGAGCAGTGAAGGGAACACTCAGAATTAACTAAAAGAAAAAGATTGGGCAAGAAATGCAAAACCAGATAAACACTATCTCATAAGTCTGTTAGAGCAGTACAAAGAGAGTGAAAGTGTGCTAAAACTAAAGCTATCAATGCAGAGACTGATACAGAAAGATACAGGAAATAATAGAGTGATTTACATGAAGAAATGTTATTTATTTTCATAAATGATGTCACAGGAAATCAATGTAGCATTTTACAGGATATCGGACAAAAAGTATTAATTAAATCCAAACAAGCTGATAACATTATTAATTGCTCTTGTAGTTTCGTGGAAATATATAAATATATATAACCATTAATTTAGATATTGGCCTTTAGCCCATTGCAACCCATCTCTTATCAGGTATTAGTCTCTTCTTCAGAAGAAGTGCTTTATTTAGACTGTGATTCCTGAAAGATAATAATCAAAACAATTCAAAAGGATAGAAGTAACTTTCATGGCAGTGACAATTACAAACAATCTTTTTGACATGATTTTTTATTATCTGTTCTTTATGCATACTATCCATATAACCAATTTGCAATTCTAGATTTATCTTACAATAATTGTAAAAATGCCTTAATGTATTATAGAAAACAAACTGATTTGGGGGTGTAGCACATTACATGCTGAGAAGTGACTAGTTTTGATATTAAATACATTGTGCAGACTACCATTTTTGTACATTCTAATTAAAATCAAACTCAAACTCAAACCATAGATGTCTTCAAATCATTACCAAAATCCATTTTTAATCTTATTGGTGCACCAACATTGAAAGTATCTTAAGATCACAGTATTAAATATTTACTTAAAGTTAAGTGCTGCTAGAGCTGAAGGATCAACACTCTCCAGGGCAAAGAGTCTATATGATTTGCACCCCTTGCACCAACTCAATGATCCCCTCTCTCCACCACAGTAGTACCGTGGCTGCAGTGTGTATCATCTACAAAATGGTTACTTACCTAGGCACCATTCCAATGGCACTACCCAAACCTATGACCTCTAACTCCAAGAGGAATAAGTGCAGCAAGCACATGGACACCCCTGCAGGTTCTCCTCTGAATCACACATCCTTCTGACTTGAAAATTTATCACTTCTCCTTCACTGTTACTGGGTTAATATTCCTGAAATTCCTTATCCAGCAACTTTCCGGGAGTACCTTCACTGGAATAGTTCAAGAAAGTAGCTCATTACTATGTTTTCAAGGGCAATTAGGGATGCTTGCAAGCAACAATCACATCCTGAAAATTATTTTTTTTAAACAAGTAGAGAGATGTTTGAAGTCTGAAATAAAACTGGTGAAATACACAGCAAGTCAATCAGCAGGTTCAAAGACAAAAAGAAAGCTTAACGTGCAGGTTAATTTGCCATTCTGAAAGCTGAATGATAAGCAAGAAGGGTTTGAAAAAGGTAGGAGGAAATTAAAACAACTGCAGCAATTATAAACAGAATACTTATAGGAAACCATGGAGTGCAGAACATGCAAAGATTAAAATCAGTCTAGTTCCCCTCTAATCCCCTTTGGGTGCACAATAATAATAGAATTACTGCAACTAGAACCCCATCGGTGGAAAGCATTGGAAACCATGGTCACAAAGAAACCTATTCTTGTCGAGCATGCTATGCTTACCATATGTTATGTCTCAAGTGACTTATACAATATGAATTAAGTGACCTTCAGGCAGCCTAGTGGAAAACTCTTAGTGAATCTTCTCAGTGGGGCACTTGAAAAATATGAAACAATCAGAGTTTTGGGAAGGTTTACACAAGGAAAAAGGCTATAAAATCATGTAAAAGGTATAATGCATAATGAGAAGTTTGGAGAAGTACACCAATTAAAATATAAAGAAAGGAGGTAAATATATGAACATGTGCATACATAATACGAAATCTTTTGCAGGATTTATTTTTTTGATGCATCCCTGCGACAATCAGAATAGACTTTGACCCAAAACATTAACTCTGTTTCTCTTTCCACAGATGTTTTCTGACCTACTGAGTCTTTCTAGCATTTTGATTTTTTTAATTTCAGTTTTCCAGCATCTGCATTTTTATTTTATTTACACAAATAGTTTTATTATATAAATGTGAAGATGGAATGCTTTAATACTATGCACTAATATTTTTAGCAGTTATACTTTTTTAATCTGTTTCATTATTAACAGCTTTAATCAATAAGTTTTATTCATGATCATTTAGTTTATGTACGGTAATGTTTATTTCAGCTGAGGAGGCTGATGAGAATACATTGCCTATTGTGGAGGTGTATTAATGTAAATTGTAGAACCAGTTAGCAGTATAATTTAGATGATTCAGATTTATCTGCTTTATACAAGGTTAATCCCCTTTTGTTCACCAAATACAAAATAGCAAATCTGGATATCCAAATATATTTTGTCTTACAACATCAATTATCATCTGGTCCAACAGCAAGGAGGTTATTTGTAATATTGAGTTTCCCGTCATGCCAATAATGTGCAGATCAATCCTGAGATTCACCTGGATCCATTCTCTTGGCCTTATAACATAGATGAATAAACTTTCATTTTACGTTAGTTTTATATCCAACATAATTAACTGAACCTGCAAAAAATATTTTAATTGATTCTTGATAGTAATTCATAGCTAAACATCCATGCAGATGCTAAGTTAGATGAACAATTTTTTTTACTCTTAAGATCATATGGCAAATCAAGTGAAATAGATTTAATGCAATTATCTTAATTGTTATATAGCCATATGCAGAGGCCATTTGATTATTTCATACCAATTCAAATTAAGAGCACTTTTCAAAACACTGATTGTGGTAATGACTTTAAAAATTGCAATTATTGAATGGGATTAAGTGGAAATCAAGACCATATAAAAAATCTGGGTTTATGCTGTCCATGACTTCCTATCAAATTCTCTCCTGTATAATTGTTGAGATAAGCATGACTGTTTTTGTTAATTTAGAGGAACTTGTCTCAAAATACAATTACGCTCCATAACAGACATGCAGATATGGGTTTGCACATATTTGTGTGGCTACAGAGATAATATGAAATTCTGCAGGTAGCACTGTTTATTGTTTAAGCATCTTTTAGAAGAAATTTACAGATAGTCTATGCTCTTACATAAGGATGATAGTGTGAGATCCCAGTAGCAGCAAACAGGAGTAAATGCTTCCGAAGGAGAAAAATAGCTACAATGCCACTTTGTACAAGCTGTTCTAGTGGTGATGGATGATTTTCCTCAAATTTTGGAAGCCTGAGATGACTTTTGATTCTCAGTATGCTGATTATGACTCGTTGGATCCAGCACCAACCTCTCTGGCTTGGGGTAGTCATGTGGACAGGAGATACAGTGAAGGTGACCTGTGATGAAGTAAGCTTATGCCTGGCATTAAAGGAATTTAGCTGTTTTGTTGAAGGAGCTTGGGCTTTTTTGTGATACATTTCAGATAAACTCTAAGAATGCATTTTATTCTGCTTTACCTCCTGAAATTTCTCTCCAGGACAGGCAGTGTCTGAGTTGAGAATCTGGAAAGATAGACAAAATTCCAGACATCATCTTCAAGATAGCAAACATATAATATTTTTTGCAGAAATAAACAGCCAGAGGCCCTAGTTTAATCCTGATCTCTGGTGCTGTCTGTGTGGAGTTTGCACATTCTCCATGTGACCATTTGGATTTCCTTCAGGTGCTCCAGTTTCCTCCCACATCCCAAAGACATGTGAGTTCACAGGTTAATTAGTCATTGTAGATTTCCCCTAGTGTGTGAAGGTGAGCAGTAGAATCTCGGAGTAGGGGTCGATGGGAACGGGGAGAAAATAAAATTGGGCCAGTGTAGGATTAACATAAATAGGTGTTTAATGGTTGACATGAACTTGGTGGTCTGTTTCCATTCTAAATGGCTCTGAAGCTGGCTTAAAATGCTTGTAAGTGACATTCTGGGATTGGCTGGCACATTGCTATCAACTGTTTATGGCGGTCTTCAGGCTGTTCAATGAGTAAAATAGAACTGAGAGGCCACCAATCCTAATGCAAAAAAGTGACTTAGCAGGACCGCCCAATTTATCTACCTGCAGGAAACATACACAACTAACTTAAGTAGCAGTGTGGTTAGGTACCCTTAAGATGCTCTTCTATCCAGCATTCTGAAAACCACCACTGTAAAGGTAATTGTGCTGAGTTAATGAGACCTTCCAGCAGAAGAGATCAGGAAAGCATAGGAATGAGATTTGGCATGGCTGTTCTTTGTTAGATGCCACCAAATAGATGGCAATACCTTAAACATTTGTGTGTTGTAAGGCCACTGGGACCCCTTCCATCCTTATCAAGGGGAGTGTAAACCCTCTATCCTTTCATACAAATAGCTAAAAATATTTTGCAACACTTTGGAGAACTTAAGAGAAACTTAGCAATGTATTTCCCTCTAGGAATTTCTCTCTGATTTGTGTAGTTTGAGCAAAAGATAACTGTTTATGTACTATAAGAAAGTTGGGAAGGGAACAGATTTGGACACATATCATGCTGCATTGTTGGTCAACAGGAAACAAGAGTTTTCCTAAGTGGGTATGATAGTGCAGTAGTTAAGTTATTGGAGCAACAGCCAGAATCCGTAATTTTAAAAAGACCCAATCCCAATAAGGGTAACCATGAAATTACTGGGTTGTTGTTAAAACCCATCAGTTTCACTAATGTGTTTCAGGGTAGAAATTGCTGGCCAGACTGACCCATATGTAACCCCAGATCTGGCAGTGTTATTGACTCTTAACTGTTTCCTCAATTCAGAATGAATTAGGGATAGCATTGCCAGCAGCTTGTGAATGAATAAGTAAATAAACGATAAAGCATCAGTCATCTTTTACGTATGGTTGTAGAGAGGAAATAGCACCACTTAATTGATAAAAAGCACAGTGCTAAAGAAACTCAACAGGCCAGGCAGCATCCGAGGAGAGCTAAACAAGAGTTAATGTTTCAGGTCAATGATCCTTTCTGTGTTTTCTCTTTTCAGTTCAGATTTCCAGCAACTGCATTTTGCCAACCAATATTGTGGTTGCCTTTTGTACTAGAATGAAGGTATAAAAAAAAAGGATTTTCCTTGGTCAAGTATCTCAAAATGACCCTATAGAATTCTGTATACACAACAGTTCATAGGCTTTATTAAACCTGAAAAGCAGCACTACAAGCATTAAATGAAAATCAAAAACCTGTAGATGCTGGAAAACTGAAATAAAAAGAGGAAATACTGGAACACTCTGGGTCAGGCAGCATCTGTGGAAAGAGACATAGAATTAATGTTTCAGGCCTGAGGCCTGTCAGTAAAACAAACAAGCATCAAATCTTTCCAGAAACAGTCCTCCTCGCATTGTCCATCAACTGATGGATATGACAGGTGATGAAATAATATATCTAAGCATTTTTTTCAGCCTTTTGCTTTTCCAACACTCGTTTTCATCACATTTATCTTCTTGAACCACATTAAGCACTAGGATAACATTAAATACAGCCTCCATCGCAATGAAATTCCAATTGGCCCAACCTCAGCAAAACAGCATTTCCCTCCAGAATACCAACTAGCACATTTGATTTGTTTAGGTGTCAGGTCTGGATTTTTCAATACACACAATCTAGCATTTGTACTCCACCCATTTTATGTGCAAATATGGAGGGTGCAAATGCAACAACTAGATTAATTGCAAAGAAGGGGTGAAATTGATCAAACTCAGTGGTGTATAATGGGGTGATACTGGTTGGCAGCCTCTTTTGCACTTGTGGGGAAACGTGTGAGAATCCACATTCCAACACTACTGAATGCCACTGTGCATTTGCTGTAGTAAAAGCATTATGGAACACGGCAGCCATTTAGTTTATTCCTCAGGAAATTCTACTAAAGTTTGCACAAAACCGCTAAAATATTTACTTAACATTTCCAGCGATAATGTCATGTATGTAATATACTAAATTCTACCAAGTATTTTAAATAAAATTTGTACATCTTGGTCTATTTAAATGTAATTCTGCTGAGTAGAATCATGGGACTAGTTGAGAGTTGATATATTGATAACAAAATAAAGCAAAAATTAACTCACGTATTTAGCATCGTATTGGTCTCCTGTGCAAAGTTCTTAAAGCAATTGCAAATAAAATTCACTGGGAGGGGCAGTTACATATTTGCCCTGCACCTCTTTTGGCTGAATGGTTAAGTAATGTTCTGTTTTGCTTCTGTGCAGCTCCTGATTTAATTGCAGTTAAGAGAGTTGATTGTGATGATTGTATGGAATGAGAAACCAATCAAGTTACTCACATTACATTTGTCCAATTTCACTAATTACATTCATTCAAACTAAAGACCAACACAGGTGAGTAATAATTGTGAAAGCCTCTTTTTCCCTGGATTCTAATTAGCCTTATCTGACACAGATGGGGTGGAGCGTATGATAGAAATTACTTAGGGCTGTTCCCACCCTGTTGTTGATGTGGTTGTTCCCATCGTTATTGTGGGGCAATAAGTCCAGGTGGCAGCTGATTATAAATGCAAAAAAATCAGGCACAGTGACATTGTAGGCACTTTCAAGTGGTATTTGTTCCAAATCTTTGCCACATAGCCAAGCCCACTAATAGAAGTCAAAGCAATTGGGGACTGAAAGAGGCACTGAATTTGAACATAAAGGGGAAATGAGCTGCCTTTCATTGTATTGATAGTATTTTTCCAGTAGAGTTTCCAATGTACAGGTCTGTTATTTATCAGACTTTTGCTACCTTATAACCAGCACCATTTCTTTCACCCACATCTCCTCCATTTCCAGCATTTCTGTTTTCACCCCACCTCCAACCAGACAGAACAAAGTTAGATCTTCCTTGGTCCTCACCTTTCACCCGACCAACTTCCACATCCAGCACATCATTTTTTTTGTCACTTCTGCCAGCTGCAATGGGATCCCGCCACCAGTCATATCTTCCTCTCCTCACTGCTTTCTGCTTTCCCCTTGGACCACCCTCTCCGTGACTCCCTGGTTCATTCATCCCTCTCCATCCACAGGCATTTTCCCCTGCAACCATAGGAGGTGCAATGCTTATCCCCACACCTCCTCCCTCACCACCATCTGGGGACCTAAACAGCTCTTCCAGCTAAGGCAGAGATTCATGTGCACCTCCTCCAACCTTGTCTATTGCATTCAGTGCTCTCAATTTGGTGGCCGTTTTGCCAAGCATCTGCACTCTGTCCACAATGGCCATCCTGAGCTCCCAGTTGCAGGCCATTTCAACTTCCCTCCCCATTCCCACCCAGACCTGTCTGTCCTTGGCCTTCTCCTCTGCCAGGGTGAAGCCAAACACAAATTAGAGAAACAGCACCTCATATTCCAACAGGGTAGTCTACAACCCAACAGCATGAATACTGAATTCTCCAATTTGGGATAACCCGCACTTCCTGCCTTCTCCTACTCCACCCAGGTCCTCTCACACTCACCCTTCTGTCCAAACCACACCTCCCTCAGCCCTCAGCCCTCAGTTTCCCAGTTTCTTTCCCCTACCCCATCTGGTCCACCTATCACCCACATACTCCACCCCCTCAGTTCCCTATCCCCTCCCCTCCCCCCACTATTCCCCTTTTGCCTAGTGCCTCTATTTTATCTGGTTCCACTATTACCTCCCAGCCTCTGTTACTATCTCCACCCCCCCTCCCCCCAATTGACTCTATCTGCCCATTAAACCCCCTCTTCACCTAGATCCACCTCACTTGCCAGCTCCTGCATCACCCCACCCCTCACCTCTTTATACTGGCTATCTCCCCTCTACACTCTCAGTCCTGATGTAGGGTCTCGACGCGAAATGTTGACCATCCCTTTGCCGCCACAAATGCTGCTTGCCCCGCTGACTTCCTCCAGCAGTTTGTGTTTTTGCACATTACTTTCATCATTGTGGGCATTTAGAATGACCATATTCAAGATACAGGGTGGACTGTGAATTGGCTTCTTTAATCTTTATAAACAACAGTGCCTCATGAAACTGAGCAGGCTGTATGGACTCCTGCTACAAGCCAGCTGCAAATCATGAGACAATGGAATGCCAATGGCTCTCAGAGCCACCACTTCCCTTCACATCTACACCACTGGCTTCTACCAGTCTGCAGCTCACATCTCCCACACTGCAGTACATTGTTGTACTAAGTGGTGCTGATTTGTGAAGGAAATTTTTAAAATATGCACATGCTGGAAATCTGAAATTAAAAAAAGACAGAAAATGATGGAAACGCTTTGCAGTCAGGCAGTATCTATCAATAAATAAATGAAGTTAATATTGACGGAGGGTCTTCGATCCTGAAAGTTAACTCTGTCCAGTCTGACCTTCTAAGTGTCTCAAGCATGTTCTTTTTCTATTTCTATTGTTAGGGTTTACCATAATCAACTTAACTAATGTAGCAAATTACTTGTGTGCACAACAAACAATCTTCTGGAGGAACGCAACATGTCAGACAGCACCTGTGGGAGGAAAGGAATTGTCAACATTTTGGCTTGAAACCCTGCATCAGGACAGCGACCTAGCAACTTCATTATATGATGGTATTTTTCCAGTGGAATTTCCAACGTGCAGGTTTGTCTTTTATCAGGCTTTTTGCTGCCTTAGAACCAGAACCATTCCTTTCGCCCACATCTCTTCTATTTCCAGCACTTCTACTCTCACCCCACTTTCCCCCAAACAGAACAGAGGTTTGCCCTGAGTCCTGATGCAACTCGAAATGACAACAATTCCTTTCCTCCCACAGATGCTGCTCAACACACTGAATTCCTCCAGCAGATTCTTTGTTGCTCCAGATTCTAGCACCGACAGTCTCCATCTGTGTGCACAGTTGGCTGCTCTGGTACCCACATTACATCAGTGCATATACTTAAGGCTATTACCATCATTGAGTCTCCCACCATCAGCATCCTGGGGATCACTACTGACAGGACCTCAACTGAACCAGGCACATAGATCCTGTGGCAACAAGACTAGGTGCATGGCTGGCTTTTTTGTGGTGAGTGATTCACTTCCTAACACCGTCAAACCTTTCCACCATTTGCAAGATACAAGTCAGGAGCAAGGTAGAATAATCTCCACTTGTCTGGATGAGTGCAACTCATCAAACACCCAAGAAGCTCAACACCACTCAGGACAAAGCTAGTTAAAGCATTCCAGCTGATTGGTGCTCCATCCACCATCCTAAAAGTTCATCCTCTCTACCATTGCGCATTGTGGTTACAGTGTGTGATATCTACAAAATGTACTGCAGTTACTGATGGAGACTACTCCAACAGTGCTTCTCAAACCTGCTACATTTACCACCAAAAAACTCAAGGGCAGCAGGCTCATGAGTACATCATGAACAGAAGCTTCTGTTCCAAGTCACATTCCACTCTGACTCACAGTGTAACACCATTGGTCAAAGTCCTGGAATACTCTAACCCACAAAACTGTAGGAGTATCTTTGTCAAGAGGACTTTAGCTGTTTAATATGCCTCATTATCACTTTCTCAATTAGAGATAGATAATGCATTCAGTCCTTGTTGGTGATGACTAAATCCTGAATAATGAATTCTTTTAATTAAAATCAGTCCTCTCTCCATACCAATATGGTACCTCCAGCCTCAAGTATGCTTACCTTATATAACAAATGTTAGTGTGGCAATTTTTCAAATGCCCTTTGAAAAGGTAAATATTGGCTTTTTTCTGCTTCTTGAGCAGTCCCTTGGGACAGAAGATGACTTGATTCTAACTATGGTCTGTGAGTTCTAAAGCAATTGAGGAAGCCAATGTGAAATGCACAGACTCTATCGCAAATGGGGCAGGAGGTGTTTGATGGGACAGAGAGGTGCCAATTACACAGGGCTCCCATGTGCTCCCAACCCACTGACTCCATGTTCTCTACACCATCCCAAATGCTCTTTCATTTTTAGCAGTCATGGGCAGGAATTCCCAGGTCACTGTGGATGTTGTTTTTTTCTTAAGGAGACTTCAGGATCATCTTTGAATCTCTTCTGCTGTCCACCTGGTAATCACTTCCCGCAGCAGAGCTCAGAGTAGAGTCCGTTTTGGGTCTCTGGTGCCAAGCATCTGAGTAACATGGCCTGTTCAAAGGAGCTGACTGAGTGTAACCAGGGTCTCAATGCTGGGTTGGTTGGTCTGGGAGGGGATGCTGATGTTACTTGACTTGTCCTTCCAGTGAATTTAGAGACAGCTTTGGTGATATTCCCCTGTGTTTTGAGGTACTTGCTGTAACCCAGGTCATAAAGTATTTAGGAGGGCAGGATCACTGCTGTCTGGTACACCAGAGGTTTTCAATAGCCTTGAAGTCTTCAGCCTTTTTCTCAGTTGGGAAAAGTCTGTCCTGGAACACTGAAGGCAAATGGTGAAGTAATCTGAAGGATAATGGGGAGTTCACTAATACCACAGGGGAAGTTGCTTCATCACAGACTATGTAATTCTTGATGGTGAAGCTCATTCCCTGAAGACTATGTTCCTCTTCTGGTTTGCCCCTCCAAGAGGTGGTGTATCCACCACCTTGATCTTTGATCTGGTCATCTCCTACCCACTGTGACTCACTCAGGGTGGTATTGTCCATGTCACAGTGTCTGAGTTCCTGAGTTATGATAGCTGAATGGCTGTTTGGATTGTTCGTGAGGGTCCTCATGCTTCCAAGTCTCAGACACCATACAGAGGAGTGATAGTTGACTGTGTGATTTCTTTTAACCTGGAGTGGCTGTTGGACACCAATCACAACATGGGCTTCCCAGAGGAAATGATTCAATAGCAAGGAAGGCTAATGCAAATATAGACCAGGTTCCACTGCACCCACTGCACAGGTATTAACACCCAGACTTTGGTGGGCAAGAACATAAGGACATAAGGACCACTCAGCATATAGGTAACTGTTTTCTCTCTCTCTCTCTCTCTCTCTCTCTCTCTCTCTCTCTCTCTCTCTCACACACACACACACACACACACACACACACACACACACACACACACACACACACACACACACACACACACACACACACTCAGAGTCCAGATTCAAATGTCCATGCCTACTGCCTCGTTCTTTCTCGCCTTCTTCATCACCCATCCACCCCTTGCCCTCTCACCCCCTCAGTCCTCCCAGTTCTGAAATCTCTTCTTTTTGAGTACCCCCCTCCCCCACTCTCTGACCTATGATTATTTGAAATATTAACATATGAATCTGGAGCAGGGCAGGTCCACTCGGTCCCTCAGGCCTGCTCTACCATTTAAGAAGATCATGGCTGATTTGATCGTTACCTCAATTGTACATTCGCATCTAGCTGTGATGGGACCTCCTCCCACACTCCCCTCACCTTCAGCCCTCTCTCCCCTCACACTCTGTGGGCACGCTTGCCCATGTTTCCTGGGACACTCTGATTCCTGACTCCCAGCTGCACATTGGGCACCTTTCCCGGCCCAGGTCCCAGGGACATGCTCTTGCCAATGTTCCCACTGCCAGAGATATGGGTATGTTGTGCCCAGTCACTTGCTGAGAATAGATGCCTAAGGTGGAAGCAGGTGAGCATGGCCACTTGTCTTTTCAGATTCAAATTCAGTTTGTTGTCATATACACCAGGGTACAAAGAAATTCCTTGCTTGCATGAAGCTCACAGAGTAAATAGTAAACAGTATGCATGGTGAACAATAAATACAATACAGCGACGATGCAAGACAACAGGATGGCGCAAAGTATAGAAGTGCAAACTAAAGTTGTGCAAAAAGAAATGCTAAAGTGATAATAATGTAAGAGGTGGAATTAAGGGTTCAAGAATGTGGCAGCACCACCAGGAAGGAGATGTGAAAGAGGTGGTTGGTCTACTCTATCAACTCTGTTCTTTAAGTACTAAAAAAATTCCAATGGATTTGTCAAACAAGTCTTTCCTTTCATGAAACAATATTAACACTGCCTGGTCCTGTTATGACATTCTAAGTGCTCTGTTACACTTTGCTTAACGATAGATTCCAGCATTTTGCAATGACAGGTGTCAGGGTAATTGGTCTGCTGTTCATTATTTTTTTCTCTTCCTTGCTTAAGTTACATTTGCTACCTTCCAATCTGCTGGGACTGTTGCAGAATCTGTGGATTTCCTCCTGTTTGCATTCAAAGCAGATATAAGCTTTTGTATACATTTGTTGAAAAAAATCAAGGGGTGATATGTCTATGTGCATGTTTATGTGTGTATATATAATGGATAGGCTGACAGATAAGTCACCGAGATGGAAACGGAATGGGGATGTGATGAATGTGAAAGGAATTGAGTGTGTGTTATGTGAAGTAAAGCAGGAATGGGAGAGGAGCTGGTGATTGAATTCGAGAAGAAAATGGTGACGATATGTTGTGAGTCAAGAAGAAAGGAAGAGATACATACAGAGTTAGAGGTTAATGCAGGAATATAAAGTTGCACGAAGTAATGGAAGGGAATAGCTTGTTGAGGAGATAAGTTAAGAGTTTGAAGTTCTGCTCAAAGAGAATGGAGGAATGAAGAGCTCATTCTTATGAGGCCATTGAACTTGTTTTGGCTTAATCAAGTGAGGACAAGAATCCTTGACTACTCTGCTCTCCCGAAGCGTCCGGAATTAAAATTGGCACAGTATCATAAAGCCTGGATAAAGTTACCCACTGCATGTGAAATACTGGGTTAAGGTGACATAAATTACTGTGCATCATATAAAAAAAATCAAAGTATTGTTGATTGAAAGTACAAGGAGCAAAATAAAACATTTCAGTGTGGGTTCTTTCTGAAAGTCAAGATATGGAATAGTAAATGACAGTCTGAATGATTCGAGATATAAAAAATACTGCAGAAAATCTGATTATTACCAAAGGCTGATGTTAAGGTAACAGAGGTGTTGTAGTTAGATTGTTATATAGCAGGTCAAGAGGCTCAGCAGCAGCAGGAATTCAGACACTCTGTGCTGCCAATTTTTCTGTTGCCACATATCACAAATTGTTGAAGCAGTCGAGAGTGTCACCAGATTCACTGAAAATGGCAGGATGGTGTAACTATTATTAAAATAAAATTGTGGGGGCAGTGTTCACTCCAGATGGAGAACATCACAACCTGAAATCTTCATCTGTGAATTTCCATTTTCCATTTACGCTTGTGACAGTTTTAAGGCACAGAAAAAGTGACGTAATTCATTTTGGCTGATCTTTATGATTTGCCATGAGGATTTCTTCAAATGACTTCTATGGGAGAATAAGCACTGAATATAGCAGAAGTGGGCACCTTTCGAAATTTGAATATCCAACTTGATTAAAGATTTATCACCAAACTTAAAAGGGACAGTAGTGTAGTGGTTAGCGTAATGCCTTACAGTGCCAGTGACCCGGGTTCAATTCCGGCCGCTGTCTGTAAGGAGTTTGTACATTCTCCCCGTGTCTGCGTGGGTTTCCTCCAGGTGCTCTGGTTTCCTCCCACATTCCAAAAACGTACAGGTTAGGAAGTTGTGGGCATGCTATGTTGGTGCCGGAAGCATGGCGACACTTGCGGGCTTCCCTCCAGAACACTCTACGCAAAAGATATATCTCACTGTGTGTTTCGATGTACATGTGACTAATAAAGATATCTTATCTTATCTTATCTTATAAAAGTCTCCTAGTTATGGATAAAATTATCAGAAATATTTTGAAAACTGTTCCTCTGAGTAATACAGAATCATGAAATAAGTGTGATGTTGAGATTTTTATATTGATAAAATTAAGAGAAAGCTTTACTTCTTTCTAATTTTAGTTTATATAGTGGACCTGAACATCCTGAGGAAGTCTTGAGTCTGAGGTGGTTCTGGAGTGGCATTGAGGGGTGTCATATGAAGCAGAGAAAGTTATTTTAAACGTCCTCTGATGGAAACATTTTAAAACTATTCAAATAGATTTTAAAAATAAATAATTAAAATGATTAAAGACGTATCGAAATACTAACAAATATTTTTAAAATCTTAGATAAAGTAAATAATGCAAGCACTTTTATATATCTACCTTTCTCCTGATGTTGGCAATCCAGTTGGATGTGAAGTTTCTCTGGTCCTTTTCTTCACCAAATCAGTGCTCTGTTGCTGGAATCAATGGAAAATCTAAGGCAGAAGTGCTGGCATCTGACCTTCAAGATGTTTTGGAGTTCCAAGCCTCAAATCAGAGTCACAAAATTCCAAATGAACTGGACAGTTTCCAGTCAGTGGTTGCCACTGAACCGTTGGCTGTGATAAGCAAAATTCAATTCCTGCACCATACGCCCATATTATGCTTTCATACAATATAATGGGGGCCTCTTCAGTGGAGCTGTGTAGATTTAGGATGGCTGATCTCATCTTGCCTCCTCCTCTGATGTCAGAATGGAAAGGGCAGATGAGTGCCAAAAGAGCCTGCTGTCATATCTAGCAGAACCTCAGTATTAAAATATGAGCCAGACTTGGTAGAGTCTCCCAACTTCCATCCAAAATGTCTCCTTTTCCATAATGCTGCATCCCTCTTTTCATTGCCATTTTGCATTTTGGGAAATGTTGTAATTTGGGAAATCAAACCAGGGTAGGACACACAGTGAACAGTAGAGCCCTGGGAAATGTTGTAGAACAGAAGGACCTGGGAGTACAAGTACATAATTCCCTGAAGGTGGTGTCACAGGTAGACAGGCTGGTGAAGAAGGCATTTGGCACACCGGTCTTCATCAGTCAGGGTACTGAGTGTGGGAGTTAAGACATTCTGTTGCAGTTGTACGAAATGTTGGTGAGGTTATGTACAGTTTTGGTTACCCTATTATAGTAAAGACATCATTAAGCTGGTAAGAGTGCAAAGAAGATTTACAAGAATGTTACCAGTACTCAAGGGCCTGAGTTATGATGAGAGGTTAGGCAGGCTTGGACTTTATTCCTTGGAGCTTAGCAGACTGAGGGGTGATCTTATAGAGGAGTATAAAATCATGAGGGGCATAAGTAGGGTGAATGCATAAAGTTTTTTTCCCAGGGAAAGGGAAAAAGGGCGTCGGCTTAAGGTGAGAGGGTAAAGATTTAAAAGGGACCTGAGGAGCAACTTCTTCACACAAAGGGTGGTGCATATATGGAATGAGCTGCCAGAGTAAATGGTTCAGGCAGGTACAAAAACAATATTTAAAAGACACTTGGACAGGTACACGGATAGGAAAGGTATGGAGGTATATGGGCCAAATGTGGGTAAATGGGACTAGCTTAGATGGGCATCTTGGCGGGCATGGATGGGTTAGGCCGAAGAGCCTGTTTCCGTGCTGTATTATTCTATGGCTCTATTTCCCTCTCCCTTCCCCCAAATCCTGCACCATCCTTAAACCAGATGGGAATTTTGAACATCATGTATTTCTGATTTTTTTTTCCCTTTTAGTTAATTTGAAAATAATTTAATTTTACAAAAGTTAAGATATAAACATTTGGGCAAATGGAATTAGTGTAGATGGACAAAAAGGTTGGTATTGACATGATGGGTCTAAGGTCCTGTTTCCATGCTGTATAACTCTATGACTCTATGACTCTATTTAGGTATTTAAGTTTTCATGTAGATCTCTTTGCAGGCCAAATATTCAATTAGACTATTAAAGATTCAAATAATGTAAATCAGTCAAATTGCAATCAAAGTATTAGAGAACCATCACAAGATAAAGAATCGTTATTAAATAGCTGTGCTTTGCCAAGAGTTTATATTTTTAAGATGTGGCACTTTACAATATATATAATGAGTTCAAGTACCAAAAGGAGCATTTTGAAGACAACTGCGAATTGGGACAAAACTTCAATTCATCCTTTTTCTCAGATTCTGGACTCCATCTTGCTTATTTAATCTTTGTAAAGAAGCTGTGTATACATTCATCCTAATCCACGAAGGTTACAACAAAGAAATCTAGGGATTATTGGCCTATCTTCACAGTTCAGCTTTCAACCTCCTTCCACTGTCAACAGCTCCCTCCTTCAAAGAAGATGACCATTCGTGGACTTCACCCATTTGCAGTCTCTCTCCGTTGAGTACTTAGCCAGTTAAGTTTACCCATATCATCTCAAAAGCAATATAAGTAATTTAACCAGCTATTTTATGTAAGATAAAATAACACAGCATTGAAATCTTTGGTGTGAGTGCGTGCTACATACCCATTGTAAGAAGGGGGAGGTTTTTCAAACATATAGCAAAGATTAAAGTTACTTATTTTAAATTCTCATCACGAGAAAACAAGAACATAGGAAAATAGGAGCAGGAGAAGGCCTCTAGGCCACTCAAGCCTGCCCTACCATCCAAAATGATCAAGGCTGATCTGTGTTGGCTTCAATACTTCTTCTGTTGCCAGATCCCAATAATCCTAAATTCATCGATCTTTCAAATATTTATCAATGTCCAACTTTAAAATATGCAGTGATCTGGCCTCCACTACTCTTGGGGGCAGAAAATACTAGACATTCACTATGCTCTGAGAGAAGAAATTGCTTCAGTTTTAAATGACTGGTCCTTTATTTTGCAGCTATGTCTCATGACTCCCCCATTAGTGAAAACATCTCAATATCTACCCTGTCAAGCATCCTTAGGATCTTATATGTTGGAATAAACTATTAAACTCCAAGGAATACAGGCCCAAACTGCCTAGCCTATCTTGATAGGATAATTAATCTGGTGAATCTCACATAGATACCATATCCATTATTTAGGTATGAGGACCAAAGCTGTGCACAATATTCCAAGTGTGGTCTCAGCAACACTCTGTACAACTGTAACAAAACCTTTCTATTCTTAAACTCTAACCCTTTTGCATTAAAGGCCAACATGCCATTTGCCTTCTTAACTATTTGTTGGACCAACATGCTAACTTTTTCTGATTCATGCACCAGTACTCTTAGATCCTTTTGAACTTCACTTATCTCTCCATTTAGATAATAACATGCCTTTTGATTCCTCGAATTGTGTGACTTCACACTTCCCCACATTAAATTTCACTTGCCAGGTTTTTGCCAAATCACTCAATCTATCTATTATCACACTGCAGAATCCTGCCATCTTGTCCTGTCTTGTGCTTTGGTTCTATGTGCTCAATACCTCACCCCTATTTTCCTTTCTCAAGTAGGAATATTTAGCTTTCTGAACCTGAAGCTCTGAATTCCAGAATTAATTAATTTAGGCAAAGTATTAAGAATACTTGATTAACACACAAGATCACACATGGGCGAGTGAATAATATTTTACTTATACAACAGATGCTGGAGATATGTAACATTACTTTTCATACAATCATTTTCATCTCTACCTTATTTAGCGACACATCCAGAATATGTGTCCTCTGAAATTTCATTACAAAAGAGACAACGTCACTGAAAATAAAAAAAATTGCTAAGAATTTCCTTGAACTCGTCTACTTCTATTGTAACTCTGGCAAAAGTTCAGCAGAGGCAACATTTTCACACATAACTGAGCTTTCACCAACATTATCTCATGACAGATCAGGTCAACAAAGTACCTTGTGCCTGTTACACTAACACTGCACTGCTGTAAGAACATCCATATGTGAGAACATGAAATATCAACTGAAAGATAATAAAGACAAATTAACAATTTTATGATTCAGACATGGTCTATGAGGATTAGTATTGGCAGGTTTATGAAATTGACCTATATGTTAATATTCACTCTGATTGCAGGTCACTGCAGGCTGTTACAGTTTTTATAGTAACACAGCAACATAGGAAAAGGAGTAGGCTAATTAGATCCTGGAGCCTGTTCCATCAGTCAATCAGTTCATGGCTGATTGATGACCTAGCTCCATAGACCCAGCTTTTCTCCATATTCCTCAATATCAATGGCTAACAAAAATAGATCAATCTCATATTGAAAATTAACATTGTCATAGCACCATTTGCTGTTTGTAGAACAAGGGTTCTGCCACCCTTGTGAGTGTATGTTTTTCCCAAATCTGACTATGCTCCTATTTTCCTATGTTCTTGTTTTCTCGTGATGAGTTTTCCATGTACTGTCTCTCTCATCACATGGAAGTCAGCCATGCTAAAAGGTGCATCTTTGTATCTGTTTCATGTTTCTCCTTTTTGAACACTGCATTGGGCTGGATCGATGGCCTGTGGTTCCATGGAGAAAAGCAAAGTGGGTTGTTGCTTCATGACACAAAAGTTGAAAACGAGGATAGTTGCTGGCACGTCTGATCTCCTGCTCCACTGCAGGAATCAGCTTCAGGGGTGGAACAAAGACATGCTGAGCTGAGGGACTGGATTCACTTCTGGCCTCTCAGCTTTATGTCAGTCTTAGTTGGTACATGAAACACAACCTTGAATTTGAATTAAGTCACTGACTTTGATTATAAAGAAAAGTGTAGGTTTGTGGTTTAGGTTTTTTCCCCTTTATGTAACTTTGTTTCAATGTTCTTAATTAAGTTCTATCACTTAAATATGTGTTGAATATGTTTTTATATTTTAACTGTTTATAATGCATGAATGAATGAAGCCTTGTGTCTACATCTCTGTACTGCTTGATCGGTGGTACCTCAGACTTCTACATTTGAAATATATCTTCCTGTGAGAAACTCCACTCTACAAGTAGTGGTCTGGAGATCAGTGAGGTAATTTTTACATCTGGAGGAGAGAGCTCCAGTCACCTTTTGCCAGACTCTTCTTTTGGTTGGTCCTGGCAGCTCTCTTGGTCCATGTGACACCCAGGATTTTCCTCGTGGCAACAAAAGTATCTGTTGGTGCTGTTTGAATGCCATGTGGACTGTGCCTTTAAGAGCTGGTGCCCTTCTCTGGTTATGCAGAACAAAGTGTTGAGATTTGCATAAAATTAGGAGAGGTCACATTGGAATTGTGTAGGTCCCATTTTAGTGCTTCTTCCTGTTAGTGAACCACTCAAATGCCTTACTGACCAGTTTTACGATTTTTCTGCAGTTATCGCTAAACACCATCCTGTTTTGGTATACCAAGAACAGATGAAATCCCATTTCTCAGTATAGACATTCTGTAATAAACCTTCCAACTCAGTCCTGTTTCATGGATGTCATACATATTTTCAAATTAGTTGTGTAACTATTGCCACTGGATTTGGTGTACTGAAAGTTGCACCATCCATGATAGACATTGTACTTGTCTTCCTGTTAAATAAAAGTTCATAGCAAACTATTTCAAGTGCCATTTTTCTCATCATCTCAGATCAAAGGAGTTCAAGTTTCTGTGAATTTGTTGAGCCCATGTTATATTCACTTTGGTAATTTGACTGCAGAGTGTAGCCACCATAAAACTCATTGCAATGTCCTCCTTATAAGCCATTCAGTACAGTTTGGAGGCCATAAAATTGCTGCGAGACAGTGAAGTATAGCTTGGACACAACAGTTAAAGGGCTAAAGTTGGCTAATGGGCTTCATCACTTCACAGAATAATGGTAACAGGAATTATATCCTCAAGGCTACCATCAAATAGAAGGTGCTAACATTTTCTGAGATGCTGAGGAGACATTAGTCCAGGGTTTACCACATTATACAGGAAGATATTCGATAGGAGCAGAGGTTGTCCAAGGAATTTGAAGCACTGGTGCAAACCTACACCTTCTACCAGCCAGACAGCTTTGCTTATTTGTTTACATACCTTACTTAACATTCAAGTGTCTTCTTTACACAATATCTTTCTCTTATTACCATCTGTAATGTCTTCTGATAATGTTCCAGGAGACCTCATTGCAGTGAGATAAGCTACTTTTCCTGTTAATCTTCATGGCAAGCATTATCTCTTGCGGCAAGACGCCACATCAATATCAGGCTTGTAACATTATCTGCCCATAAATTCTAGTGCACCCATTTTATTGTACTAGAATGGCGGAGATACCATTTTGGTGGTTGACACAACTCATGAAACTTAACTTGTGATTGAGACCCAAGCCAAGCAGTTTTGTATTGGATAGGGAGTGGAACTAGAGTCCAGAACTTGAGGACAGGAACCGCTTGGGATCAGATGCAGGGACCTGCAAGTGGGAATCAGGAATGGGACAGATATGTAGGAGTTGGGAGCATGGAAGCATGGTAGGTCATTTTAATGCAGGTGGAGAGTGTAGAGATGTAGTTAATTATCACATTTACCTTGCAGATTTTCCAGGTTATCATGGCAGTTTTAGGACAATTTCCCAGGAGTGCATAACAATAGGCGATCTCAGGACAACCTAATCCAAGTTCCCCTGCAATACTCTAACAGGAGCCTGGTGCAGGGAATGACCTGGAACTCTGATCAGAGCTGCATGGATGCTTCACAACAAGAAGTGTCCGGTGGAATTTTCCATGAGAAACAAATGACCCAGAAATGGTTGTTATCTTGTTTCACTCTGAAAAGAAATCAATTCTCAATTATACAACACTGATAAAAAACATAGCAATGCAATTGAATTTCTAAGCAATTGTCTTTCCTTCCTCCAAAGGTAAAAATAGATTATAACCAGCATCTCTGAAGGACAACCATCTGAGTCTGCATGATGTGGCATTACCCAACAGGGACAGAGGCAGCAGAGGGCAAACTGGCAAGGCTGGAAGAGGCTGTGTGGGGCTCCTCTATTGTTCTTTCTGTGCTTTCTCAAAGTATAGCAGTGGTCCTGCAGTTTGTACTTATTTCTTTGAGGAAAAATCTCACTATGTTCACAGCTAAAGGAGCTTTCTGCCTTTCACATTACAGGAACATCTTGGCCAACCACACTGAGGACCATTTGTAAGAGTTCAGCTACTTTGTTCTGGAGCCTTATCTATGCCAACATCAGTACAGAGACAACCTCTTGGGAGACTCCAGTCAAAAGGTCAGAAAGTTGTCACTGGGCGAGTCAGTGGTATTACCTTGCTACAAATTAAGAATTTTTCCTTGTCAATCTATTCAAAGAATTTAATATTTATTACTTATACATAGTGCCTGTAACTGAGGGAGTGTTAAAATACACAGATCCAAACCTTGCCTTATTAGTAAAAGTAGAGCATAAATTCAATTGAAAAGAATCATGTTTTGTTCATTCTCCAATTTTTAATTTATTAATGATACAATTATATAAAGTGGCATCAAGGACCCAGTGCTGGCACCACATAACATACAGCAATCTCTGACATTCCAAATGAGTAACTTTCTTCAAAATCAGCTGGCCTTTTATTATTCCCTACCCAAACACTTCAGCGCTCCTTGAGCATCCGATTTCCTTATCTCTATCCCACTTGATTACACCTAAGCTTCACTCTCTGCATCTCTCTGCATCTGTGGTGTTGTTATGATCATATGTTTGTGTTATGCTACATTATTGCATTTCCCTTTTCAGAACACTGCATATTTCCTCTTGATGCAGCAATAAAGAAAGCAGCCACTATTTACATGATGCTCAACAGTGAGTCTCCAAACTTAGTCCCAATATATATGGATTAAAACAATCGGAGTTTGTGGTTGGTATTCAGCAAAGGGCCCCAGAGGCAAAGTGTATCTGGCCCCTCCCCTCAGTGTGTTTTGCTCCATTAAGTCCGGCAATGGATCAGAAAGCTAGATGCTCATCTCTGATTTCCATGTTTCAATGTACACTCATGGATGTCATAGAAGAGCTTTCCCATGAGAAGGCTATCACTATCCGTTCTCTACAGCTAGAATTAATACAACTCAACTCAAAATTCTCCTTGACTTACTCTCCTTTCTCCTCTCATGCCACCTCTGAGCTAACAAGGGAGTACAAGTACATGAGACCTACCTTTTCCTATACCAAACAAACAGCTAACAAACCAACTTTCCTTCCTGGTCCCAATGTACTGAGGACAAAGATGCAATATCAATATATATTGATAATGCTTCTTTATCCTCTGTACTTCAACTTCTCCTTCAAATCTGCTCTCAGCCTCCCCCCCCCCCCCCACCCTCCCCTGACTTTAATGTTGAAAATGAAACTGGGACTACACAGGTTGGTGAATTGATGGGGTGTAAGTTTAACCTATTTTTACTGGGCTAGGTGGGTTGAAGTTCTGACTGTGAAATTAGTTAACAAAAATACTTTGGAAACTCAAGTAACTTAATAGTCACAACACAGCATGTCAACCAGATGGCCACAGATTTCAAATACCAAGACTATAGTCTTGTGAATCCATCTGTCATGGTTGGAATGTATTTCCTTAGCTTTTATCGCCAAGTTATCAGCAGAGCTTTGCAAAGCTTTCTAACGTGAGGAGAAGGAAAATGTTTCCATTGTTTGTCTTGCCCTGATGTATGGAAATTCACTGAGCAATCATCGGGTTCACTATATGATTGAAGATTATTTAAAATTTCAGAGGTCTTTCTGGGGACAAGAAACAAGAGAAAAAAAAGAAAATAAAAATATTAAAAATAATTCTTATTAACTATTTTTGCAGCAAATTACATTCTTTGGAAATAAACTGAAAATGCTGCTGATTAAGTTCATGCCGTACTAATTTATTTCTATTTATTTGAAATAATGATTGTGAGGTAACCTGGATATTGCTTTCTTCCATCACAAGTATTTCTTTCTATTTAACTTTCTTCAGTCTGTGCAGAACTTATATTATGTTTTACCTGCAATCTACCTCAACAAAATCCATAAACCATTAGCTGATGTTTCTACTTCATATTTAGACACTACGGAAACTGTATTAGTATTATTAACATTTGCAATTACAATTTGTTTTACAATTTAGTAAGTGAGAATGTAATAACTCTTGTTTTATCCCCTTTGTGAGTTTTGTAAAGAAGGATGCACAGAAGAGATGAAAAGGAAGATTTTAATTTGATGAATGTCTAGTTTGATAAACATGCCCTGTGATATTGTGCCTTACCACTGCAGTTGTATGCCATGCTGCCTCTCCATAATTTATGTCCTCGATGCTCCCAAACATGGATCAAAGTTTTTAGCTATTTTAGTTTTTAGGAGATTGATGATAAAAATAGACAACTCACAAGTAAGTACATGTGCACTTAAAATAACAGAGAGCTATTTTTAAATTCAGAACTCGCATAAGTGGATGTGGAACTTTATTTATTAGCTTATTCCATTTAGGCCACAGTTAAGACTTTTATCATATGAGCTTCAGTGGGCATTGCCTTGTTCAATCTACATCAAATGCAGCAATTGTTTTCTTATGAAGGGTTCAAGACGATGGCATTGTATTGTCTTGATTTTTTAAATTTCATTTCTGCTGATGATTTGTCTATTTAAAATATTAATTATTAGAACTGCAATGTTTTCAAATCATGGAAAACATTGCAGTGAAGAGTGCATTAATTTCTGCAGTTTAAAATTGATATAAAAATTCCAATTAAAATGGGAAACTGATTTTATCTGTGGTGATTTTGCCCAGCTTGAGAAAATGTGATGTGAGTTATATATGAGTTATTTTAACTCTCAAGCCTCCATTAATTCCCAATGGATAATTTCCCATTTGTTCTGCTTGTTACGTGGTGAATAGCCTCAGAAAATAGAGTGAACTCAAGACCGTCTACTAGGTGCATATTGGGACTGCTTTAGTGAACTACCTTGCAGGATTTGACATTCCATAGTTTATTGTAGCAACGGAGATACATTCCTTCTGTTTGAACTCCTGAGGACCTCACCTGCTCCCTTTGACCCTAGAAATGAAGTAAAATAGTTTAACCTCTTTGGCCACTTCCTAGCTCCATCCCTTTTTGCCTATGAGAAAGTTTCAAGGATATGACTGCTCAGGAAGAAATACATAACTACAAACTGTAGGACCATTGCTATACTTTGAGAAAGTGGTTCCCAGTGCTGATGCTGGGATTTGTCTTGCATATTTAACAAAGATTCCACTGGCTGTCGGATTCCCTTGCTGTCTATTCATTGGAGCAAGTTCAGAATGGCAAATTCCTGGTACATTTCCAGTGGGTCTTCAGGCTGATTCTGGCAGACAAAGTGTTAAAATCACTCCCATAGATCAGCAAACTATTACCAAATTCATTCTTCTTCTTTCATAGGCTGTTGGGCGTAACAATTACGATTTCAGTTTAAGGTTAGTTAACCAATCTAATGCTCTTGAGGAAAGAGAATGTATCTGTATCACCATCAATTTATATAATGAATGGAGTGTTTTTAAGTGGTCTATCATTGGACCAGGGTTGCTACAATCATATTCTACAGAACTCCTTACATATCTCTTGGACATCATGTATTGTGGCAGCCATGCCTGGTTGAGATGCCTTCTGAGTTTCCTGTGGAAAGCCAAAACCAAAAGTTTCATTGTTGTTTTGTAAATCAGGTGTTCATTCTGTATGATAGCTTCATTCCAGGCTTTCCTTTAAGCTGCTGCATATTCATATCCTATTAGAGCTTGTTCACATGTTCACAAAGGTTTCTGGGAGACCATGTGCTAAGCTGTCAAGGTCTTTAAATCTCTGTACAGGGAGAGGTATTGGTTGTCACTCATGCATACATCCTCTTTCTGTGTAACTTAGTTGTGGCAAATGTCTGAAGGATCAATATTAACTAGCACTGGTAACCATTGAATTGGTGTAGTTTGCAGAGTCTGGTGATAGCATGCATTGCAGAACTTAACTGGAGGCCATGCATTTGGTATGTGATATTTTGCATTTGTTTCACTGATCCCATTCAATTTTGGGCTGAATTCTGGTAGAAAATTACAGAAAATGAATGCAGTCCATCTCGGTTGACCTTGGTGTCTGACCCCACCACACCAATTACACTGCTCACCAGCTTTAGTAGACTTACACCTACCTTCATTTCCCAAACTACCTCACAGAGTAATGAGTTTTGGTTCTTGAACAATCTGGCAAAACCCTAATCACTACAGTTCAGCAACACTATGACCACTTTGATCACTTTGCACTAACATGGATTTTTTTTTGTTCTAATTGTGTTCTTTCCTGTAAAAACTGTGTATAATTTGTTTTTCTCATGAATGCTGCTTATATGATGCTATGTGCCTGTGATGCTGCTGCAAGTAAGTTCTTCATTGCACCTGTACATACATATACTTGTGCACAGGACAATAAACTCAACTTTGAGAATGGGTAGATGATAGAGAATGGGCCATGGGAATAGTGTTAGTTCCATAAAACATCTGGCTTTGATTTGGGTGGGAAATTAATCCCCCCCACCCCTCCTCATCCCACCACCACAAAGCTTGTCAAGCCTTAACAGATATTGGACAGGGAACAGTCAACTAATCTATCCATGAAAAGCAGGGATATCATTTAAGGAGGCTGTGTGCCTACAATTTAATTGTTTTTCTGAACCAGTTTGGCTGAGCCATAAGAAACCTGCCAGATAAAAGGAAGCAAGGAAGGGCCAATGCATCATAAGGAGCTTCACAGCACTGCTTGCATGACAGGAAGAACAGATTTAATTTTATGGATCCTGCAGGCCAGAAACTACTCAAAACACCCCTCCATTCAAAACTCCTTACATGATCTCTGATATGCCTGTGATCACCAAAGAGCTTTCACTCAGCCATCCCATCTCTGATTCTCCCTGAAAACTGCAGCACTGAACCACCATCTCCAACACATAGATCTCCAACCCACTTCCACCTTCTGTCCAGTACCCAGAATCTACAACTGTCTCCACAAACCACCAGGTCTGCTCCAAACTCTAAGCACCGCACATCACCCAAATCATTGCACTCCTAGCCTGCAATCTCTACTCCCAACGACCACACAACCCAAAACTTACTCCATTGGGCTAGAGCCACACTGACCACAAAAACAATCCTTACCCCACCCCCATCATTCCACTCTGAACTGTGCCTTAATAAATGACAGTGTTACTGCACAAAGGTAATTATTATTTCTTTAGGTCAATTGAAGTGATTGTCAACTGAAGAATGAAGTATTTTGGATTGTTGATGATTTTTAATATTCTTAATAATGCAGAAATAAATTTCCATGAAGTTCTAGTCTTTATGGATATCTAGTTGGTTGCTGTGGAAATCGGTTAGAGATTTCTCTCCAGTAATTTTTGCCCTACAGCTCTGGCTGGACTGAGCTCTACCTCTGCATCTTCCATTACCTGGTCTCCTTCTTGTTGTTCCTCCCCCAAGTCTTCTTCCTTTGATGGTTTCCCCCTTTAGTAGCTTGGTGAACAGTTGAAGTTGCTTAGGGAAGTACTGAGAAACACTTCTTGCCTGTACAGATAGCTGAAATATTATTTTAAAATCTCAACAGTCTGCTTTGGAGAACTGGTGGGAGATCAAACCATTCTGATTAAGGTCAGGAAAGCAATATGATTCTCTGCCTGTGGTCACTCACAAGATACTGGTTCAAAGAAATGAAGCTCTTGCTTAGCAGCATAGTTTGGGTTACATCAGAGCTACTTGGTCCGCTCTTCATTGTATACAGTCTTGGTTCAAACAAAATATGGAACATTGAACGCCAGAGGTGAATTGATGTTGAGGCAGCTTTTGATGCAGTCATCAAAGAGCCACAATAAAACTGATGTCAGTATGTCAGCACTGATATCAACTGGACTCTGACAACTTGTATTCATTTCTCAATCACACTTTATTTACTTGTGCACAAGGTGACCAGTCCAAACCCCAACACCAAACTATTCCAAAGTTTCAACAAAGAGTTGTCTTTTTAAACAGATATTGACCAATTAAAATCTTGTGCACCTTAGGATCCTTCATCTGCATACACAAAATACCAATCACGTTCCATTAATATAGGTGCTAATAACCAACAGAAACTATATGTCAATGGCCAATAATACCTTAGCATTAGTAATTGTCTAATAGTTAGTGTGTGCCTTGCAATCCTTTATTTGCATCCTTATATTGTCTTGGTATGCCTGATGACCCTGGGCCCCATGCTGGTCAAAGAGGAGCTATGCTTTCAAGGACCTTTCTCAGCATGGCTGACTGCACACTGTCTGTAAACCATGTCTGCCTGCACACTCTCTTAACCCTCGCCTTCCCACAACTTCCACAAGTGGGTATGGTGGAGAGACGCCCTGTCCCAACCAAGCCCTTGAGATCCTGATTCCCCTCCCAAATGATGCCTTAACCCTCCCATTACCAAATGTTTAGACCCAGTACAAATTTCGGCCCCATCGATATTGCAACCCATTGCCCAGTCTCCAGACTTCAGACCTGTGATTTACTGCTTTCAGAATAAGCAGAGGAAAGACATTTGAGCAAGTTAAAGCCTGGATCTGGAACTTCGTGGACAAGAGGGTTTTGCCATGGTGTCTGTTCTGCCAAGCACTTCTCACTTAACACACCCATTCAGACATCAAAGAATTTCTAGACCTCTTTTAATTACAATGAATGTTTTAGTCTTTTTTGTAACTTCATGTATAAAATACAAAGAAACAATACAATTATAAACAATTTATTGCATTTTGAAACTAAGTTATTTTATTAAAGTACAATATGTATTGATTTAGCTCGCACACAATGGTATCTTGGAGCCAGGAGCATCCATTTATAATTAGGACCAGCCCTACACAGTATGAACAATGAAACCAAAACAAAATATCCCACCATTGTTATAAATCCTTATATATTACTATTATGTGCACAAAACATATTCATAAATGTAAAAGATGCATCTATAATCTCCAGCAAAATACTGATAGGTTATATATAATTACCTGCATATTGGAGTTCAGAGCACAGACCTATTACCTAATTAATTGTTATTAGTGGCCTTCCTGCCCTAAACAACCCGAGATCTATTTTCACTGACTGGTTTCTCGGGAATATGTCTACTCAAGAGAGCATTTCAATTGTGATCAAGTAAATAACAATTAATGTATAATGGATAAGTTTTGACATCCAGACATCTTTAATTTTTCTCTCTAATTCCTTAAACTGAAATAACAGAAGAGCCAGTCTTGGCTCAGTATTGCCTTGGATAAAGAGGAAAAGTTTTCAAGTTTTGCTTGAAATGAGTGCAAAATGTGAGCAGTCATGTTGCTTGCCTGATGATGTTTATGGCAGGTACTAACCATTTTTAGACACTTGCCTCACTTCAATATAATGGACAAATTGGACAATGTAAAAGAGTTGCATAATGGGCTCTTTGTCCATTAAGAATTGAAAGAATTTGGGTGGGAGCAAAAAAAAACTCAAAGCTGACTCGTGCCTCTTAAAAACAATGTGCAGGATAACTTCTGAGACTTTTAGTGATGGAGATGCTATTTTAGGGGTATCCACTGAACTTTGAGAAAGTTAGTAAACTAGGTCGCGAGCACCAACAGACTGTGGAGGCAGAGTCACAAATGCTTACTGTATAGTGCTCTGGAACTGGAATCCAAAGGAAAGAGGTTCAATGATTGACCAAGGGACATCATTGAGCTTCTTGGTAATCATGAGGTACCACTTATAGAACCTAGAACATAGAACAGTACAGCACAGGAACAGGCCCTTAGGCCCACAATATCTGTGCTGACCATGATACCAATCCAAAGTTATCCCATCTGCCTGCACGTGGTCTATATCTCACCATTCCTCACCTGTCTTGTGCCTGCCTAAATGCCTCTTAAATATTGTTGTCATATCTGCTTCCACCACTTCCCCTGGCAGTGTGTTCCAGGCACCTACCTCTCTGTAAAAAAAAAACATTTGCCTCAAATCTCCTTTAAATTTTCCTCCTCTCACCTTAAAACCATGCCCTCTAATATTTGACATATCCACCCTGAGGAAAAGACCGATTATCTACTCTATCTATGCCTCTCATAAATTTATATACTTCTATCAGGTTGCCCCTGAGCCTCTGTTTGCTCTGGAGAGTCAATGTAAGTTTGTCCAGCCTCTCCTTAGAGCCAATACTTTCTAATCCAGACAAAATCCTGCTGAATCTCTTCTGCACCCCTTCCAAAACCTCCACATCTTTTCTGTAATGTGGCAACCAGAACTGCACACAATACTCCAAACGTGGCCTGACCAAAGTTTTATCCAGCTGCATCACGACTTCCCAACTTTTATACCCAACACTCCAACTGATGAAGGAAAGCGTGTGGTATGCCTTCTTTACCACCCTATCCACTTGCGTTGCCACTTTCAGGGAGCTTTGGATGTGCACCCCAAGATCCCTCTGTACATCAATGTGAGGGTCCTGCCATTTACTGTATACTTTCCCCTTACACTTGATGTCCCAAAGTGCAAAACCTCACACTTGCCTGGATAAACTGTCTGCCATTTTTCCGCCCACATTTTCAAATGGTCTATATCCTGCTGAATCCCTGACAACCTTTCTCACTTTCCACCACTCCACCAATTTTTGTGTCATCTGTAAACTTACTAAACAGCCCACCTATACTTTTGTCCAAGGTCAAGGCCATATTCTATTCCTGCTCCAAAGGGCACATATAAGAACTTTCAGAATACATCCGCCAAAAGGTGAATTGTCACTGTGAAGTATCAGGCATATTGGAGTACCTGTTGAGGGAATGAGGTGCAGATTTGACAAGGGATATTCCTTGCTCAGCCCCCTGCTGAATGGCTAACGTGCTATGTATCAAACCTAGCTCTGTGATAGCTCTCTAGCCTCTGAATCAGGTTCAAGTGCCACTGCAGAGACTTAAATTTTATACAGCTCGCTATCACTTCAGTGTAGTACTGAAACAGGCTGCACTGTCATTGATGCTGTTTTTCAGACAGGACCAAATCTCTGGCTGTTCTCTTAGAAGATGATAGAAGATCCTACAGCACTGTATGAAGAAAAACAAGGGTGTTTTCCATGGAATCTTGGCCAATATTTATTTTGTCTCCAACACTGCTAAATTTTCTGGATATTTTAATTATATGATGTTTGTAGGAAATGTGCTTTGATACATCATAGTTGAAGAAATGTATTGATATCTGGTGTTATAAGGTGGAGGAACATTTTTCTGTTAATTTTCCTTATTGAGTTATCATTTGCCTTGTTAAGATTCAGTTACTTCATGATGTACTGTATCCTGCCTGACCTGTTGAATGTTTACTACATTTTCTATGCTTATTCCAGAGTTTCAGCATCTGCAATTTCTTTGATTTCCAGCAAGTTCTGCAAATCATGGAGATTTTGTCTTGTAGTTTCCTTGTTCACCAAGTTATAGAATTGGAAGCATGATAAGACTGTACGGAGGAGGATGGTCTTCTGACTACAACTTGTCTTGCATCCCTGTGTTGTGGAAATGAAATCTGTGCTGTTAACTGAAATATGGTTACATTGTGGTTTGTATTGAATTGGCCTCATGTCATTTTGCTCTGGATGATATCTGAAAGTATTTCTATGCTGTTTATCCTGTATATATGAGCTGCAAGAATGAGTTGAGGATGACAAGACTTTGTTTGGCTACTCAAAAGCATTTGATACTGGATTGTAAAACAATGGTTTGCACTCGTTGTACATTGTATCAGGAGAGGGCAACAGAAAGAGAGAAAGGCTTTTACCACTGTACTTACAGGACGGCACCCTGATGTGAAAGAGCATGACCTTTGTGCGCAATTCCCATAACCCATCAACTTGATATCTGTCCAGGTGACTTAAGATAATAATGGCTTTAACACCTTGTCTCATTCACTTCATAAGTCATCAACAGCTTCCAGTGAGCTACTGCTCTAATTATTCTACTTCTTGCAAACATAGTAGTATGTTGAAAAACTGGATAACAGTTGACAAGGTAATCACACATAACTGAAAATTCATAATTCCCTGCAGTACTTAGATCATATGAACTAACTGGTTTTACCTGGAGACACAAGAGACTACAGATGCAGGAATCAAAAAAGCAAAAAAAAACTGCTGGTGGAACTCAGCAGGTCAGGTGGTATTTCTGGAGGCAGAAGGATAGTTGATATTTCAGGTTGAGACCCTGAATCAGGACTGAGTGTGCAGAAGAGAGATAGCCAGTATAAAGAGGTGAGGGGGTGGGGTGAGGCAGGAGCTGGCAAGCAATAGGTGGATCCAGGTGGGAAGATGGAGCCAGGTGGAGGAAGAAAGGGTGGAGGTAGCAACAGGGACTGGGAAGTGATGTGGAGACAACAAAGGGCTGCAGATTCTGGAATCTGATAAGTAGGAAAAGTGAAAAGTTGAACCAGATAAGGGAAGGATGATGGGTAGATGGAAACAGTAGGGGAGGGGATGAGGGGCCCAGTAAGTTGAGTGTGGGTGATAGGCAGATGGAAGACCAGGTGACAGAGGGGGAGGAACCTGGGTAATGGGGGCTTGGGGAGTTGGAAAGAAGTGGGGGGGGTGAGTAAGGGGACCTGGGTGGAGCAGAAGGAGAAAGAAAGGAACACACGGGATGCAGGTTACCTGAAACTGGAGAATTTCATTGGGTTGTAGACTACCCAGGCAGAATATGGAGTGCTGTTCCTTTAGTTTGCATTTGGCCTCACCCCAGATGTTGGTGACACCGCACTTGGAGTATTGTATGCAAATTCAAGTCACCTAGCTATAGGAAGAATGTCATTAAGCTGGAAAAGGTGCACAAAGGTTCTCAAGGGTGTTGCCAGGACTGGGCAGCTTGAGTTATAAGCATATTCTGGATAGGTTGGGTCTGTTTCCCCTGGAGTGCAGGAGGCTGAGAGGTGGGTATATGACGAACTGCCAGAGGAGGTGGTAGATGTGGGTACAATTACAACATTTAAAAGAAATTTAGACAGGTGCATGGAAAAGAAAGCTTTAGATGGACATGGCCCAAATGCAGGCAAATGGGAATAGCTCAGATAGGTACCTTGGTTGGCATAGATAAGTTGGGCCAAAGGGCCTGTTTCCATGCAATATGACTCTATGATTACGACTCTAACCTTCAGCCCTTTGATGTTTCCACACCACCCTACCAGTCACTTGCCTTTATCTCCACCCTTCCCTTCCCACCTGGCTCCATCGGCTCATCAACCCCCTCCTCACCTCAATCCACCTATCACTTGCCACCTCCTGCTTCACCCCTCACCCTCAACCTCACCTCTTTATACTGGATATTTCCCCTGTACACGCTCAGTCCTGATGCAGGGTCTTGACCCGAAACATCAACTATCCCTCTGCCTCTGCAGATGCTGCCTGACCCACTGAGTTCCTCCAGCAGTTTGTTTTTAACTGATTTTAAGTTGTTACATTTAGCTCTGAATGTTGAAATAATCAAGGTCAATTATGAATATAGTGTTGTGATTCTGGAAAATTGCTGAAAATTAAGGTGTTTCTGCAATAATTTGTTTTTACCTCCTGGTACCCTTTTATGTTTAAATCTAGCACCACCTAGCTGGAAAACAATGGGCATCAAGCAGCAGTGTGAACAGAAATAAATTGCTAATCACTGAATTGCAGTAGAGTAAGCCAATATACTTAATATGTGAGCAAATCCAAATTTTTTTGGGATGAGTTACTGAACAACACATTACAACAGGAACTGTACTAATAAGGCACATACCTAAAAGATTAATTACACAAAACATTTTTGTTATTGATCTTTATATTGATTTAAGTCTGATGCAGCAGAATTTTGATGTTCCCATAATAGAGAATTGAACCATCTACAAAATTAAAACAATAAAATAAAGTTCTTGCTGATATTGCAGAATTTTATTTGAAATTAGAGATCCTGCCATGCCAGAGGGTTAGGCACCAATATAATGGCTAAATGCTCTAGATGCGCCTATAGATTTCTGCAGCAATACAGCAATAGGCAGCCTGCATAGCTCACAAGCATTAAATCTGATAAATGAAGAGCTTTTTGTATGCATCGGATGTGCCACACTAACTGTTTGATTCAGAAAGCAAATCCTCAGTTATATTCTGAAGCTGGCTATCAACGAATCTCTCTGTCTAGACAGTTGAAAAATGTTTTTTTTTGTTTTACCCAGGTGTAACAATCTTCACAGGGCTAAAATGTTGGATTGTTGCCAATCCATAATGAAGCCCATCACTGCAGATTCCCTTCTCAGAAACACCTTAATCCCCCTTCCGCATCAATACCATGAAAATATCATCCTTATTTTAACTCCGCCCAGCTGACTGGACAGGATAGGTGGATGTTTAAATTAACAGTATTTACCATGATGTTCCCAATATACCCTTCACACTGCCATTCTAACAGCACAATTTTCAAACTTGGGCTAAGAGCCCACTCGAGGCAGACCTCGTCAGAACACAGAGAGCAGATATTGGTACCATTTTAACTCCAAATCACGCTCTTCACTCTCCAATCCACTATCTGTTCTAGCCACTGAAATGGTCTCCACAGAGGCACCCACCTGAACCCAAGTGGATCACAGCAGATCCTCAAACTCAGCAGAGTTTCCAGGTTTTAGATTGTTTCTTTCTGGTTTCTTTCCTTCCCTTGTTGTATTCCATAAACTTTATCTGCTTATGATGGATTTTATGATTGCAAGTTTCATTTGGAGGAAGAGAAGCAGCAGCAGATGTAGCCTCAGTGACTACCACCTGGGATACTAATTCAGGTGAGAAGGATTTGTGGAATGAGGCTTTACCCAACACAAAGGATATTCAAGCAATGAATCAGTTTCTTTGTGTCCGTGCAAAGAACAGAACATTTCACATGGCAGGAGTCATGGCAATAGTCATTTGGAGAGACTAAAGGAGCTAGGGCTTTACTCATTGGAGAGAAGGAGGATGAGGGGAGTCGTGATAGAGGTATACAAAATATTAAGAGGAATAGATAGCGTGGACAGCCAGCACCTCTTTCCCGGGGCACCAATGCTCAATACAAGAGGGCATGGCTTTAAGGTAATGGGTGAGAAGTTCAAGGAAGATGTCAGAGGGAGGTTTTTCACCCAGAGAGTGGTTGGTGCACGGAATGTGCTGCCTGGGGTGGTGGTGGAGGCTGATACGTTGGTCAAGTTCGAGAGGTTGTTAGATAAACATATGGAGGAATTTAAGATAGAGGGATATGTGGGAGGAAGGGGTTAGATAGTCTTAGGTGTGGTTTGAAGGTCGGCACAACATGGTGGGCCGAATGGCCTGTATTGTGCTGTATTGTTCTATGGTTCTATGGCTTCTTATAGTATGACCTGCTGCCTGCTGGGCCAAGGAATCTATCCTTTGCCAGTGCTTGTCACAATCAGCACACTTGTTAATTTCCTTGCCACTGGGTATATCCATCTTTTACACAAGACATCTCCTACATGCTGCAGATTGAAGACCCTTCATCAAAACATGTGCTTCTCTTCCACAGATGCTGTCTGACCTGCAAATTTCCAGAATCTGCAGTTATTTGTTGTTCCTTTACTGGAGTTGTAATAAGCTAAGTTAGTGGATCTAGCTGTTCACATTCTCAAATGGCAGTGCCTATTTGTTCAATTCACTTTGCAGCTCTCCACAGCCATGGGCACCACTGGGGCAGCTTACACTGCAATTCTGCAAGAACCTCAGGAACTGCAGCAGGCTGCTCCTCACATAACAGATGATATCTGGAGAGCAGGATGCCATGCTGCGTACACAGAGTTTAAAGAAGGAGGATCATTTTTTTCATGACATGCTAAGGGATGCTCAGAAGATGCTCAGGGTATTAAATCTTCCAGTAGCAGATATCTGCAGCACATTAACACCCGCTGCTGCAAAAAGACAACCAACTCTGGGTGCCCTGCTAAACAGATGCACAGAACCTTGGAGGCAACTGCACACAAATGCATCAGACAGGTGACTCTTCTTCTTCACCAATGTATGTGTCAATAAGGTCAATCAAAATGAGCAGGCACTCTCTATGCGGCTCTAGCTACCTTCCCACGGGTGCAAGGTGACTCTTAAGGCACCTACTGATCACCCAAGACTGTTCGTAATCTGGAAGGGATTCAACTCCATTCATTTGCAGCTGGTCAGCAACCACAAGGTGATGCTGCAGGTGCTTGCAAGATTCCCATGCTGTGATTATGTTTTCTAACTCCCTAGAGAGCAAGGTCATACACCAACCCTGCTTTGGATGATGGTAGAGCAGGCTATAGACAACAACTGATGGTTATTGAGACTGAAATAATTGTAGGTGGTACACACAGCCATTCACTGTGCATTGACAGCGGAAGGAGTGGTGCCTGTGTGCCAGTTAAGCAGGCAGCTTTGTCCAGTATGGTGGTGAGCTTCTCGAGAGTTTTTGGAGTTGCATTCATCCAGGCAAGTGGAAAGTACTCCATCTTAACTTATGCCCTGTAGATGGTGGAAAGTCTTTGGAGTCTCAGGTAGGGAGCTACTTGCTGCGAGAGACCCAGCCTCTTACCTGCTTTTGTAACTATGGTGTTTATTGGGCTGTTCTAGTTGAGTTTCCGTCCTCAAAGATGTTAATAGTGCAAGACTCGGTAATGGTAATGCCATTGAAATCAAGGGTAGGTAATCAAACTCACTCTTGTTGTCATTGCCTGGCAATTTCATGGCATGAACATTGCTTCACACATCAGCCCATGCCTGAATGTTGTCTACGTCTTGCTGTATGGGCTGCTCATGTGCTGAAGAACTGTGAATGGAATCAAACATGGTGCAATCATCAGCAAACATCCCCACTTCTGAAGGAAGGTCAGTGATGAAGCAGCTGAAGATGGTTGGGTCAAGTTGGAATACTATTCCACTTTCCAAAGTAATATTGGGTGGAGCCTGAGCCTATCCCTTCCAGTCTGGAAGTAGTGGCCAACTCCGTGTTAACATTTACAGAGCCAGCCGTGGTACAACATCTGTTGGTTAACAGCTTAGCTTCCAGTATAGGCAGATCCATCCAGTGCTGCAGAGGGGGCTGTGCATTCAGAGCCACCATGCCTCTGGATTCCCTGGCTGATAAGGACTTTGAGGATCTCTGGTAATCTCCTCTTCAGCAGATAAAGATGTACGGGTTAGGAAGTTGCGGGCATGCTATGTTGGCGCCGGAAGAGTGGCGACACTAGTGGGCTGCTCCCAGAACACTCTAGGCAAAAGATGCATTTCACTGTGTGTTTCTATGTACATGTGATGAATAAAGATACCTTATCTTGTCTTATCTTAAATTGGATTGTGGGGATGTGGAGGCAGCACCATGATGTAGTAATCTGTTGACTCCTGTCAGGATGATAGCATATGCGCAACACTGGAACTCTCTGATCGTGCCTTCATGGATGCCTGGCAGTCAGATAGCTCAGACTGTTCCAGTTCATGGAGACACAGGCCATCTGAGCCCAAAGCTGCTCACAGCTGCCCTTCACTCCATTCACCAGCTTGGCTGCAGCCACTGAGGGAGTATTGTATGGAGTAGAACACATTGTCTGATTAGTTCTTTCACTCACTTATGCTCAAGCAGAGAATAAGATGAACAAAAACAAAGGTGTAGAATTCGGGACTGTGTTACTCTGGGGATTTGGGTTTCTTTTGTTCATAATCACCTGTGGGAGATGAGAGCCACTGGGACATCAGCATGAATTGAAAATCTCTAATTGTTTTTGAAAGTAGAGAGCATTCAGCTTCTTGATCTGCCACAGTTCTTGTGGTGAAAGAACTATCATAGTGATACTGGGTGGGCTGCTACGACACAGTGAGTGAATGATCAGGTGGAAAAGCATGTATAATTCAGTGGTAGAGTAGTAGATAGTTTGGAGTCCACCTTGCAAATGTTATGACCATCAAAGCAATTGATGACCTTGTCTTTAAGGAGCATAAGAAATAGGAGAAGTAGGCCATACAGCCCTTCAAGTCTTCTCCAATATTCATTAAGCTCATGGCTTAACCTTGATCTCAATTTCCAGCACTATCCCCGTTCTTTAATTGAACTCTGTTTTGAATGAACGTAATGACTGAGCTTCCACGGCCTTTTCGGATGGAGAATTCCAAAGGTTCACCACCCTCTGTGTAAAGACTCCTCATCTTAGTCTTAAACCAGCCTACCCCTTATTCTCAAATTGTGCCCCTGGTCCTAGAATCTTCAGTCTTGGGAAATGTCCACCCTGCATCTAGCATGCCAACACTTTAACATTTCTGTAAGCTTCAATGAGATCACCTCTCATTCTTCCAAATTCCAAATGTGGGATTAATGAATGGGATCCGTGTAGGATTGGTGTAAATGGGTGCTTGATGTTTGATGCAGATCCAGAGGGGCTAATCGTCCTGTTTCTGTGCTGTATGGCTCTCAAATTCCTGCAACCAGTCCAATGAATATCCGTTACATTCCCTCTATGGCAAGTATATCGTTTATTAGGTAAGGAGACCTTCAAGTCTTCCACATGGTAGAGGCTAAGGATTTTCTGTAAGTTAGTGAGGAAGCTTTGACAGTCTATCCACATTCAGTCATTAAGATACTTGGAAATATCAAGTAACTTGAACTAATAACTTTATTTATAAAATAACTGACATTGTGCAAAGCAACATTTCACTATTATGTGCCTACAACCACACAGGCAGGCAGCTTCTCCCCTGAGGCAGAAACAGCTATCTAGAAATCTCTACATTGAAACGTTTGTAGCAACATACAGACTGCAATTGATCATATGCTTCAATTCTTAACGAAGGGTACAATCAAGATTAAATGTATTTACATCACCCCTTTAACAATGAAAAAAAATTAAGAAACTCATCCAAAATAAATGTCCAGTCTCTATTTACTTCAGACAAAATCATACAGATATGTGTCAATGGACTGTCCTTTGCCTGTTCCCTCCTCTGACATGATCCTACATGATCCAGGGTGGGGTGTGTATTGAGTCACCAGTGCCTTCTGCTACTCCCAGTGGGGGCTCATCCTCACTTTATCTCCAAATCATGGCAGTGATAGGTCATTGGAACTTCTGTTGTTGCAATGTTCCTGTTTTGCTGCCTCCATTTATAAAACATGAAACAGTACAGCACTGGACAGGCCATTTGGCCCATAACATTGTACTGATCTTGATGCCAATGTCCTCTTCCCGTGTATCATCCAGATCCTTCCATTCCCTTCATATTCATGTGTCTATCTAAAAGCCTCTTAAACTCCAGCAAACTGCCTGCTACCACTACTTCCCCTGGTAACCCATACCAGGCACCTACCACTCTCTGCGTAAAAAACTTACCCCTCACATTGCCTTTAAATTTCCCCCCTCTAACCTTAAAAGTATGTCTTCTGGTATTTGACAATTCTACCCTGGGGAAAAGGTTCTGACTATTTACCCTATCTATGCCTCTCATAATTTTACCTTCTTGCACTCTTTGCATTTCAGTTTCTCTGTTGAGTGAACAACGTCTGTATATTCATCTTTGTGTTGCACAGCTGAAATAATTATTTGTGTTGAAGCAACCTTCATGATTGTCTCATGATGTATCTTTACCAGTCCTATCTCGGGTCTTGACCCAAAATGTTGGCTGTCCATTTCCCTCCATAGATGCTGCCTGACTCACTGAGTTCCTCAGGCATCTTATGTGTTGCTCCATCTCCATTATTGTACTATTTCCAAGTATCTAGATGTATGAACCTTCTGTTCTACTATGATGAAGGGATTGGGATCACCACTTTCAGAGAGCTAGATTGTTTCAGTGAAGTCTAATACATTGATAGCATCTGTTGGTTGGTTTTGACTGTACCACCTTAAGACTGTTGACTTGCATTGGGATGACATTACAGGTTGTTCCCAAGTTGAGCTGAATTGCCACAGGTTGCCCTTGCATCAACATCTTGGCATAGATACAATTAGTGGGTGTTCCTTTCACAGAACTGAACTTGTTTGACACCAGATACATTGTGTTCAACTGGTACTCCAACCCTGTTTCTGTCCTTCTGTGGCTCATTACATCCACTCTATTGATACCTACTTTCCCAAATGCCGTATGCAGAAATAATTTTCCAATCTATATTATGTGTACTTTTTCTGAATTGCAGGGCATTTATTTTCAGCTACTCTAGCCAGTTCTTTCCGCGTACAAACATATGAATTAGGAGCAGAAGTAGACCACTCTGCTCCTCAAATCCTGTCTACCATTTAAAAGGTCATTGCTGTTCTCAGTTCTGTTTCTGACCTCCACTCCACATTCCCACCTATTCCTGGTAACCTTTCATCCCCATGCTGAACAGAAATCTATCTACTTCTGCCCGAAAAATATTCAAAGATTTTGCTTCTATTGACCTTTGAGGAAGAGAGTTACGCATTCTCATGACCTTTTGAGAGAAAAATGTAGTCTTGTCTCTGTTTTGAATGGATGCCCTCTTACTTTTAGACAGTGACCCCTAATTCTAGATTCTCTCACGAGGAAATATCCCCTTACAAGAGGAAACAGTGAAAGGATCTTACATGTTTCAATCAGGTCCCCCTCACTCTTCCAAACTCCAGCAAATACATGCCTAACCTGATCAGCCATTCCTCATAATGATAACCTGCACATTCCAGGTATCACACTAGTAAACCTCTGAACAACGGCTCATGCATTTACATCCTTCCTAAACCAAGAATTCCAATACTGCACATGGTCTCCAGATGTGATCTCATCAATGACCAATATAACTGAAGTACAATCACCCTACTTTTGTATACAATTCCCCTTGCATTAAGCAATAAAAAGATGTTTGTTTTCCTAATTGCTTGCTGTAGCTGCAATCTAACCATTTGGGAAGGATGGACCTGGACACCCAGATTCTTCTGCGTCTCAGAGCTCTACAGTTGCTCACTATTTAAATAATATGCTTTTTTATTTTCTGGACAAAACAGATAATTTCATATTTTTCCACATCATAATCCATTTGCCATATCTTTGCCTCCATTCCTTAGAAGGCCACTTGCTAGGAAATCCAGTGATGTGGAGACCAACTTTCACAGTTTTATCAAAAAGCTGTTCTGACACCATTCCTAATATCATTCATTTACTTACCAACGTCATATGAAGAAGTGCAAATGGAATAGCACACTCCAATCAACCGATGAAAAGTTTCACTGGGCCCTAAGATGGAAGGAAATTCATTAAGTAGCTAAACATGGTTGTGCCAATATAACATTCTAGTGGAATCTCCTGCCTGAAATCTTGAATTTCTATTGATTTAATAAAATATATCTTTCAGCTGGCTTATAAATGAACCACTAAATAGTTTCCTAATTAATCAGAGGTTCAGCCACTAAGATTAAAACAGGAACAAGAGTTAGAGGAAACAGAATGTTGGAGATCCAATTCACAATGGGCCAAAGGCAGAAAAATCTGCTCTGCACAGTTCAGAAGAGAACCCATCATTGCAGTGAGCAAACTGGACTTAGCTGGGTGCCTGGGGTTAAGGAAGGAGAAAGAGTCAGGCTTCCCATTTACAGAAGGAAGTTGGAACTATAAGACAAGAAAGCATCTAAATGAACAGCAGGGACAATAGCAATGAGGCCTCTTTAACCTGCTGTTAGCTCAAAACCAAAGTGGCTGGAAGATCTTCAGAAAACAATGAGGACTGAGAGATCTTCTGTCAGAATCCAGGTAAAAGCATTAGGAGGACTGTGATTTTGGGCAGTTAGATGCTTCAAGATACAAGGATGGGAATGTCTGAACAGGCAAGGCTAGACTCATTTGGTAGGATATGAGGGAAGAGAAAAAATAGAATTTACCATATACAATCCCTTTGAAATTTGACCAGACTACTTGCTGTAGATTGGTGCCCTGGTCTTCTTGACATACTATGGCCAAAGTTTGCATTGATGCATGAATCTCTCAGGCAAGTGTCTTACATACCTCAGTAATCAAGCTCTTTAAAATTGCAAATCGATTGAGAAGAAGTTGGTAGTGTGGTGACCCACTTTCGACGCAGGCGAACCGGCTCAGAAAACAGCGCGCGCGTCGGCAGAGAGGCCAGCCACAAAATGGTGCTGGGCCTTCTTCTTCACCAGCGAGGGGAGAAAGCCCACGCGCGGGAAGAGGTTTTGGTGACGCACCTCTGACGTCACTGCCGCCCGGAGAGGGCGGGAACTTAACTGCTTAAAGCCAGCACGGCAAAGTTCGGAACAAACCAGTCTTGAGTGCAACCTACAGACTGCGTGTCATTATTTCTAGATCAGTGTGTAGCCCATCGCTACATTGGTGACCCCGACGGTCCAAACGGGATTTGGACCGAAGATGATCGACTCTTCATCTGTTCACACAGTTTCGCTAAAACTGCCAACCTTCTGGATGCTGCGAACATGCCTGTGGTTTGACCAAGCAGAGGCCCAGTTCCAGATTCGGCAGATATCTTCTGATTCCACACGTTACTATTATGTGGTGAGCTCCCTTGACCGGGAGACAGTCGCCCCCGGAGGAAGGCAAATATGCAGCATTCAAAGCGCTGCTCATAAGGACCTTTGGCCTCTCACAGAGGGAGCGAGCTGCCCGCTTGCTGCACCTGGACAGTTTGGGAGACAGGCTGCCGTCAGCATTAATGAATGAGATGCTGGCCCTGGCTGAAGGACGCAAGCCCTGCCTCATGTTCGAGCAGGCGTTCCTAGAGCAATTGCCCGAGGACATACATCTGCTACTGGCTGACGCAGATTTCAGTGACCCCCGGAAGGTGGCGGCCCGAGCAGACATGCTGTGGAAGGCCAAGAGGGAAAGAGGGGCGTCCGTTGGACAGATTACCAAGCGACGTGCCCAATGGCAGGCCAGACCAGGCCCGGCAACAGAGCGCACACAACCCAGAGGCAGGAGTGAGGAGGCCAATGTACAGTGGTGTTTCTACCACCAGCGGTGGGGCGCAGAAGCCCGCCGCTAATGGCTATGGCGACTGGCCACCAGGACAGCCTCTTCTACGTCTGGGACAAACAGTCGGGGCGTCACTTCTTGGTCGACACCGGAGCGGAAATCAGCGTCTTACCCCCGACGAGGTATGACACCCGCAACAGGAAGCTGGGACCCACCCTGAGGGCTGCAAACGGCAGCACGATACGGACCTACGGCATCCGCACAGTGCAGCTGCAGTTCGGTGTCAGCCGGTTCATGTGGGAGTTCACACTGGCTGCCGTGGCCCAACCACTCCTGGGGGCGGACCTTGCAAGCTCACAGCCTACTGGTCGACTTGCACGGGAAAAGACTGGTCCATGCCAAGACTTTCCAGACATTCTCCCTGGGCGAAGCCAAGTTGCCGGCCCCACACCTGGACTCCATCATGCTGTCGGACAACGAATTCACCAGATTCCTGGCGGACTTCCCATCGGTTCTGGCACCACAGTTCACGGTAGCCATACCCAGACACGGAGTACAGCACCACATTCCAACCAAGGGACCACCCCTCCACGCCCACGCATGATGGCTTCCCTTGGACAAGCTCCACCTGGCGAAGGAGGAGTTCAAGAGGATGGAGAAATTGGGGATCGTACGGAGGTCCAACAGCCCATGGGCTTCCCCCAATACATGGTGCCCAAAGCAGCCGGGGGCTGGAGACCATATGGAGACTACCGTAGACTGAACGAGGCTACAACCCCAGACTGCTACCCTGTGCCGCACATACAGGACTTTGCAGCAAACCTGCACAGGGCAAGTGTCTTTTCCAAAGTGGACCTCATCTGGGGATACCATCAAATCCCGGTGCACCCTGAAGACATCCCCAAGACAGCACTCATCACCCCGTTCGGCCTGCTTGAGTTCCTCCGAATGCCATTCGGCCTGAAGAATGCCGCACAGACGTTCCAGCGGCTAATGGATGCGGTGGGACGCGACCTGGACTTCGTGTTCATCTATTTGGATGACTTCCTCATAGCCAGCAGTAATCGTCAGGAGCATCTGTCCCACCTCCTCCAGCTCTACTCCTGCCTGAGTGATTTTGGCCTCATGATCAACCCGGCCAAATGCCAGTTTGAACTCGACACCATCAACTTCCTGGGCCACAGGATTACCAAAGACGGGGCAAAACCCCTGCCCACCAAGGTAGACGCGATCCGCCACTTCGCCCGGCCCAACACAGTCAAAGGCTTGCAGGACTTCATGGGTTTGGTCAACTTCTACTGCCATTTCCTCCCCTCAGCAGCCCGTGTCATGCGCCCTTTGTTCACCCTGATGTCGGGTAAAGGCAAGGACATTACTTGGGACGAAGAGGCCGCGGCCGCTTTCGTTAAAGCCAAAGAAGCCTTGGCAGACGCCGTGATGCTGGTGCACCCCAGAATGGACGTTCCAACCACCCTCACAGTGGACGCATCCAACACGGCAGTCGGTGGGGTGCTGGAACAACTCATCAAGGGGCGCTGCCAACCCCTAGCATTCTGCAGCAGGCACCTGCGGCAACCCGAACTCAAGTACAGTGTTTTCGACTGGGAGCTGTTGGCACTATATCTGGCAATCCAACATTTCAGGTACTTCTTAGAGGGCAGGCCGTTCACCGCATTCACGGACCACAAACCATTGACCTTCATGTTCATGAAGGTGTCCGATCCCTGGTCGGCCCACCAGCAGCGACATCTGTCCTACATCTCCAAGTACACGACGGACATCCAGCATGTCTCGGGAAAGGACAACATCGTGGCGGACCCACTCTCCAGACCAGCTATCCAGGCCCTGTCCCAGGAGGTGGACAATGCAGCACTGGCGGAGGCGCAGCAGGCAGACGAGTTGCCCAGCTACAGGACTGCAGTCTCAGGTTTGCAGCTGCAAGACTTTCTAGTAGGCCCATGTGGGAGGACCCTCCTGTGAGACGTGGCAACTGGCCAACCTCGCCCCATCGTCCCAGCAGCCTGGCGGCGGCGAGTTTTCAACTCCATACAAGGCTTGGTGCACCCATCTATTAAGACAACCGTCCGGATGGTCTCCAGCAGGTTCGTGTGGCACGGACTTCACAAACAGGTCAGCGAATGGGCCAAAACATGTGCACAGTGTCAAGCCGCCAAGGCGCAGTGGCACACCAAAGCCCTGCCGCAACGGTTCGAACCCATTTGCTGGAGATTCGACCACATTCATGTGGATGTCGTGGGGCCCCTGCCAGTGTTGTGAGGAGCGCGATACCTCCTAACTATGGTAGACCGGTTCACGAGATGGCTGGAGGTGGCCCTGCTCACTGACACCACTGCCGATTCCAGCACCCAAGCGCTGATTGCAACCTGGGTAGCACACTTCGGGGTACCGGCCCACATTACCTCCGACAGAGGCGCCCAGTTCACCTCCAGCCTGTGGTTGGCTGTGGCCAGCCTGTTGGGAGCATGGTTACACCACACAACTGCCTACCACCCACAGTCGAATGGACTAGTGGAATGTTTCCACCGTCACTTGAAGTCAGCTCTCATGGCCCGCCTGAAAGGTTCTAACTGGGTGGACGAGCTTCCCTGGGTCCTGCTTGGAATCTGCACAGCACCCAAAGAGGATGCTTTGGCCAAGCTGGTGAACAGTGCACCCCTGGTTGTCCCAGGAGAGTTCATACCAGCCCCAAGGGGGCAAGAGGAAGAACCCGCGGCAGTCCTAGACAGACTATGCGAGAGGCTTGGCAACCTGGCCCCCGTACCGACTTCATGGCACGGACAGATCCCGACCTGCGTACCCAAAGACCTGCAGAACTGTAAGTTTATATTTGTATGAAGGGGTGCAAACTGGACACCGCTACAGTGGCTGTACGAGGGGCCGTTCAAGGTGCTCAGGAACAACGGGTCCATGTATGTTCTAGACACTGGGGGGAAAGAGGAGGTTTTCACGGTGACCAGCTCAAACCGGCCCATGTGGACTTGGCGCAGCCGGTCGAGGTTCAGGGTCTGTGGCACAGAGGCAGACCGCCCAAACAGCGACTGATCCAGACTGTGGACTTTGGGGGGGTGTATTGCCGGTTCTGGGGTGGGGGGTTATGTGGTGACCCACTTTCGACGCAGGCGAACCAGCTCGGAAAATGGCACGCGCGTCGGCAGAGAGGCCAGCCACAAAATGGCGCTGGGCCTTCTTCTTCACCAGCAAGGGGAGAAAGCCTGCGCGTGGGAAGAGGTTTTGGTGACGCACCTCTGACGTCACTGTCGCCCGGAGAGGGGGGGAACTTAACTGCTCAAAGCCAGCGCGGCAAAGTTCGAAATAAACCAGTCTCGAGTGCAACCTACAGACTGCGTGTTATTATTTCTAGCTCAGTGCGTAGCCCATCGCTACAGTAGAACATATATTTCAAATATCCTGTTATTTGGTTCCTAACAAGTGGAGAAATAAGAATTTCTATCCAGTGACCATCACTGGAATTGCAGGCGCACAGAAATCAAGTGAGAATTAAATTGAGTTCAGCTGTAATATTTTCATGAGTCAATAGTCTGCCACAATCCAATTCAAGCCTCACAAATAAATAATGACATTTGAGAAAAGTTGCTGTGGAGCTATATTTCAGTGTGGACGCAGGAGTAGATTAATAGTGAATCCTTTCAAATCTCATTACAGCTGGCTCTTAAAACAGCATAATACAATGTCCTCTAAAAAAACAACAAAGCTCATTACATTACTTATTTTTACTTGCTTTCTGCACTAACATTTGAAATTGTCAGTTGTGTAGAGACTCCAGAAACATAGGAGAGCAGTTCCAAAAATATCCCAGGCTTGTGAAATTTAAGCAAGCTGCATCAGACAATCAGTGAAATGATTTCATGAGTGCTAATGAGCATTAATAAGTTGTGATATAAATAAAATGGGAGTAACTGATGATACTAAGAACAAAGTTTGTGAAACGGAGGAATCTGGGTGATACTGAGAGTGCTGTGCACATTTCTTTTTCAGTCTTTACACAAAGGAAATGGAGACACTGAAGAAGGTGTGTTTTTTTACAAAATAAGATACCAGAAATTACAGGTGATAATCATGAGAAAAAATCTACCAGGTTGAGGCATTATTTTTTTGCTGGAGAAGAGATATTGGTGTGTGTGGGGGTGGGGATGGGGTGGTGTGGGAGGGAGGGGAGAGAAGTGGAAACTGGGAAACTGGTTGGAAGAATGGAAGTTGACGTGGGTGTAATCTGATTGAAATAGTTTATAATGGGGTTTGATAGGGTAGGAATAAAGAAAACATTTCTGAATGAGAGTTCAAATCAAAACTTTTTAGTTTTTTGTAAAACTATAAGGTATTCGCTGTTAAATTCATAAATGAATTTGGATGAAACTGCTTTATCCAGACAGTGATTAGAATGTGGAAGTTTCTAACACAAGAAATAGGAAATCCAAAGGAATAGGATAACCAGGTTTATGAAGTAGGGTGGGAGGAGAAACATATGGACCATAAATATGGGTTAGCTGTGGTGAGTGGACACCTTCCATGTAGAGAAAATCTGACATGTGACAACATGAGAAGGAAGAGCAGTGGCAGCAAAATGCTGAAGAACTAGAATAAGCAGTAGTCGAACCATTAGAAAAAAAGCAAATGAGGCAACAGATTATTGAAGACCTAATCAACCCACTGAGTTGATAAAACAAGAGTTACTTTCTTGTCATGTGCAGAAGTCTCAGACTTGCTGTGGGAAGCGGTCCACACTACCCAGGTTCTTGCCATGAATTATTGACGGTGGTACAGCAGAAGCAGTTTGATGGAGAACAATGGTTTTATGGATGTGAATACAAGGCCCATCCTCTCATCTTCTTTGGTGAATGAGACAATGATGTCTTGAAGCTCAGAACATAACAACATAAGAAAACAGGAACAGGAGTAGGCCACTCGGCCCCTCATGCCAGTCCTGCTATTCAATATGATAATGGATAATTAGCCCCTGAATGTGCACAAATGCAAACACTCTATGCATACTGCAGCTCAACTGCATCTGAGGTGTGGATGACCTTGGTACAGGGGTGCTGTTGCCACAGGTTGAACAGCTTTCACAGCTTTCCATTAATTCTGAAGATAAAGGGCATTTTTGCATTGACTTTATTGGAAGTGAGGTATGGCATTCCAGGAAGCAAGACCGAGAGATGAGTTGGGCAATGGCACAGCTTTTTTTGACATTGGTCTTCACTAAGATTGGTTCTGTTGTACACCTGTTGGTTTGTGTAATGGGCATGAATTTCTGTGGGCAGCTAAGTTTGAGGAGGGTGTTCCACAGCCCCTCCCAACTGATGGAGTCAAAGGCTTCATTTATTTATCTTATTTGGCTTCATCTTATTTGGGACAAGATAGTGCCTGAGAGAAGCGACTTTTTGTGCACAGCTCTCAAGGGAATTATAAAATACTCCTGCTTACAACTGCTACAGCTGAAATCTGCAGTCACAGACATTGCAGTAGGCAACATTTAAAAAAAAACTAGCAATCTTAAGAACCAGCAGACTAGGGTCTCCAGATCACCCAGGGAGTGAATGCAACAGCTGGAAGCTCAGGGAACCTCTCCATTGTTTCAGAAAATGTGGCTGCAGGGCAGGGCTGCCAGTAAAACTGAAACACAGGGTCCTAAGGCTCCCCCACCCCACTACCACTTCCTACCATCCTCATGGCTAATGTACAGTCTCTGGAAAATAAAATTGAAGACCACATAGCAAGACTGCAGTACCAGAGGGACATCAGGGACTGTTATGTACTCTGCTTCACAGAGACATGGCTCACCCCCAGCACTCTGGACACAGTGCTCCAGCCCGAGGGCTTCACCATCCACTGCATGGACTGGACGGCGGCATCAGGTAAAGGCAGAGGCAGGGGTGTTTGCTTCATCATTAATTCATCGTGGTGCACAGATGTGACGGTTCTATCTCAGTCCTGCTCCCCCGACCTGGAACATCTGGTGGTCAAGTGTCGTCCATTCTACCTGCCAAGGGATTTCTCCGATGTCATCCTGGTAGTGGTGTACATTCCACCCTAGCAGAGGTCAAGCTGGCACTGGAAGAGCTGAGCACCATGATCAACAATCACGGGACAGCACACCCTGATGCCTTTCCGATCATCACAGGGGACTTCAACCAGACCATCTTGAAGAAGTCTCTGACCAACTACCACCAACATGTCACCTGCAGAACCAGAGGAGCCAACACACTTGATCACTGCTACACCACCAAGAAGAACGCTTAATGTGCCATCCTGTGCCCACATTTTGGCAAGTCCGATCACCTGGCTGTACTTCTACTCCCGACGTATAGGCAGAGACTGAGGACCGCAGCACCAGTGCTGAGGACTGTGAAGGTATGGTCAAGGGAGGCAGAGGAGCGTTTACAGGACTGCTTTGAATCAGTGGACTGGACCATGTTCAGGGATTCATCTTCAGATTTGAATGAATATGCCACTGCCATCACCGACTTCATCAAGACCTGTGTGGATGAGTGTGTGCCATCAAGAACGTACTGAGTTTTCCCAAACCAGAAGCCCTGGATGAACCAGGAGATTCGCAGTCTGCTAAGGGCTAAATCTGTGGCGTTCAAGACTGGCGATCTAGAACCTTACAAGAAGTCCAGGTACGACCTTAGGAAGACCATCATGAGAGCAAAAAGGCAATTTCCTGTGAATTTAGAGATACAATCGGATGCATGACAGCTGTGGCAGGGTTTGCATACCATTACTTCCTACAAGGTGAAACCCTACAGCATAAGTGGCAGTGATGTTTCACTCCCTGATGAGCTCACCACCTTTTATGCACGCTTTGAAAGGGAGAATAACACATCTATGAGAATCCCCACAGCATCTGGTGACCCCTGTAATCTCTGTCTCAGAGGCCGATGTCACAGCATTCTTCAAGAGGGTGAACCCTCGCATGGAGTCAGGCCCTGATGGTGTACTTGGCCGGGTACTGAAAACCTGTACTGACTAACTGGCTGGAGTGTTCAAGGACATCTTCAATCTTTCACTGCTGCAGTCGGAGGTTCCCACCTGCTTCAAAAGGGCATCAATCATACTGGTGCCCTAGGAGAGCAGGGTGAACTGCCTCAACAACTATCGCCCGGTAGCACTCACATCTACCATGATGAAGTGCTTTGAGAGGTTGGTCATGGCTAGAATTAACTCCTGCCTGAGCGAGGACCTGGACCTGCTGCACTTTGCCTACCGCCACAATAGGTCTACAGCAGACGCAATCTCACTGGCACTGCACTTGGCTTTGGAGCACCTAGACAACAGCAAAACATATGTCAGACTGCTGTTTACTGATTACAGCTCAGCTTTCAACACCATCATCACCTCAGTACTAATCAACAAGTTTCAAAACTTGGGCCTCTGTACCTCCCTCTGCAACTGGATCCTTGACTTACTTATTGGGAGACTATAGTCAGTGTGGGTCTGTAATAACATCTCCTCCTCGCTGACAATCAACACAGGTGCACCTCAAGGATGTGTGCTTAGCCCTACTCTTTCTACACTCATGACTGTGTGGCTAGGCAAAGCTCAAGTGCCATCAATAAATTCGCCGATGACACCACCGTTGTTGGCAGAATCTCAGATGGTGATGAGGAGGAGTACAGGAGTGAGAAAGATTGGTTGAGTGGTGGCGCAGCAACAACCTCACACTCAATGTCAGCAAGACCAAGGAATTGAATGTGGACTTCAGGAAGGGGAAGTCGGGAGAATACACACCAGAGCTCATTGAGGGGTCAGCAGTGGAAAGGGTGAGCAGCTTAAGTTCCTGTCCGTCAACATCTCAGAGGATCTATCTTGGGCCCAACACATTGATGCAATCACGAAAAAGGCACACCAGCAGCACTACTTCATTAGGAGTTTGAGATTTGGTATGTCACCAAAGACTCTTGCAAATTTCTACAGATGTATGGTGGAGAGCATTCTGACTGGTTGCATCACCACCTGGTATGGAGGTTCTAATACCCAGGATCGAAAGACTCTGCCAGCTCCATCATGGACACAACCCTCCCCGCTACTGAGGACATTTTCAAGAGGTGGTGACAGTAGAAGGCAGTATCCATCATTAAGGACCCTCACTACCCAGGACATGCCCTCTTCATGTTACTACCATTGGGGAGGAGGTACAGGAGCCTGAAGACCCACACTCAGCGTTTCAGGAACAGCTTCTTCCCCTCTGCCGTCAGATTTCTGAATGATCCATGAACACGACCTCATTATTCCTTTTTTTGCACTATTTATTTATTTTTGTAACTTATAGTAATTTCTATATCTTGCACTGTACTGCTTCCACAAAACAACATATTTCATGACACATATCGGTGATAATAAACCTGATTCTGATTCAGTGAGGTTGAAGGTGGTTATATATAGTGACTGCTGCTGTTCACTGCATTTTTCTTGGATTTGTTGCATGGTGAAGGTTATGTCTATCGTGTCTTTATATGGATGGAATCTACATGCTGACTCTGGGAGCAGCTCTTCCTGCAGTGGATGAGGTTGTTGAAGAGAACTCAAGTGATGACTTACCCTGCAGGGACCCCTCTGTAGTTATCACAGTTGGGCTAGATAAGGTAGACTGCAGGAAACTTTTTCCCCTTATAAAACTAGAATGCAAAGATTTAGGGTAAGGGGTAAGAGATTTAGAGGAAATCTAAGGGTGACCTTTCTCATCCAGAGAGTGGTGAGTACCTGGAATGCACTGCCAGAAAGAGTGATGGAAGCAGAGTTGCTGACAGCTTTAAGAAATGTCTAGACAAGCACTTAAATCACCTAGGAATAGAAGGTTACAGGCCAAGTATTGGAAGATGGGATTAATACAGATGGATGTCCAATGGTCAGCAGGGATGTAATAAGCCGAATGGCCTGTCTCTGTTGTATGACTATGATCCTATAATGATTATTGCTTCTGAAATGCTGTGGTATCTCTTCCTCTTCCCTGATGTGGACAGTGAAATTGTGGACATGTGACTAAAGCCCTTTTAAGGATTTCAGCGGAGATGCCACCTTTTCCCAAGGCCTCATTACCTTGAGTTGTAAAATGGCCTTCTCAACCTCTTGTCAGTTATGGGTGGCAGCAAGCTGGTAAACATAAGCTGCTGTGGGATGCAGTCAAAGACACTCAGTTCAAGGAGAGAGCAGTGGTCAAGGAAGTCATCAGAGTGTTCCTTCCATTAGGTGTTGACTGCCTACTCGTCCCTGATGAGTTCAACCCCATTCTTGGCTTTCAGAGGGGTGGGCTTGGGTGTTGAGATCATAGATGGCTTTTACAGCACCAAGGAACCCACACATGCTATTTCTGTCAGTAAGTTGCTGAGCCTCCTGTGGTCTCTCCATCCTCTTTCCATGTTCTGTATGTCATGGATTTTCTGCTGAACCTCTGCCTTCAAGTGCCTCTAGACCTGTTTCTTTTCCCTTGAACAAAGTGGGGGGGGGGGGGTGGTTTCCAATCCAGGAACGTATGTTTGTAGTTGATTTAGTCAATTACTCACTGTACCAGCATGTTACAGTGAACCTGAACTATGCTGGGACCTGGGTCCTGGCAAATCACAAAACCAGGGCTGTGGACAGGGCTTTAAACTAGTCGGGGGAGGGGGGGGGGGGGTGGTGGTGGCTGGGTTCAACAAATTGGAAAAGTATGGATAAAGTAAAAGGGATGGAGAGTACAGGAGAGGTCACTGAAGTCTCCAGAATAAAGAATAAGATAAAGTTTAGAAAGAGATAAGAATTTAACCGGGCAACATGGAGACAAACTTGAGAAGAAGGGTGGTGAATACAGGACTGAAGGTGTTATATTTGAATGCATGAAGTATACGAAATAAGGTAGATGAGCTTATAGTGCAATTAGAAATTGGCAGGTATAACATTGTGGGCATGGCAGGGTTGTAGCTGAAAGAAAATCACAGCTGCAAACTAAACATCCAAGGATAAATCCTATTGAAAAGACAGGCAGGTGGGCAGAGAGGGTTGGGTGGCTCTGTTGGTAAAAAATGAAATCAAATCCTTAGCAAAAAGTGACATAGGATCTGAAGATGTAGAATCCTGTGGGTAGAGTTAAGAAACTGCAAAGGTAAAAAGATACTGATGGGAGTTATATACAGGCCTCTGAATAGTAGCCAGGATGTGGGGTACAAATTATAACAGGAGATAGAAGAGGCATTAAAAAGAGCAATGTCATGGGGGATTTCAATGTGCGGGTAGATTGGGGAAAATCAGGTTGGCACTGGATCTCAAGAGAAGGAGTTTGTAGAATGCCTACGAGATGGCTTTTTAGAGCAGCTTGTGGTCAAGCCCACTTGGGAAAAGGCATTTCTGGATTTGATGTTGTGCAATGAACCAGATTTGATTAGGGAGCTTAAGGTAAAGGAATCCTTTGGAGGCAGTGATCATAATATGATGAATTCACCCTGCAGTTTGAGAGGGAGAAGCTAAAATTGGATGTATCGGCATTACAGTTGAGTAAAGGTAACTACAGAGGCATGAGAGAGGAGCTGGACAAAGTTGATTGGAAGGGGACCCTAGCAGGGGTGACGGTAGAGCAGCAATGGCAGGAGTTTCTGGGAGTAATTCGGAAGATGCAGGATCAGTTCATCCCAAAGAAGAAGAAGCGTTCTAAAGGGAAAATGAGGCAACTGTGGCTGACAAGGGAAGTCAAAGACAGCATAAAAGCAAAAGAGAGGCCATACAATATTGCAAAAATTAGTGGGAAGCGAGAGGATTGGGAAGCTTTTAAAAAACCAACAGAAGGTAACTAAAAACATAATAAGAGGAGAAAAGATGAAATATGAAGGTAAGCTAACCAATAACATAGAAGAGGATACCAAAAGTTTTTTCAGATATATAAAGAGTAAAAGATAGGCAAGAGTGGACATCGGACCCCTAGAAAATGACACTAGAGAGGTAGTAATGGGGATCAAAGAAAAGGTGGACAAACTGAATATGTCATTTTGTGTCAGTAATCACTGTGGAAGACACCAGCAACATGCCAGAAATTGGACAGAGTTAGGGGGCAGAAATGAGTGTAGTTGCTATTACTAAGGAGAAGGTGTTTGGGAAGCTGAAAGGTCTGAAGGTAGATAAGTCACCTTATCTACACCCCAAGGTTCTGAAAGAGGAAGCTGAAGGTCTTTCAAGAATCACTAGATCAAGTAGTGATCTTTCAAGAATCACTAGATTCAGGAATGGTTCCAGAGGACTGGAAAATTGCAAATGTCACTCGACTGTAAGAAGGAAGGAAGGCAAAAGACAAGAAATTACAGGCCAGTTAGCCTGACTTCAGTAGTTGGTAAGATGTTAGAGTCCATTATTAAGGATGGGGTTTCGGGGTACTTGGAAGTTCATGATAAAATGGGCTGAAGTCTGCATGGTTTCCTTAAGGGGAGATCTTGCCTGACAAATCTGTTGGAATTCTTTGAGGAAGTAACAGGCAGGATAGACAAAGGAGAGTAGGTGGATGTTGTTTACTTGGATTTTCAGAAGGCCTTTGACAAGGTGCTGCACATGAGGCTGCTAAACAAGATAAGAGCCCGTGGTATTACAGGAAAGGTACTAGTATGGATAGAAACTTGGCTGACTGGCAGACAGCAAAGAGTGGGAATAAAGGGGGGCTTTTCTGGTTGACTGCCGGTGACTAGTGGAGTTCCTCAGGGGTTGGTGTTGGGTCTGCCACTCTTCATGTTATATGTTAATGATCTGATAAAGGAATTGATGGCTTTATGGCCAAGTTTGCAGATGATACAAAGATAGTTGGAGGGACAGGTGGTATTGAGAAAGCAGGGAGTCTGTAGAAGGACTTGGACTGTTTGGGAGAATGGGCAAAGAAGTGGCAGATGGAATACAACATAGGGAAGTGTATGGTCATGCACTTTGGTAGAAGACTATTTTCTAAACGGGGAGTGAATTTAGAATTTGGAAATTGGAGGGGCAAAGGGACTTGGGAGTCCTAGTGCAGGATTCCCTGAAGGTTAACTTGCAGGTTGAGTCGGTAGTAAGGAAGGCAAATGCAATGTTGGCATTCAAGAGGACTAGAATATAAAAGCAAGGATGTAATGCTGAAGCTTCATAAGGTGAGCAATTTTGGGCCCCATATCTAAGGAAGGATGTGCTGGCATTGGAGAGGGTCCAGAGGAGATTTATGAGAATGATCCCAGGAATGAAAGGGCTAACATATGAGGAACATTTGGTTCTGGGCCTGTACTCACTGGAGTTTAGAAGGACGAGTGGGGATCTCATTGAAACCTGCTGAATATTGAAAGGCTTGGAAAGAGTGGATCTGGAGAGGATGTTTCCAGTAGTGGGAGAGTCTAGGACCAGGGGGCACAGCTTCCAGATAGAAGGACGTCCCTTTAGAACAGAAATGAGGAGGAATGTCTTTAGCTGGAGGGTGGTGAATCTGTGGAATTCATTGCCATGGACAGCTGTGGAGTCCAAGTCATTGGGTATATTTAAAGTGGAGGTTGATAGGTTCTTGATTAGTAAGGGCATGAAAGGTTATGGGAAGAAGGCAGGAGAATGGGGTTGAGAGAGAAAAATAAATCAGCCATGATCAAATCGCAGAGCAGATTCGATGGGCCAAATGGCCTAATTCTGCTCCTATGTCTTATGGTCTTAATATTTAACAATTCATGTATAATAATATCCGGTCCTTCTGACCACCAAAACCTTTCAATTCCTCACCATTTAAAATACACTCCACTTTGTTTAAATTTATTTTATAGAAAATTGGACAACTTGACACTTTTCCACATCATATTCTATCTGCCATTTCCTCATCTGCTCACTTAGACTAATTACCCATGAAGATCTCTCCCCACAGCTAACACTGCCACCTACCTTTATGTCTTCAGAAAACTTGGATATATTATACTCGATATCTTCATCCAAATCATTGATATAGATTATGAACTGTTAGGGCCCCTGCACTAGTCCCTATGGCATTCTACTAGTCAGTCTCCCAACCTGAAAATGCCCTGTTTATTCCTATTCACTGTTTTCTGTCCATTAACCTATACTTAATCTACGTCAGCTTTTATCCCCAATTCTAAAAATGCTAGTTTTGTTTATTAATTACTTGTGGGGCATCTTATGGAAGGCTTTCTCGATTCTCAAATGCATCACAAAAATTAGTTTGACCTTATCTATTCTTGTAACAGCATCAAAAATTCCCAATGGATTTGTAATGTATGATTTCCCCTTCCCTTTGTCTCTGCCCAGTTCCCTGTTGCCATTTCCTTAATAATAGCTAAACTTTCTTTGTCTATTTGAGTTTTGTTGCTCTGCTTTGGACAGGGACCTCAGGACAAAACCAACCAGTCACTTATCTCCATTCTCCATATGATGTCACAAAACCAAACCAGCTCCACAAGTGGATGCATCAGAGGACTGTAGCAACCATTTCACTGGATCACATTAAATACTAATCCATGGATTCAGCACCAACTGCTTTGGCTCTTGGAACACAACTTCTTGTTTCTTCCTCCATTTCCACACTGTATTGTGATTCAGCATCTTGTATAGAAGTTCTAGAACTTTGTTTAGAGATGGTGCAGAAATACCCATCATAATTGAATCATCCTAAATAGGCCTTCAACTCTATCAATTTGGAAGGACTAGCTGCATCCAACACTGCTTTGGTCTCCAACTGATTGGAATGCTTTGGCATCAATCCTATATTCAAGGCAGAGAACGTCTGAGGGATCAAAGGCACTCTTCTCTTTCCTCAACAGTGTTCCTGCTTCTGAGGATTGGTAAAATACACCTAGATTCTCCTTTTGTTCTGTTCCATTTTCCCAGACACCAAGAAGTTATCTAAGTAGCCTATGAAAACTGGAAAATCTTGGAACAGACTGTTCATTTTTCTCTGGAAAAATGTGAAGAGCTGATGTTATCCCAAAGGCAGTCTGTTGTATCCAAACTGTCCAAGGCAAGTATTATTATTATTAAGTACTTCTTTGAACCTTTCTTAAATATGGGGTTACAATTTCTACCTTCCAATTTATGAGAACCATTCTAGAATCTATGGAATTTGGCAAGATGCCAATTGTGCATCCATTATCTGCATTCACACATCTTTCAAAACCTTTGGATGCAAGTCATAAGGTCCAAATGATTTATTAGCTTTCAGTCCCATTAATTTTTTGAATACAATTTCTCTAGTCTGCTAATTTCTTTCAGCTCCTCATTCACTCTAGACCTGTAATTCTCCACTATTTTTGAATGGATTTTCGTGCCTTCTGGGAAGACAGACACAAAATATTCATTTAATTTCTTTGCCATTTTGTTATTCTCCAAAATAATTTCTCCTCTCAATGTGTAAGAGACCTACAGTATATTAACTTTAGCCAATCTTTTCCTTGTTACATATCTATAAAATTACATCCTGTCTTTGCTTGACTACTTCTTAATTGGCTGGGCAATATCAAATGCCTAATTGAAATTCAATTTCCCCCCCCCCCCCCACTGAGCAGCCTCCTTCTAATACAGACAAATAGGAGTCCACAAACTCTGCAATTTCCCCCAAACTTCAACAATAATCACCATTCAGCAATTTATCTCGTCTGTTGTAAAGTTTGCAACAGTTTCATCTGGATGCTGATCACAGAATGAAAACTGCACAGAAGGAGGCCATTCAATTTGTTGAGTTCTTACCAGCTCCACGCTTCAGCTAATTGTACTCACCTCCCTCTCCCCATAGCTCTGCAAGTTCTTTCTTCCAGATACTTATCCAGTTTTCTTTTGAATATTGTAATTGAATCTGCCTCCACTATCATCCTAGCAATGCATTCCAGACTCTGACAATGTGTAAAGTAAGGTTTTCCACATCACTTTTGGTTCTTTTGCTAATCACCTTCATTACGCATCCCCTGGTTATGATCTTTCTGCCAATGGAAACTGTACCTCACTATCTAGTCTGTCTGCACTCTTCATGATTTTAAATCCTTTTTCACAAATCTGTCACAACCTCTTTTCTTCCAAGGAGAACAACCCCAGCTTCTTCAGTCCATCCACATAACCATAGTTCATCATCCCTGGAATGATTTTAGTTAATCTCTTCTGCACCCACTCGGAAAATGTTATATCTTTCCTGCACGTAAACCTGGTGACACTTCAGGGACTCCATCCGGGACACCTACAATCGTACAAAGATTCCCTCAGATTTCTAAGGCTCCAGCATTGCTGACCTTTTCTCCCTCAAGAGAAGATATGGTACTGGAGCAAATAAATTAGCTAGCACATAGAGGAGACATGACCTACAGTTCAGCAGTAATTCTAGGATTGTTCTTGCCCTTCACTGAATGTTGATCTATAATGTAAATACAAGGCTCTGAATTTGCTTTAGTTTTAATGTGTGAAATTAGTTGATAGTAAGAATAAGATGAGAAAAGCTATTTATTTATTAGTCACATGTACATCAAAACACACAGTGAAATACATCTTTTTGCATTGCTAAGAATGCGCTGGGGGCAGCCCGCAAGTGTCGCCACTCTTCCGGCGCCAACATAGCATGCCCACAGCTCCTAACCTGTACGTCTTTGGCATGTGGGAGGAAACCGGAGCACCCAGAGGAAACCCACACAGACATGGGGAGAATGTACAAACTCCTTACAGGCAGCAGTGGGAATTGAACCCAAGTCGCTGGTGCTGTAATAGCATTATGCTAACCGCTATGCTACCGTGTGCCTTTTCAGCCCGTACACCTCCCCACACCCATTAGTCCCACTGATTCTAGATTCTATAAGCCTTACTGACTGTGATGTTATGTGGTACAAAGTTGCAATGGTTTTAGCATCTCACAGGAGTAATAGACTCCAGCAAATTTATCTTGTATCAAAAATAACTCTTCAGAAAGAGTATAGATTGCAATATTACACTACCTGAACCTATAGTTTCTTTTATCCATCACTGATTTTAGAAATCTTAAGTCATGCTTGGAAAGGATTACACTGATCACTAAGCGACAATCTTGATGCATGCTTTTGAAAGCAGATTGTCACACATTGAAAGTATCTTGACAGCTTCCTGGGTAGCAGGATAAGATGACTGGCATCACACACAAGCTGCACATTAATTGAACGAAAGTGAGGATTTGTCATATGGCACTTTGAGTAGCACATATGTTCTGTTAATTCCTCCTTGTACCTGTGGAAACTCTGCCAGTCTATTGAATTGGATAGCTGACAGTCTTTGTTCCTGTTTCCATTGGGAATGAACGAAGTGTGCTGTCTCTTTGAAGACAATATCCATAAGCTGCTTTCTGGGTCATGTGACAAAGATCTACAGATATTGTCTGAAAGGATTGCGCTACAATGAACTTCAAGGCAATGGTGACTTCAACTAGCTAAGCAATTCTATTTTCTTTGTGGAAGTGGGATATATCTATTGATATATAATCCCAACAAAGCAGGGAAGCTCCCACAATGCCAGTGATGGGTCAAAAGATCTAAGTTCTTGGTCTGTGAATAAGTATCCACATGTAGGGAGCAAATATCTTCTGTGATTCACCCAAAGTTCTTCTCATCCATGTTGATTCGGGTAGGAATATGTGTTGTGGAAACACTGATGTTGTAAGGTGTTTGCCTGAGACCAGGAAAAGGTCAGGCACATTATTATGGCTTGAAACCAGAAATGTGTGCAATATAACTCAGAGATGACCTCCAGGTAAAATTGATATTGAACAAGGTCATAGCAATGAGAAGCAGGAGTAGGACATTCAGCTCCTCCCTCCTACTCCACCAATCAGTAGGATCACGGCTAATCTTCCTCAGTACCACTTCCGTGCAGTAATTTCATATCCCTTGATTCTTGTATCAGTCAAACATCTATCAATTTCTGACTTCAATACATTCAGCAATAAGGTTCCACAGCCAGCTTGGGTAAACAGTTCCAAAGATTCACTACACTTTGGTAAAGAAATCTCTTTTCATCCCAGTCCTGAAAAGCTGACCTTCCTTTGAGACTACGACCCTTGGTTCTAGGTACCCCAGCCAGTGAAGTGTTATCCCTGCACCTACTCTGTCAACACCATAGGAATTCTGTATGTTTCATTGAGATAGCTTTTTTTAAAAAAAAAGCATTGCACGGTCTAATTTCCAGGAATGATTTCAACCAGTTTACAACACTTCTGTAATTTGGAATTGCCAATTTCATGAGAATCCAAAAAAAAAAATTACATTTTCTAGCAATTAAGAGATGCAGCATTTGCAATGTTTTAAATACTGCTTCAGTGTGAAAGTGCTGAAATTCTGAAACTTAGAGAGAAACTTCAGTCACAAATTCATAGCCTCATCTTCCGTATCTGGGAAGAGGTGGGTATGCCAGAGAGGACATCATAGAAGATCATAACAGTCTTCAGGGAAGGTGACAAAGTCCACTGCAGAAACTTCAGAGAGGCATCCTGTTGTCTACCACAGGGAAGTTCATCTTCACAGTCCTTTTCCACTGCCTCCTCCCAATGGCCATAAAGCTGCCCCCAAATTGCAGTGTTGATTCCATCTACATAGAGACATAATAGACTTCTTCACTGCACACAACTCTAAGATCAATGCATGGAGGAGCATCAACCACTACACATGGCTTTTAGACTTCACAAAAGCCTTTGGTTCCATCAATCAAGCAGGACTTTGAAACATGTTTGTCACATTTGAGTGCCACAGAAGTTCATTTGCATCTTCTGTATGCTACATAAGCTACTACATAATAAGCCATGAACTTAACCACTGACCTATCAAGCAATCTAATCTCAGTGTAGACTGCTGTCAAGCATAGCTGTATCATTACCCCAAAATTTTTCTCTATCTATCTTGGCACAATGTTTCACCATACCTCCAACAAGCTTCTCACTGGAGTGGATCTAATTTAATTGAGAAAATAGGAAACAACTCAACCTGTATCACTTCCTTTCGAGATCCAAGATAATCCCAATTTCAGTCACCATGATGCAGTATGCAGATCCCTTCATATGTGCACATTTGGAGGCTGAGCTCCAAGTCATCATCAGTTCATTCACTGACACATACAAGAGAATGGGCCTTGCAGTTAATATCTGGAAAACAAAGGTCCTCTACCACTGTACATCACCATTCTCTGGAGATAAAGGTCCATGGCAAAACCCTGGAAAATGTGGAGCCTCTTCTTGACAAAGGCAGACACCTATGGCAGATAGCAATCATTTACTATCACCTTTCAGTATGCCAGCATTGCCATTTGGCAGTGTGTGGAAAAGAGCACATGAAGATCAAGATCTCAATGCTGGCACAAATCTAATATCCATGAGGCAGCAGTGATCCCTGCCCTCCTGTATGCTTCAAAGATGTGGTCTCCCTACAGCAGGTTAACTAGAAGAACCAGAGAGATATCACCAATTCTGTCTCCACAATATCTCTGCTTTGCGAGGTTGTGCAGCATACTGCACACCAGAATAAAGTCTCCACATCTGCTTGGCATGTTCTTCAGAGTGCATGTCACTCTCTACTTACTTGATGAGGTAGCCTCGGTGTCCTCTCCAATGCTGTGGTGAGCAGCAAAATGAGAGGTATGGCATAGATCTGCTTCTTCTGTCTGGAATGATCCAGCGAGAGGAAATTGTGAGTTATCATCATCTTGACTTCCATGGAGAGAGGAATCCAGGCATGAGGGCATTTCAAAGGTGCATCCACACACCTTTGCTGTCATGTCAGACTTTGAAAATTGGAGCCTGCAAATATATTGTTCAACAGACAGATCCAGGTAGTATGTGGTGTCTCTGAAGACCCTTTGAAATAGGTTCTTTACAAATGTGCATGTCTTTTCCTCCTGCCCCAAGGTTCATGTCTAATCCAAAGCCCCCAGTAATGGAGTGCGGGCAATCACGCCACCTCCTCCAAATCCATTGGCAGGAGAAGCAAACCAATATCAATGTTTCTCCCAGGCCAACATCCACAGCATTCATGCCCTAATTACATTTAGACCAATGGGTAAGTCATGTCATTCACAGACCAGAAACCAGATATCAGACACTGAACTAGAGCGCAATCACAACAAGAGATTACCAGGGGAAAATATTCAAGACTGAAAAATTGAAACATCTGCACCAGCTCATGGAAGTTCCTGGCCTGTGGCAGGTCAAAATGGAGAAGGAGTATTCAGGATAGAACCTAGAATTCATTCATCGGGAGTAGACTGAACGCAGAGGAACATGCCACCACTCAAATTATCCACATAGCCGCCCCATCAAACCCCACCTGTTCCATCTGTGGAAGGGTCTGCAGATGTCACATTGGCCTCATCAGTCACCTCAGAACCTACAGGGCTGGAGTGGGAGCAAATTGCTCTTGATCCCAAGGAATGAGCTGAAAACTCTCATACATTTCTTCTACAATATTTTCAAAGCTGACCAATTGAAAAAAGAATGAATCAGATAACCAATTTTTCCTCAGAAAGAAAATTGTATTGTTTTGTGATATCTGAAAAGGAGAAGATAACTGGAAAAATTGAATATTTGCATATGAGAGTTTGTTAAGTTACTAAAGGTAACAGAACCTCAAGGGAACAACTGTACTTCACTGCCGTGATAAAGTTTGGATATTTTAATGGTCAAAAGAGCTATTAAAATAAATCTACCTTTTTTCTTTCAACATTTAGATATATTTCCAACCCATAAAAGTGAGGAAACATTTGAAAAGGATGATAAAGGTTTCCTTCAGAGTGTTAAAAATGAAGTTAAATCTAATTCTCAGGGAAGTACATATTTAATTGCCATGGAACAACTTCTGCACCTAGTTACTTTCTAGATTCATTGTTTTTGACCTGCGCACACTCATATGAACTTTAATATACATGACTACATTAAATAGATTTTCTTTTCCAAGTGAACATTACAGGATTATGGTCAAATGCAAATGTCATCATAAATAACTGTATGTTCATTCTTATTCTTTGGTGAAAAGTACCCATAAATTTATCCATCCAAAACTATTTTGCTTATAACTATATGAATATAATGTTTGATATAACTATATGAATATCATGACATTACCATCATGATTAATAAATTATTTTCTTACATTTTCATATTTCTAAGTTCTTGGAAGTGAAAAGTTTGTAGAGCATTTGATTTCATTTTATGTAAACTAAGGCATTGCAAAGCCTCCAAATTCAATTTGTTAGCCACCCAGATAACCTAGAGCTAGATAACCTATACAAAAATTCAAAATCATACAACTCACATACATTCATATCTTAACAGAGCAATACCATTCTGTTACATGGATTTATTTAGCACTCATATGGATTATGTACAGCTATATTAGTCGACAAAGCTCTCCAGTGGTAACTATAGCATTTGGTATATGGTGGATATAAGTTAGCATGCTAACAATAAATGATTTAGGAGGAGACTCTTAGCCTAATAATTGGCTGGGCTGGATTGATAGATTAGACTTACCTGGGAAGTCTTTCTCATCGTATCAAAGATGCCGCTCTTCCAGCTGTCCTGGAAGAGCATGACCAGGGATCCAATTAGTTTTGCTTGTTAAAGCTTCAGTAACAATATCAGAATGTTACCAGGACCTGTGGCATATGCTGTATCCAATGCACTCAAATACTTTTTAATGTCACATGGCAAAACGCAAGGCTGCAGACTGAATTGTACAATGGTGCTGCCAATTATTGTCTTTATCTGGCAGCAGTTAACAGCCCAAATGTCCTCCTACAAATCTAAAAAACACTGAATAAAGAAGCTCAAAACTAAACTATCAGACTTCTTGTAAGTCCTAATTACATAAGTCCCCTGATTCTAAGCAGTAATTGTTACTTCCTAATGTATAAGAATTTTTCTCATGCAATTAGAGCATGATCCCAATTGTAATTTATATTAGAATATTAAGTACATTTTATATTCTGGAATACTGATCAAAGGCTCTTGTTTGAAGTCTATTGCTACAGTCAATGGAACACAAAAGCTTTGGCAGCGCCTCAATACAATTAACTTCTTGCTTTATGATGACTCATTCTGTTGTGTGCCTGTGCTCAACAAATTAGACCTTACAGAAACTGAACTCATTGGATGTATGGGATTCAATGAGATTTACTTGAGATGACTTCAGTCTAGGAAGGTGCTCAGACAAAGAGAAATGAACTTGAGATGCCACAATTTTACTAATGTGAAGGCTTGTAGTAGCACTTATAAGCTTTAAATGATTGCCAGCATGCAGGAAATGAGAGTGACATTTATAATGTAGGAAAACATCTAAAATGAAGCCTTTGGGTGTTTATAGATGAACAATGTCTTGCAACAGTATATGATGAAGATATTGTGTTGTTCTTCAGGCACAGTAGTGTAGCGGTTAGCATAAAGCTATTACAGCGACAGCGACCCGGGTTCAATTCCAGCCACTGTCTGTAAGGAGTTTGTATGTTCTCCCTGTGTCTGTGTGGGTTTCCTCCGGGTGCTCCGGTTTCCTCCCACGTTCCAAAGACATACTGGTTAGGAGTGTGGGCATGCTATGTTGGCGCCGGAAGCGTGGTGACACTTGTGGGCTGCCCCCAGAACACTCTACGCAAAAGATGTACTTCACTGTGTGTTTCAATGTACATGACTAATAAAGATATCTTATCTTATCCTATCTTTCACTCTTTCCTTAAACAATTTAACCAAAGATGGATTTGATAATTTTTCACTTTACAGAGATCTTGTTTTGTATGCAGTAGCCACAATGTTTGCTTGCAGCAGATCTGTTGATTTGACCACCATCATCCCCTCTCACTCCAAAACACACTATGCCTCTCCACAATCAGTTCTCAGAATGGAGATAAGGAAATGGAGCTCTGATGGGTGTTAGAACAATTAGGGCGACAATGTAGATGCTGGGTTATTTACTTGGCTTTAGCATGCTGCCATTAGCCTCCCTTTTCAGTATAGGGGTCATAATATTAGGACTGCCTCCTCCAGTGTTCTACTTCTGCTTGTGTTGTGCACCAGATTCTTCTCCATTGCCGTTAACAAATAAAGAAGCAAAATACTGCAGAAGCAGGAAAGCTGAAATAAAATCAGAAAATTCTCGAACAAATTAGCTGGTCAGACAGCATCTGTAGAGAAAGAAATAGAGTTAGTATTTCAGCTCATTGTTATTGTCAGAGCTGAAAAAAATTAAAGATAAAACAAGCTTTAAGCTATTACACACAGGAAAAGTGGGTGAACGCATCTCCTTCCTCCAATGCTATGCCATCATTATCCTCCAGGGTGTGACTGCATGCACATGGTTCCATTCTTACCTATCCAGAACATGAAGTCACTATATTGCTTCTCTTCCTGCCACTGCACCATGGTATCTGGTGTTACCCAAGTTTCAATATTTGGCTACCTCATTTTCTCATCTGTGTGCTATCCCTTGACAACATAATCTGAAAACACAGTTTGTTTGTCCATATGTATTCTGCCATTCAGCTGTACCTCACTACTGCCTTTCTTAGTCTCTCCACTGTTTCCACATTGACACACTAATTATTTATCATCCAGTACTCAATGAACACGTTTCTTCCAACCAAACAGTGGGAAGACAGAATCTGTTTTCTTTGATCCCTGCGACAGGCTTTGTTTCCTGACATTGACTCCATCTCTGGAAACTGTCCAAAACTGAATGAGATTGTTCAAAACTGCATCATTTCAACTCAGCCCTGGACAGCCCACCCAGTGTAAACTTGAGGTTTTCCAAAAGTCCCATATTTCTTCTGTCCTAAGTCACACAAAATTCTGTTCACCCATCACCAGTGTGCCTGACATCCAGCGAAACAAAACTTTAAAATTTAAAATTCTCATTTTTAATTTTAAATCAATCTACTGCTTCACTCCTCTCCTTCTCTGTAAAGTCTTCTAGGCCTATGATATTCTATGCATTTGGAAACCCATGGCCTAATTAGGGACAGTCAGCAAGGCTTTGTGCAGAGCAAGTTGTGACTTACTAACTTGATTGAGGTTTTCCAGGAGGTGATGAAGGTGATTTTGATGAAGGTAGAGCTGTGGATGTTGTTTACATGGATTTTAGTAAGGCTTTTGACAAGGTCTCTCATGGGAGGCTCATCCAGAAGATTAAGATCCATGGGATCCATGGTGAATTGGCTGTTTGGATTCAAAATTGGCTTCCCGTAAAAGACATATATATGGTAGTGATCGATGGGACTTCTTCTGGCTGGAGGTCTGTGACTAGTGGTGTTCCACAGGGATCTGTACTGGGACCTCTGCTGTTTGTGATATATATATATAAATGACATGGATGAAAATGTAGATGGGTGGGTTAGTAAGTTTGCAGATGATACCAAGATTGGTGGTGTTGTGGATAGTGTAGAAGATTGCCAAAGGACACAGAGGGATATAGATCAGTTGCAGATATGAGAGGAGAAATAGCAGATGGCGTTTAATCCAGCCAAATGTGAGGTGTTGCATTTTGGCAGATCAAATGTAAAGGGACAATACACTGTTAATGGCGAGACCCTTAACAGTGTTGATGTACAGACAGATCCTGGGGTCCAAGTCCGTAGCTCACTGAAAGGGGCTGCACAGGTTGATAGGGTGGTAAAGAAAGCATATGGCATGCTTGCCTTTATGAGTCGAGGCATGGAGTTCAAGAGTCAGGAAGTTATATTGCAGCTTTATAAAACTCTAGTTAGGCCACATCTGAAGTATTGCGTTCAATTCTGGTCACCCCATAATAGGAAGGATGTGGAGGCTTTGGAGAGGGTTCAAAAGAGGTTTACCAGGATGCTATCTGGATTAGAGGGCATGTGCTATAAGGAGAGGTGGGAAGAACTTGGGTTGTTTTCTCTGCAGCGGCAGAGACTGAGGGGAGACCTGATAGAGGTTTATAAGATTATGAGAGGCATAGATAGAGGAGACAGCCAGTATTTTTTTCACAGGGTCGAAATGTCTAATGCTAGAGGCCATGCATTTAAGTTGAGAGGGGGTAAGTTCAAAGAAGATGTGCAGTGCAAGTTTTCTACACAGAGAGTGGTGGGTGCCTGGAATGCGCTGCCAGGGATGGTGGTGGAGGCAAATATGAGAGAGGCATTTAAGAGGCTTTTAGATGGGCACATGAATGCACAGAGAATGGCAGGATATGGACACTGTGTAGGCAGAAGGGATTAGTTTTGTTAGACATTTAACTACTAATTCAGTTAGTTCAGCACAAGATTGTGGGCTGAAGTGCCTGTTCCTGTGCTGTACTGTTCTATGTTCTATGTCTATATCTATATCTGTGCTCCACCCATTTTGGTCTTGTGTTCTTCCCCAAATTTTATCATGTACTCCAATGGCTAAAGCCCTAAAATGCTGAATTTTTTCCTCATCTTTCATCCTTTAAGATGATTTTTAAACTACTCCTTTAACCAAGTTTTTGATTATTTTCCATTATCCTTCATCCTCTTCATTCCATCATTCTCTTTGTGATAAAGCATCTTGGCATGTTTTACTGCATTAGAGGTGTTATATAAATACAAGCTGTCATTGCTGCTATTTACAGTGCTTCTAGACCTATTTCATGTTTCTTTATCTTCTACTTGCATCCCCATTTGCTTTGCTCCATCATCCCTTTTGTCGTTTAATCAGTCCTGCCTTCAAACCCATTGCAGACTTTTCCCTTATTCCTCTCCTTTCCCCCTCCCTTTCACTTTCCCTGTCTCTATTCTTACTTAAAACCAGATTCACCTCTAAATGTTGCCAATTCCAACAATAGATCAAATTTGTTTTTGGTTGCATTTACTTAATGTACATTTCTGGTGGAATGCATGTTATACTCCGGTTCTAGAAATCAGCTCCTTGGAAGTCAAAGAAACAAAATTTTTTAGCTTTGTACTATGTACAGCCTTAACTATGTATGAATGTTTAGCACAAGAGATCAAGAACAAATTCTCCTTCTTCTCTCTCCAGCAACTATCTGATCTACCTGATATTTCATGTTATTTCTGTTTCCATATTATATTTTATTTAAGTAAATATGAGTCTGGTTCGCAATGAAGTGTTTAGGTGGATGTGATGGGAATGGTTAGAGATGTAGGAGTCTGAAGATAATGTTTTGGAGAATGTCCAGAATTTCTATTAGGAAAGGTACATAGCTAAGGTCCTGGCTGGGGAATTATAAATTCCCCTTGACCAGACAGTAGGGTTCTTAGTGTGAGGGTTGCTATAAGACTACTGACCAGGAAGCTCTGTCTTCTCTGATCCATCACATGGAAAAGGACATCAAGGTGCTCCTTTCAGCATTTCACTGTACTCCTTTACCCACCTCGCCTGGGTAACACCTGCAATCTTCACCTACAATGAATAAAAATGTGGATTCAGGATGCCGTGGAGAGAATTGAGCTGAACTGAAAGTGTTGTATGCATCTGTCTCACAGAGCTGTGCTGAAGGCAACAATCTCCAAGATGCTTTTGAACAGTTCCACTGTTATGGCATTCAGAGTATATGGATTCAGCTGTTTACATTTATTTTACACATGAATTATCCAGAATTAACATCTGTTCATCTCCAATGAACTTGCCCAGAGTTACTGTCTGTTAGCTGCACTCTCCCCTGATTTTGGTATCTGTGGGTTAAGGAGCCACTCCAGAAGCTTGAACACAAAAATCTAAGATGACATTCCAGTGCAAAACTGAGGGATTGCTGCCCTGCTATTTTTCAGATCAGAGCCTAAACTAAAGCCCTATTTCCACTCTCAGGAGAACATAAAAAATATCGCAAGGCAGTTCTTTAGAGCTGCAGATTTATCCTTGTTATCCTGACCAATGTTTATATCTAATAATTGAAATTGAGAGAAAGAAAACTAGTCTTGATCACACTGTTGTTTTTTGGAACTGCCATTTTTCCTACATAATGGAAGTGCCTACTCTTTAAAAAGTACTTTGCAAACTATAAAGCCTTTGGGGTGTCCTGAGATTCTGGAAAACATGGTATAAATGCATATCTTTCGTTTCTTCTTCCAGGAATTTTCCATGCTCTTTCGCTAAGCAGAATTGTATTACTTTCCATCAACAGAATGTGCACATTAAAGAAATTCCAGGCCTTCTATTTGACTATTAGTTCTGTCCTTTGCTTTTGCAACCTCTCTACCTAAAGTCAAGCTTGTTGGAGATCGGCAGAATGGCTATTAAAGAGGTGGGGTCCAAAAACTGAACTGAATTAAGAATTGGTCATTAAAGTAAAATAACCATTCAGGAGATATATTATCGTCTTTCTTTTCTGAATTACATATTGGCCCATCTTCCATTATGTTGCCCAGTCTGATCTGTTGTAAGTGTGCAGAGTGAGAAACTACATTTCAACTAAACCAGCAGAGGGAGCTGGTCAGGCTATTTACATATTTCTGATGCTGTTGCGTAACAAGTTTTGAAATTGGGGCACTGACTATTAAGCATTTTGCAAGAGTTATGTGGCTTAAAGAGCTACCGTGACGTTGAACTCTGTAATGCAGTATTTTGCAGTGAATCAGCATCAGAAGTGCATTTGATATATTATTTGTTTAGGTATTCTGAAGACATCTCTACCGCTTGCCTGAAACAAATACAGGCATCATTCAAATATACTAATGAAGATCCTATACCTGAATCAGAAGCCTTTTGAAATTGATCCACAGGTCACCAATGCACAGTTTCCCTGAGGAATTTGGCAAGCAAAATTTAAAACTTATTGGGATGTTCCTCCATTTCTGGAGTTGACTGTCCGCATGTTATTCTCCTGCTCGATATCACAAATCAGCTCTGTTTCACAGCAACTTCTCCATTTGCCGTTGTTCAAGATCTGACCTGGTTCACTGGCAGCAGTAAGCTCAGGATAAATACTGAGGGACCATATGAAATGAAACCTCGATATAACGTGCCTCATTATGTCATGAGTTTGACTAAACCATGGGTCTTACCAAGTAAGATATATTTTGCTTTATTGCAATATAGTGGACAAAGTCTGCAGTCCTCTTTGTATGGGTACATTATGTTGCTGGTTTTTCTAGTTTTATGAACTTTATTATATTAGATCTACAACGAGAAACTAATGGATTAAATAATCAGCAGAGTTCATGCAAATGGATTCTAACACAGGCAAAATGTGAGAATTGGTGTCTGTGGGACACTTACCCTAGTGAGTCAATGCCTGAAGATCTGTCATCCTTTAAGAGTCAGTGTGTGGGACTTGTTCCCCAGGCAGAGTTGATGTGCATGGGACCATGTCACCACAGAGACTTGATGTGTGTGGGACGTTTCCCAGGGAGAGTCAGCGTGTGTGCAACTGTCTCCTGCCATGTATAGTTATGTGGGATTTTATGGCTCCAATGTCTCAGCATGTTCCCTTTGCAACCCAGTTATTCCAGGATTACGAAGAGGCAATAATATTCCCAGCAGAATGTAGCTGCCCTTATATCAACTGCCTTATATCAAGGTTGCACTGTAATGAAGCCCAAACAACAATGGCGTAATTGCCAAGCAAATCATTGGTGTCCTGAAATAATGGTTCTACTGGCTGGACAGTGAGAGTGTTTCTTCAGAACAGCTCAAAGTGAGTGGATAGGAAACATTACCATGAATTGCTAGAGCTGTGGGACAGATTATTGAGGAGAGTTTCCCCAGGACTATCCTTTCCTTCTCCAGAGACCAAGTAGTGCATATAAGGCTCCTGCATATGGGCTTAGATGATGGTCATCCAGTTTCTACAGTAGGGCAAACCTTAATTTGGTCTTTGTGATCTGATGAGTTAGATGGTTGTTGCAGGGTATGTACAAATATAATGCTGGTGCAAGAGGATATTCTAAATTTGCCAGTGGTGTACATTTGCCTGGAGTTTCTATGAATCTGTCTAAGCTGTATCTGCCCTTGGAGTATTCAATGGTGATAGTGGATGCCTGCAATGAGAAGAGGACCATTCCTTCCCTCACTTTGATGATCGTATTTTAACAAAAATAATATATTTATTACGTTGGCCAAGTTTAACTGGACAACCTTAAATATGAAGTAATGATGAGGCAATTGGAAAGTGGTCTTAAATATATGTGAGCAGGACTGTAAATTCAGGCAAGTATCCAAAACCCGTTGTCCAATTTATACTTTCTGCCATTAGCTTTGCAAAAATAGCATTTTGCTGTCTGCCTCAGCATTGAAATGTTTAAATGTTGTGAAGTTGCTGTCTTTTCTTGGTGGATATAGACTAAACCTCTAGCAGGCATTGAACAAGGTAATGAATATTAATAACTGCCAATCAACCTCTTTGGCACTGAAAATTCACTATTAAATGTGAGATATCTCATATCCACAAAAAATGACTCATTTTTGGAGATAAAAGGAAAATTGCAGATTTAAAAGTTTGTTTACTACATTTTCTTTTTGGTATCTATTTTCTCTTTTCAGTGTTTCTTTCCCTCTCTGTATCTTTCTGAACTTCGTTTAACATTCAATTTCGCTAACCTCCCCTTCCCCACCCTCCGCCCCACCTGCACCCACCACCTTCACCACTACTACTGTTTTAACAAATCTTCTGTCGTTTATCTCCCATAGTTAAGTCTCTTTTGTTAATGGTGAAACCCAGTTGGTTACTCCGCTCACTCAGGTCCCAGATGCCCCTTCAGTCTCAATACATCTTTGCCTAGAATTTACAATAAGTGGCTAAGTGATAGCACATCACAATTGTCTATGAAAAATATTACTCACGAAGATCTAGCAATAACTTGCGTTTTTCTGAAGCTTGTTTCTGAAGCCTGCTACAGATGTTCATCTCGCTATTATATTAACAAATCCTTCCCATCTATCCTTTGTCAGTCTATTGGTTTATTATTATTGTCATGTGTACCGAGATACAGTGAAAAACTTTTGCTTGTGTGCCATCCAGGCAGACCATGCCATACATAAGTACATTGAGGAAGTAAAAAGAAAACAGAATGCAGAATATCGTGTAGCAGCTACAGAGAAAGTACAGTACAGGTAAACAAATAAAATCCAAAGGCCATGACGAGGTAGATTGGGAGATCAAGAAATCATCTTTAGCATATGAAAGGTCCGTTCAAGAGTCTGATAACAGCAGGATAAAAGCTGTCCTTGAGTCTGGTGATATATGCTTTCAAGCATATCTTCTTCCTGATGGGAGCAGAAAGAAGGGAGAATGACGGGGGAGGGAGGGGTCCTTGATTATGTTAGCCGCTTTCCCAAGGCAGCGGAAAGTGTAGATAGAGTCAATGGAGGGGAGGCTGGTTTGTGTGGTGGACTGGGCTGAGTTCACAACTCTCTGAAATGTCTTGCAGTCTTGGCAAGAGTAGTTGCCATGCCAAGCTGTGATGCATCCAGATAGGATGCTTTCTATGGTGCATCTGTTAAAAATTGGTAAGAGTCATCAGGGACATGCCGAATTTCTTTAGCCTTCTGAGGAAGTAAAGGTATCAGTGTACTTTCTTGGCCGTAGTGTCAAAGTGGCTGGACCAGGACAAATTGTTGGTGATATTTGCACTGAGGAACTTGAAGCTTTCAATCACCTCCCCCTCAGCACCATTGATATTGACAGGGGCGTGGACTCCACCCTGCTTCCTGAAGTCAATGACCAGCTCCTTCATTTTGCTGACAATGAGGGAGAGGCTGTTGTCTTGACACCTTACCACTAGACTCTCTACCTCCTTCCTATACTCTGTCATTGTTTGAGATCTGGCCCACCACGTTGGTGTTATCTGGAAACTTGTAAATGGAGTTAGAGCAGAATTTGGCTGCACAGCCATGAATGTATAGGGAGTAAAGTAGGGGGCTAAAAGTGCAGCCTTACAGAGTAACAGTGTTGAGGATAATCATGGAGGAGGTGTGTTGTCACCTATCCTTACTGATTGCGGTCTGTTGGTCAGTAAGTCAAGGATCCAGCTGCAGAGGGAGGTGTAGAACCCTAGGTCTCATTCCTAAGTATCTATTTTCTTTCAAATTGTTGTTTCTACTATTAAACTGCTGGGATTTTATTTTCCAGATTTATCCTATTTCCCCTTTCCCCTTTTGTGAACAAGAGTGTAAAATTTTGATTCCACTAGTCCCCTTGCACAATCCTTTTATCTTAGAAACACTGCAAGTTGTAGCTAGCAATTCCTCAATTTTCGCCCTTATTTCTCTCAGCAACCAAATACACATCCAATTCATACAGTTTAACCAGCCTGTCTTCCTCATACCCCAGGCAGATCTTCCAGGCTGAAAATGCTTTGATCTCCAGGGAGCAGGTGGTGTAACCAACTGTAAGTTTGGGCACCTTCACAACAACATACTCAGTCAAACGTCTGCTTCTTGGCACAATAAGATTGGACTGTGATATTGAGTTAGCATTGGAGCAAAACCCTCAGTACTACCGCCTTCTCCTGTGCATCTGCTGTCTGCCACACTGTATGCAAAATAAAACAGTGCATTCCTGCTCCACAAGAGAGGGAACTAACAAAGGGCATCATCAAAAATGATGAGTATTTTTTCACCTTAAATGGTTCTTGAGAAGTACCAAAAAACCATTTAAGGTGAAAAAGTACTTCTTAGAAGTACTGCTTTTTCAATAATATATGCAAGTACAATAACATGTCTGTAAAATAAACTGCAATTGTGGATTGTTTTGCCACAAGGATTGGATATACCTTTTGCATTGAAATATTGCACAAATAATTGTATCTTCTCATCTTTCACCTCCAGGGAAGGATTATTTGCACCAATCTGCATTATCCAAATAACAAGCATTCCACTGAGCTCTCATCCTTGAAGCCATAATCAATACCTATTGAAACAGAGTCAAAGTAACCTAGAAAGTAATCTGGAGCTCGCCAGCCCCATCTATATTTAATGCTTTTCCTGCTGAGAAATAATTGTCCAACTAAAACTATTCACTCAAGGGGAAGTGACCATTGGAATTTATTTTAATTGCAATTAAATGAGAGGTGGCACAGTATTGTTAGGGTCATTGTTTATTATAATGAGTTGTACTGACGGCTACTATTTTTTTTGTTGGAACTGTGCACTTCATGTAATTGTTCCTGCTCAATGACAATCCCCGAGGCACAGTCACTTCCTGTACACACTGCAGCCTGTACTCAATAGACCCGCCAAAGTTAGCCTGGCTCTTCTGGAGGCAATGATGACCAGACCATAGAAGCCCAAGACAAGAGCGAATTTGAGAGAGTGGTAGAATCGGTATACCTATGAGGGAGTGGGAGGGCAGAGCATCAACTCCCTCTTCTTTATCTGTTTGTATCTCATCCAGAATCCCAGTGATCTCCTCCCTACTGTAGCCTCATGTGGTCCACTTGCGTGGAAAATACCAGTGCCAAGTACATTTTTTTAACTGCTTTTTCCCTCCACCAGATCAGCTTTGCTGCTTCTCTGATTAACTTTTTGCCATTGATATCCCTGGAGAAAATCTTTGACTGTTCTTTATGTTAGCTGCATGTCTATTCCTATACTGTTCTTGTACTTTTTTATTATTTTTGTTTCCCTCTGTAGCTTTTATATTTAGTCTTATTTTCTCTTGTATCATCAAGGTTGCATTCTTGGTTTATTTTACTCTCAAAACTCTTTGTCACGCAGGGGAGCTCTGGCTTTGGTTCCCTCTTGTGGGAATGAACTAACACTGTGCCTGATCTCTTCATTGAACATTCCCCCACCACCCAATAACCAACCCCATCCACCACTGTTACATTATATTTTGACTACAAGTTTTCGGGGCAGATTTCTTCTCCATTTGGTGAAATTAGCCATTCACTTAATGGTATTACAGCCTTATGCTTTAGAAAAAGATCAATGACACGTACACACAATTAAAAACTCTCGTCAGATCTGCCAGATCATTCCTTACATTTATATTGTTGTCTGGATATGTTTCTTATTTGGGGCTCACAGTCACTTGAATTCCTTTAACTTTCTTTGCTTTGCACTCTGGGTTTCATTCACTGTCTTCCAATCTGGAACAGATTTGTAATTGGCTTTGGCTAGTTACAGAAAGAAGTCTATTGTCTACTAAACCTTCCAAAGGTATATGGACTTAACTCATGATGTGTCAGTGATGAGCATCATTAGCAAGGAGATCTATCCATCCTAGATAATCCTATTATCTCCGCAAGATAGTGCCAATTTCCTTAGAGATTGGAATCCAATCTCCTTTACAAATAAGACCACCATTGCCACAGGAGAATTTATTTAACTATGATAATCTTTTTATTATTCAGTCAGAATATTAAAATGTGAAAAAGCCAACCTATTAGTACGAAGGCTTTCAGCAAAAATAAAATTTTATCTGCTGAGATATTCCATGCCAACTTCTATTTTGGATAGACTCTGCCATAGTCTGTACAGCAGCAAAGAAAGTAAGATATGTGTAAGTTATGTATAATTTATGTTAATTTAAGTTTATCTTAGTTTATGTTAGTCCTCATCTTGTAATTTATTGTGCTGCTGCTGCAAAAAATCTAATTTTCATGGCATTTATATCCTGTGAATGTCTGCCTATGATAACAATAAACTTGAACTTGAAATGCAGGGCTTTGTCTATATCCACATAGCTATATACTAAAGTTTCATTATTCAGTTACATTAATTTACCAGGATTCTGTGGTACATCAAGAATTATTTGTTCACCATTTTGTTCAAATTTGTTCACCATAACATGTATGTGGAGATGAATAATTTATTGGTGAAACTTTTGCATTGTCTGGGAAAGACAAAAGAAAGAAAAGTTTCATTTATATAACACCTGATGGAGTGTCACGCCAGCTTAATCATGGTGATTGATGGAATTGGTGGAATGTAGCTTACTGAAGATAAATAGATGCACACCTAAGTATTTACCACTGCATCCCCATTTTCCTGCTTTTGCAGGTCCATCACACTGACAAGAAGCAGAGAGTGGTGAAGAGGAAGAAGATGACAATGTGGAAAAGAGAAAGATATTTCTAAATTAGACTATTTTAATCATGTTAATGAAAAGAGAAGATTGATGAGTATCAAGTGATGCATCAGCTCAACCCACGTAGCAGAATTTAATGCCTTGAAGAAAGCTTTTAATCCAAATGTTTTTTAAATAATTTAAATCTCTGCTATCAAGCTCACAATTTCTACCTGTGTATTTTCTGTCTGTGTACATTGCACTGCTAAACATTCATCTGGTAATAAAAGCATTAATATCTAAACATAGTAGTCATAGAGTTTTAGAGAATTCATGCTTGGATAAGATAGATTATAGAGATTTGAATATTGTGGAAATTGATGAGCCTGTTCTCTTAAAAAGACAGCAGACAAATGTTTGCTCTCTCTGTTTTGCTATGCAAAGGCCGGTCTTTCTTGGCCAATTCTATTAAGCTACAAGTACACCAAATCAATCAAAATTCAATTGGACTGTAACAGTCACATCAACACAAAAATTTGTTTTTTACATCGTCTTTGCCAAACATCTAATTTTACATGAATTGATTTTGACTTTGTAATTTATCAGGTCCTGCAATAACCCAGACCAATTCAAAAGAAATTAAACACAAATAGGATGCCATTCTATATAATTATTCAGATTAAATGAGATGTTCACGTTATCTTCTACCTAAAAATATCTGTTTAACTCCACTGCCATTTCCTTGTTCCCCATTACTTTATCCCCAGCCCCTTTCTCTAAGGGGCTGGGTTCACATGGACCTCTCTTTTCTTTATATACTTAACCCTACTCCTATTAACTCTTTTTATATTCCTCAATGGTTTGCTCTCATAGTTTATTATCTTTTTCGACCTTTATCTTTCTGAGTACATCTCAGTCTTCAACTTTCATCTCCTTCCACATTTTCATTTAATACCCTCTTTAACTTCCATAATAATGTATCACAATGAGGATGAAAGATTCCAAGGGAAGGAACAGTTTGGTTTATCCCTCCCTTGTAACCTTTCATCCTCATCGGAACACATTTATGCTGAGCATCATGAATTACTTCCTTAAATGTCTACCACTGCCTTTCTAGCATCTTTCTGCCATTTTATTGGCCCAGTCCACTTTACCAACTCCATCCCGATTCAATTGTAATTCCCTTTTTTAAGTTAAACACACTTGTTTCTGACCCAAGTTTCTTGACCTCTAGTGGAATACAAGATTCTATCATGCTATGATCATTACTTCCTTGGGATCTTTAATTCTGAGCTCATTTATTAAACCTGACTTATTACCCATTACCAGATCCAAGATAGTCTGTTCCCCTGGTTGGTTTCATAACATTTTGTTCTAGAGAACTATACCAAATCCATTCTATGAATCTGTTCTCAAAGCTACTCTCTCCAACTTGAGAAACCCAACCAACATGAAAACTAAACATAATTATTGCACAGGCTCTTATTATGTGATATACACCCTTTCATACAGTGCAGCTACTGTTTGGGGGCCTATACACTATTCCTGCCAGTGTCTTCATTCCCTTGCCTTTTTTTTAACCTCTACCCAAATAGACTCAACATCTTCTCAGCCCATTAATTCATCATAACAGTGCTACCTCAACACTTTTTCCCACCTTCCTCCCTGCTTTGATTCCCTTGCAAACATTATTTGTGCTTTTAGTTCATCCACTTTAATACAAATGCTTTGTGCATTAAGATATAAAGACTTTAGACTTGCCTTTCAGCCATTTTTACTCATCTTGACTTCCTTTTGTACTGTGGCCCAACTTGCTCCTCCTCCTTGATTTCTCTGTCTTCTGTTTTTAATAACATAGAACAGTACAGCACAGGAACAGGCCCTTTGGCCCACAATATTGGGCCAAAGTAATTAAATTAGTAATAAATGCCTAACTAAACTAGTCCTTTCTGCCTACTCAATGTCCATATCCTCCATTTCCCATGCATTCATGTGCCTATCTAAGAGCTGCTTGAACGCCCCTATAGTATTTGCCTCCACCACCACCCCTGGCAGCGCATCAGATCTCCCCTCAGCCTCCGCCATTCCAGAGAAAACAACCCAAGTTTGTCCAACCTCTCCTTATCGCACATGCCCTCTAATCCAGGCAGCATCTTGGTAAACTTCTTCTGCACCCTCTCTAAAGCCTCCACGTCCTTCCTGTAATGGGGTGATCAGAACTGAATGTAATACTCCAGATGCAGCCTAACTAGTGTTTTATAAAGCTGCAGCATAACTTCCTGACTCTTGAACTCAATGCCTCGACTAATAAAGGCAAGTATGCTATACGCCTCCTTACCACCCTCTCAACCTGTGTAGCCACTTTCAGGGAGCTATGAACTTAGACCCCAAGATCCCTATGCTCATCAACACTGTTGAGGGTCTTGCCATTCACTGTGTACTGTCTCTTTACATTTGATCTCCCAAGGTGCAACACTTCACATTTGGCCGGGTTAAACTCCACCTGCTATTTCCCCTCCCATATCTGCAACTGATCTATATCCCACTGTATCCTTTGCCAGTCTTCTATACTATCCACAACACCACCAATCTTCGTATCATTTGCAAACTTACTAACCCACCCATCAACATTTTCATCCAGGTCATTTCTATGTATCACAAACAGCGGAGGTCCCAGTACCGATCCCTGCGTAACAGCACTAGTCACAGACCTCTAGCCAGAATAAGTTGCAACAACCACTACCTTCTGTCTTCTATGGGCAAGCCAATTTTGAATCCAAACAGCCAATTCACCATGTATCCCATGAAACTTAATCTTCTGGACTAGCCTCCCATGAGGGACCTTGTTAAATGCCTTACTAAAATCCAGGTAGACAGCATCCACAACTCTACCTTCATCAATCACATTCGTCACCTCCTGGAAAAACTCAATTAAGTTAGTAAGGCACGACTTGCTCTGCACAAAGCCTTGTGACTATCCCTAATTAGGCCATGGGTTTCCAAATGCTCATAAATCCTATCCCTAAGAATCCTCTCCAGCAACTTCCCTACCACTGACGTGAAACTCACCAGTCTATAGTTTTCAGTATTATCCCTGTTTCCCTTCTTGAATAATGGAACAACATTAGCTACTCGCCAGTCCTCCAGGACCTCGCCTGTGGCTAGAGAGGACACAAAGATAGGGATCTTGTGGTCTACGTTCATAGCTCCCTGAAAGTGGCTACACAAGTTGAAAGGGTGGTAAAGAGGTGTATGGCATACTTGCCTTTATTAGTCGAGTCAAAGCCCCAGCAATCTCATCTCTTGCCTCTCTCAATAACCTGGGGTATATTCCATCAAGCCCTGGGGACTTATCCATCGTAGTGTTCTTTAAATGACCCAACACTATGTCCCTCTTTATCTCGAAATACTCCAGCAAATTAGTATGCTCCACACAGATCTCCCTATCCTCCCATCTCCTTCTCCTTGGTAAATACTGAAGCAAAGTACTCATTTAGAACCACATCCACATCCTCCGCCTCCAAGCACATGTTCTCTCCTTTATCCTTGAGTGGTCCTACCCGCTCCCTAGTTATCCGTCTGCTCTTGATGTATGTAAGAATGCCTAGGGGTTCTCTTTAATCCTACTTGCCAAGGACTTTTCATGGCCCCTCCTGGCTTTCCTAATTCCTTTCTTGAGTTCTTTTCTGTCTTCTTTATAACCCCTCAAGGGCTCTGTTTGATCTTAGCTTCCTAAGCCTAACATACATTTCCTTTTTCTTCTTGACTAAATTCACCACCTCTCTTGACATCCAAGGTTCCCTAACCTTGCCATCCTTGTCCTTCCTTCTTACTTGAACATACCTGTCCTGTACTCTGTGCAGTTGGTCTTTAAACACCCTCCACACGTCAAATGTGGACTTGCCCAAAAACAGCTGTTCCCAATTAAACTTCCCTAGTTCCTAAATTTAATACTCTCCCACATGGTCCATACTTATCCTTATCTATAGCTACCTTAAAACTAAAGGAGTTGTGATCACTGTTCTCCCACACTGAAAGGTCAGTCACCTGGCCAGGCTCATAAGCCAACACCAGGTCTAGGATGGCCCCTACTCTTGTTGCACTATCCATATATTGATTTAATAAACCCTCCTAGATGCAAGAAATCCTCCCGGGTGCATTCTACTGTTCTTTATTTCATTCCTGTTCTTGTTTTTTTCTCTCTCTCTCTGATCAGTTTGCTTGATTCCCATCCACCTGCCATTCTAGTTTAAACCTTCCCCTATAGTACAAACAAATCCCTTGTGAGGACATCAGTCCTGCTCCTGCTTGGGAGCAAGCTGCCCCGCTTGTTCAGCTACCACCTTTCCCAGAACCAATTTTAATATCACACCTTCTACACCATCTTTTCCATGCTGTGTTCATCTAGTCTATTCTCACTAACACATGGCCCAGAAGTAGTCCTGAATTTGTTACCCTTGAAGTTGTACGTTTTAATTTATCTCCTAAAATTTATCTTGCAGGACCCCATCCCTTTTATTACCTATCTTGTTAGTGCCAATGTGTACCACAACCTTTGGCTATTCACCTGCCCCCTTCAGGATCCTCTTCAGCCGTGCCTTGGCATCTTGAATCCCACACTCTGAAGGCACATCTCAGTCACAGAAAAGTCTAGCTTTTCCCCTGACATTGGAATCCCTTACTACTATAACTCTATTATTCTTTTTCCTTCCCTCCTGTTCAACAAACCCATCGTAATGCCATGAACGTGAGTTTTGCTGCATTCGCCTGAGAGGCCATCTCCTCAACTATATGCAAAATGGTATATCTGCTGGAGAGGGGGATGGCCACATCCCCCTGCATACCTGTCTCTCTCTCTACTCTGTCCATTTCCTTCTTTACCTAACTTGTGGTGTGACCACCTCACTGAACATATTATCCACTAAATGCTGGATTACTGTTGCTCCTTTCAATGTTCACCATCATCCTCTTCAAAGTAATGGGATTACCATATCAGTGGCATTACATCAGTATGCAGAGGTCCTTCACAAAGTCTCCTTTAAATGTTCACAATTTTGAGTTATCATTCATTATTGTCAGGAAGAACAAACTGCAGTATGTCTGTGTGACGCTTCATCTCTTCAAACTCTTTCCATCTAATCATTAACATTAGGCCCAGTACTCTCACCTCTCTCGTGGCAGTGAGTTTTAGCAGAAGTAAGTGGATAGAAATGCAGGGAAGTTGTGGGGAAGAAGCCATGCTTCATTTAAATATAATGGGTTGAATTCTGACAGGGAGGTCAAGGTTTTAGAGGGAAGTCATGAGAATGGAATTTTGGCAGAGGGCCTCCCATCTCATCTTTCTTGCCGGGCCTACTCTACACAAAAGGGGACTTATTAAGCAGGTTCAAGAAAAGTTTTTTGGCTGCCATATGATCCACCAAAAGTACCATTCTTACCCTTACTTCTTCAAACCAGAAATTTACCCTCTCAAAACAGAGAAAAGAGTAATTCAGGGAATCTTACATAACTATTGTTTCATTTGGTACAGAATGTTCATTTCCATGTAGATTTTTCTGCTTAATGTGACTGAATTACTGTGGTAGTGTCCAGGAAATACTTTAAGTAGGTTGGAAACTATCTCAGCACAGTTTAGTACAAAGCACATTGATTACAATCAGGCTACAGTTTGTTTACATTGGATTTTCCCAGAGAACTTCATTTTGGGTCACAAAAAGGTTGGAGATTGTCAAAACAGACAAACTAATGAAGATCCTATGTAGAATATTTAGCTGGATAATGCTTGTACCATCTAAAATAATGTTTCCAATCTCACTGTGATGTTGCTATTCATATACTTCAGTTACCAAATTGGATGTGCTTATTTAAATATATTATCTAAAAATACCTCCACATCAGTCATAATTAAATCAAATCTGCATATATTCACAAATTTAGTCACCAAATCTTTATATGCAATAATCCCATGTAGAGAGTTTTCATACAGATGAAATGTTTAGTAGGAATGCTTTCAGAATTTACATTCAGCAAAGATTACAGCAGAATTTAAAAATGTATCAACTGATTTCTGTGACAACCAACCAATGAAAAATAAGGCATAAATCTTGGCGTAATACGTATCATCTTTTCCTGGTCAGTAAGAAGGTGCATATTACATTCCAATCACTCTCTACTCAGTGTGGCATTAATTTAGTTTAGTATTTTATCTAGCAAATAAGTCACTACTTTGATGAGGATGGAATAAAACAAATAATGCTTTCCTTCCCCTTCTTCTTCTGTTCATATGTGTTGGACTGCCATTTCAAAAATTATTTAATCTCTACTGGAACTGATGAAACCTTTGGGGCTATTGCTAAGCACTGACCTTTGGAAAATTTGCAGTAACATTTGGCTTGCTACACCACATCAGGCAATATTAAGAGTCCAGCAAATAGTGTGATTCTGAACCCATTTTTCTTCCCATAAGGATATTATTAATCCAGGTGGATTTTGACAACATTCCCTGTTTTCTCAGTAATTTTTCTAACCCTGGCCAAGAAATTTTAAGAAGTTTATTGAATTCATTTTGACAGATTGCCATAAGAACATAAGAAATAGGAGCAGGAGTAGGCCATCTGGCCCGTCAAACCTGCTCCGCCATTCAATAAGATCATGGCTGATCTGTCCATGGACTCAAATCCACCTACCTGCCTTTTCCCCATAACCCTTAATTCCCCTACTATGCCATGGTAGGAGTTAAATTAATGAACATTTGATTGCTCTAATGATCTGACCACTACATATATACCATATAGGTCACCAAGTTCTTTTCCACAGCATTCCCAGTTTTGTGACCTGCACCAAGAAGGATTTGATTAGCAGAATCTTATTAAAATCATCACCTCCAAGTTCTCCTCCAATTAAGTATCAATTGACTTGAAATATTTTTGTCTTTCCTTCATCATTACTGTACTGTGCCGCAAGTATTTTTACCTAATATCATTATGGGATCAATGCCATCCAAGGCACTTCTCCAGTTCAACAAGATACCCAAATAGTTTCCTGGGAACTTAGTAAGAAGTTCCATAACTGGGTGTTTCAGACTTTATGAACAGATGTGACAAAATTGTGAGCATAACCTACACCATAACAAAAAAGATCACACATTACAAGAAAAAGCATAAAGACCTCACCAGGTTGACCACAATCAAAACTTATTTCCTTACATTTTGTTCCCAACAGCAACATTGCATGCAGAGAGAGACTGCCGCCATGATAAGAATCAATTGGAACAATCACCTACTGAAAGCAACCAAGCACACTCAATAAAGAACAGCTCGTATAGGTCAGCTCACAGCAAGATGCAAGCAGCATGTAATCAAATTCAGGAGGGCAAGCAGGGACAGGTCTGATGTGTCTTGTAAAAGTCAACATTCTCAGCAATCACTCTGCTGAGGACAAAGTACGATTTACTATGCCTGGACAAAAATCCAGAAGGTCCATCAAGCTGTCCTCTGCCTGATAAATTCCTGGCACCTATTCAATTCATCTTTGATAAAAGAGAAAGACTGCACTGGATGTCAGAGGTTTGTTCTACGCATATACATGTGAAGTACATTTATTCTGTATTGTGCATGTAGCTAAAATGAAGTTGGAATAGCCATCTCCTTCAGAGAGCATCACTGTAAGAGATGGCAAAATAGGATTAAGATATGTTTGGTAAAGCATGTCAGGGATGGGGTGGGGAGATGGGGTGGGGGAGTCACTGGCCACTCCCTCCTCACTGACTGCCTGTAAATTCCAGCATGTTACATCCTTATCACTGCTGTGTCTTCCAAGTCCAGGAATGGAAAGGTATCAGCAGTGGTTAACCCTCAGAGGAGTAGTTTGTCCTTCCATCTTAAAGGCCTAATCAATGGATAAAAATATCCACCTTCCTACTTAGGGACTCTTCTGTCCCTTTTAAATTCAGGGCTGCCTACGTAAGTGCTGTAGCAGAGGGCTCCTGTAGCACCACAGGAATTTTGTGGTCTTTCAGTAACAAGCTTTCATTTAGTGGCAGAAAACTTCCCAATCATATCCAATGGCTCACAATCTGGGATAATGGGTCAAGGTCATGACAAAGGCACAATGCCAACCTGCTGTAATACTGAGAAAAGGAGAAAAAGAACCCAGGCCAATATCCCACTGTTGCAGAGTCCCTGTATGTCTGACGTGATATGATATTGAGTTTTAAATGTGCCACACTGTTACTTACAGTTTAATGGATATTTGCTTCTGTGGTTTTTTTTAGACTGAGGTTGGTTGTGGTTGAATGTATGTTCTGCATGAGCACAAAATAAAGATTTTTATTTTTAACCCAAAGAAAACTCCTTTGACAATTTCATTATTGATTTTGCAACACTATTTCCAGCCATTACCACACAAAAAGATCAGATTTATTTATGACACCAGATTACTAATTATGTTTATATGCTAGCAGCTAGCAGTGGAATTTCTCAAGGTGGGTTGAAGGATACTTTGGAATGGAAGCTGCTTAATATGTCATGCAGGTAACAGTGCAATATCAGCACTGGTGATTGATGGTTAGTGAATAAATACATTTTGAGTGATATTACCTGTTTCCAAAGGCTTCTACTGGAACTTCGAAAATAAGATTCCATAAACCTTGGAAAACTGTGCAAACAATTAAAAGATGGCCTCTTTATACACATCCTCTTATACACCCCCATGTTCCTGTTTGGGTGAAGGGTAACCTGACAAGGAAACTTTGGCTGACAGGAGATATTGAGGCTCTAGTCAAGAAAAAGGAAGCATACATTGGGTTTAGGGGGTCGGGGACGAGTGAATCCTTTGATGATGATAAAAAGACTAAGAATACACTAAAGAGGGAAATCTGGAGGGCAAAGAGAGGGTATGAGAGGGATCTGGCAGGTAGGGTTAAGGAAAATCCCAAGAGGTTCTATAGCTATATAAAGAGTAAAGGGGTCACTAGGGAGAGAGTAGGTCCCCTTAGAGATCAGCAGGGTCACCTATGTCTCGAGCCACAGGAGATGGGTGGGATTTTTAAACAAATATCTCTCCTCAGTGTTTACTGAGGACAAAATCATGGTTGCTCAAGAGATAAGGGAAACAAGTGGTGATGTTTTGGAGGACATTTGTATTATCAGGGAGGAAGTATTTGCAGCCTTACAGTGTAAAAAGGTGGATAAATCCCCAGGGCCTGACCAAGTGTATAAATGGACTTTGTAGGAGGCTAGAGAAGAAATTGTGGAGGTCCTTGCGGAGATAATGGCTTTATCATTAGCTACTGGTGAAGTTCCCGAAGACTGGAAGGTGGATAATGTTGTTCCGTTGTTTAAAAAGGGTAGCAAGGACAAGCCAGGGAACTATAGACCAGTCAGCCTGACATCAGTAGTGAGGAAGTTACTGGAGGGAATTCTGAGGGACAGGATCTACCAGCACTTGGATAGACAGATTCTGATTAGGAGGAGTCAGCATGGCTTTGTGCATGGGAAGTTGTGCTTGATGAACCTTTTAGAGTTTTTTGAAGAGGTAACCAAAAATTAGATGAGGGTAGGGCAGTGGAGGTTGTCCATTTGGACAAGGCTCTTGGCATGGTCCTGCATGGTCGGCTGGTCTAGAAGGTTAGGTCCCATGGAATCCAGGGTGAGCTAGTTAGGTGGATTCAAAATTGGCTCAGAGATTGGAAGCAGAGGGTGGTAGTTGAAGGTTGTTTCTCAGAATGGAAGCCGGTGACTCGTGGTGTACTGCAGGGGTCAGTGTTTGGACCCCTGTTATTCGTTATTTGTATAAATGATTTGGATGTGAATGCACATGGTTTGATCAGTAAGTTTACGGATGACACGAAATTAGGAGGTGTTGTTGATAGTGAAGAAGATTATCGTAGATACAAGGGGATCTTGATCAGTTAGGGAAGTGGGCTGAAGAGTGGCAAATGGATTTCAATACAGATAAGTGTGAGGTGACGAATTTTGGAAAGTTAGACCAGCATAGGACTTGTATTATGAATGGTAGAGCATTAGGGGGTATAATGGAACAGAGGGACCTAGGAGTGCAAGTGCATAGTTCGTTGAAAGCGGCATCACAGGTAGACTGGGTGGTGAAAAAGGCTTTTAGCATGCTGGCCTTCGTCAGTCAGGACATTGAGTATAGGAGTTGGGACATTATGTTGCAGTTGTATAAGTCGCTGGTGAGGGTGCACTTCGAGCACTGTGTACTGTTTTGTTTACCCTGTTATAAGAAAGATGTGGTTAAACTGGAAAGGGTGCAGAAAAGATTTACGGGGATGTTGCCAGGACTAGAGGACCTGAATTATAGGGAGAGGTTAGCCAGGCTAGGTCTTTATTCCTTGGAACGTAGAAGAATGAGGGGCGACCTTATAGAAATGTTTAAAATTTTGAGAGACATAGATAAGGTGGATGGTAACAGACCTTTCCCCAGGGTAGGGGAGTGCAAAACTAGGGGACATAGATTTAGGGTGGGAGGGGAAAGATTTAAAAGGGACCTGAGGAGCAACGTTCTCACACAGAGGGTGGTGAGTATATGGAACGAGCTGCCAGAGGAAGTGGTTGAGGTAGGTACAATAGCATCATTTAAGAAGCACTTAGATAGGTACATGGAGGGGAGGGGCTTAGAGGGATATGGGTTGAATGCAGGAAATTGGGACAAGATGGGTGGGCACCATGGTTAGCATGGACTTGTTGGGCCGAAGGGCCTGTATGCATGCTGTATTGCTCTATGACTCTATAACTCTATCCAGACTGTGCAATTCTTTGGTCCCTGGAAAGATTAATCTAGAGTTGTTTGGCATCACAACAAGAATTTCTTTAAGGATCCATTCACTGCAAAATTCTATAGTGCACAAAGCCAAGGTATAGCTTACAGAGCACACAGGAAGTTTGTGAGGTAAATATTATATCCCTTGAATAAGCATTTTCTTTCTGTCATATTTTATACCCTCCAATTTGCAGGAATCATTTCAGAATTTATAGAACTTTGGAAAATGATAAACAGAACAACTACTATTTCCATAAGTACCTCTTTCTAACTCCGGAATGTAAATCATTTGGTTCTTGGGATTTATCAGTTTTCAGCCTCATTGATTTCTCTATTAGAATTTCTTTACAAAATACAAATTTCTTTTATTTCTTTGTTTGCCCTAGACCTTTGGATCTCCAGTATTTCTGGGAAGTTTTTGTACCATGAAGAAAGTATCTGTTTAGTTTGTCAGTCATTCCCTATTCCCTATTATAATATTACCCCATCTCTTTTACCCTTGTTAGCCATTTTCATTTTACATACCTATAGAAATTCTTAATGGCTGTTTCTGTGTTTCTTATAAGTTTACTCTCATATTCTATTTTCTCTTTCTTTGTGAATTTCTTAGAATCAAAATCAGGTTTATTATCACTGACATATGTTGTGAAATTTGTTGTTTTGTGGCAGTAGTACAGTGCAAGACATAAAGACATAAAAATCACTACCAGTCACAAAAATAAATAAATAAATAGATAGATAGTGTGAAGGAGGAATAATGAGGTAGTGTTCATGGGATCATGGACTGTTCAGAATCTGATGGTAGAGGGGAAGAAGCTGTTCCTGAAACATTGAGTGTTGGTCTTCAGGTTCCTGTACCTCCTCTCCAATAGAAGTAACGTGAAGAGGGCATGTCCTGGATGGTGAGGGTCCTTAATGATGGATGCCGCTTTCTTGAGGTGCGGCCTTCTTGAGGCACTGTCTCTTGAAGAAATCCTCAATGGCGGGGAGAGTTGTGTCCGTGTTGGAGCTGGCTGAGTCTGCAACCCACTGCAGCCTCTTTTGATCCTGCGCATTGGAGCCTCCATACCAGGCAGTGATGCAACCAGTCAGAATGCTCTCCACTGTACATCTGTAGAAATTTACAAGAGTCCTTGGTGACGTACCAAATCTCCTCAAACTCCAAATAAAGTAGAGCCGCTGGTGTGCCTTCTTTGTGATTGCATCATTATATTGGACCCAAGATAGATCCTCTGAGATGTAGATGCCCTGGAACTTGAAGCTGCTCACCCTTTCTACCACTGACCCCTCAATGAAGACTGGTGTGTGTTCTCCCAACTTCCCCTTCCTGAAGTCCACAATCAATTCCTTGGTCTTGCTGACGCTGAGTACAAGCTTGTTGTGGTGACACCACTCAACCAGCCAATCTATCTCACTCCTGTACACCTCCTCATCGCCATCTGAGATTCTTAGTCATTCTTTGTTGAATGCTGAAACATTCCCAATCCTCAGGGTTGCTATATTTCCTATTCCATAGATTAAATATCATCTTTAATTTTTTTGTAATCTACTGTTGGACCATTTTTCCTATTCTGCGTTTCTGCCTTAAAGAAATGTATATATGCTAGCCACTGCCTCTACACAGTCATATTCTTCAAAGCAGTTTCCCAATCTAACCCAGCCAACCTCCCCCTCATATCTTCATAGTTTTCATTCTTTAGATTGAAAACCCTGTTTTCAGATAGAGCTACAGCACTTTCAAACTTATGTGAAATTCTGCCATATTATGGTCATTTTTACCTCGGGACCCTGTTATAACATGATCATTAATTAGCCCATTCTCTTTTCACAGTACTAGACCTAAAATAGCCTGTTCTATAGTTGATTTCTCTACATACTGATCAAAACATCAATCCAGGAATTCATCCTTTACATTGTTAGTACTAATTTGATTTGCCTGGTCCTTACGTAGATCAAGGCCTCAGAATGACTATATTGCTGTATACATCTCTAATTTCCTCACCTAAACAATATTTTACTCACAGTTCAAATTCATTTAATGGCATGATGTTTATAACTCATAGAAAATTTACCATACAGGAGGACATTCAGCACCTCATGTTGGTTCTGGCCAAAAAAGAGCTACTTCGCCTAAACCCACCATCAGTTCTGTAGCCCTGCATGTCGTGCTACTTTAAGTGATTAAGTTTTCTACCCCTATCACCCTTTCAGGCTGGTTGAAAAAAAAACTTTTCCTCAGCTCCCCTCTATTTTTTCCACCAATGATTTTAAATCTATGCTCCCCAATTTGGTGCATGATGCCCTCAGAAAAAGACGTCTGTTGCCAAACCGTGCATCGCTGATTTAACGATTTTTCACAGAGAACAAGGAATGCATGGTGCATACAAACAAAACTCACAGCACAAAGCAGAGTTTACCTGTTTCGGTGTGTGTACCTTATTGACAATGTGATAATGCTAAGTACTGTCAGGCAACCACTCTGACACTGAAAGTGAATTGTTATAAACACAAAATCACATTCCCTCAGGATTCATTTTTTATATTAAGAAGCAAAAGAAATATCTCTGCTACTTTTCATTGCCTTTTTTCTCTCTTTTTATTTCTCTTTTTCTACTGGATTTGACGTAGATTTTACTGTTAATACACTTCCTTGTCAAACTATATACTGCTAATTTCACAAACCTTTAATCTGATTGGTTAAGGAGACTCACAGCTATATTCATCATTTATGCGTCCTTCATTCAGATCCAAGAAGCTCCATTGCACACTTCTAACAACCTGTAGGGCAAAATATCATTGAGGTTATTCAGAAAGTTTGATCAATGGTGAGATCGAGTGGCTTGTCTCTACCACTGTTGGAACAGTATCTTGCCTTAAAAATTACTTACTTTCATATCATGAATGTTAGTAATAGTTCAGTCCTTGCCTCTTTTTCCCAGCTGGATGCTCACTACAGTTTAATAGATTAATATATTCTATCCAAAAGTTCACTTGTAAGCCCCTTACAAATCATGTACAGTATTTGATTTTCTAAAATAAACAAGCTAAAATATTGTTTTAAAAAATACATCATTTGACTTTTTTGCTGGGAAAAAATAAAAGCAGAGAATTTACTGGAGTTGGGTCCTATGGGTTAGAACTTTACAAATGCTTCAGCTGCAATTATTTTGGCATCTCCCAATGCTGGAGTTCTGTGATGGCACCAATATTTTATCTCTTTAAGTGATGAAATTTAGGGATAGAAAAAAGTGTAAATGACAAAGAAAGAAATTGGGTGAATTAGAATAAAATTAGATGTAAAAATATAAATAAATTGAGCAAAAGACTAGATTAACAGGGAAAAGAAACATAAGGAAGGAGTACAAAATCTTAAAAAACAAGGTTAAAAGAATTATTATATACAGGGGTAAGGGTGTCATTTTAATCGTTCCATTTTTGGGTCTCAGAGATTGATTAGTATTTCAGTAGAATCAGTCATCTCATCATCATGAATCCTTGGCTTTGAAATAGCATCCCTAACATTTATGCAAGTTTAATTCATATTTAAGCTTATGTCACCATTATTTTACAGGAACATCCTATGTTTTCTCAGCTGATGACAGAGCAGCTGAACCCATTCAGCAACTTAGGACAATTCACTACTCACACCCGATTTCTTACCAACCATCCTGCCTCACTAATTTGATAGAGTTTTTTGAAGGCAGAGTGGTAGATGTTTTCGCTATAAACTTAGTAAGGCATTTGACAAGGTCCCACATGGTAGGCTGGTCCAAAAGTTTAAGGGATGTGTGATCTAAGGTTAATTGGATCCAAAATTGGCTTGGTGATAGGAAGCAGGTTGTAGTGGTGGAAGGATGTTTTCTGATTAGCAGTCTGTGACTCATGGTGTACCGCAGGGACTGGTGCTGGGACCTTTGCTGTTTGTGATATATATCAACAACTTGGATGTTAATGCAGGAGAAATGGTTAGTAATTTTGCATCTGGCATGAAAATTGCTGGTGTTATGGATAGCAAGGAAGGTTGCCTCACGCTTCAGCAGGATTTAGATCAGATGGAAAGTTGGTTGGAGCATTAGCAGATGGAATTTAATCCTGACAACTGAAAAGTAATCCATTTTGGGCAGTCACATAGGGGTAGAACATATACAGTAAAAGGTAGGGCACTAAGGAATGTGATGAATAGGGAGACGTAAGGATCCAAGTTCAGTTTCCTGAAAGTGGCAATACAGTTGGATAGGGTGGTGAAGACGGCATATGGCATACTTGCCTTCATAGATTGGGATAGAGAATATAAAAGTTGGGACATGATGTTCCAACTTTAAAAAACACTGGTTAGGTCACACTTGGAGTATTGTGCGCAGTTCTGGACGCCCATCCAGTGATTGCACTGGAGACAGTGCAGAGGAGATTCACCAGGATGTTGCCTGGATTGGAGGACAGGAGAGATTGGATAGGCTAGACTTGTTTTCGCTAGAACAAAGGAGCTGAGGGGTGACCTGATATATGTACATAAGCTCATGAGAGGCATAGATAAGGTAGATAGCCAAAATCTTTTTCCCATGGTATGGGTATCAAAAACAAGGGGGCATAGTTTTAAGATAAGAGGCAGGAGTTTTAAAGGGGATCTGAGGGGTAGGTTTTTTACACAAAGGGTGGTTGATATCTGTACCACACTCCCAGAGGAGGTGGTGGAATCAGAAACAATTATTATGTCAGAGAGGCATTTAGAGAGACACTTAGATAGGGTACAAGGATACAGTCCTAATGTGGGCAAATGGGATTCGTGTAAATGGGCGAAAAGAGTTGGCATGCACTTGGTGGGCCGAAGGGCCTGTTTCTGTGCTGTACAACTCTATGACCCTATGAATCTCTAATAATGGAGAGCAGCATGAATACGCTACCATTTTCCTCGGAAACTCTGGGTCAATATTTGTCTGGACATTAAAAAATCACTAAAGGTGTCCCAGATGCATAGTCAGCATGGCCAGCACGTCCATCTGTGCTTCTTTGCATGCACAGTCAGGCGTCCAGTTTTAAAAAAGAAAAATACTCATAAAGCCCTCTAATTTTCTTCATATAAGTAAAATAAAACAAGACTGTTCAACAGCAAAACAAGACAACTACGCTTAGGCTCACAAAACTGCTCTTTATATATCTTGGGAAATCACACCTTAGTTTCAAACAAGGAATCATACCACTGGGGAAAGGGATATGACCAAGCTTAGGCTTCCCACAAAGGCCAAAGGAGAGGGGGAGGCAGAAAAGGAAAGAAAATCAGAGAGACTTACATTTATACAGTAACTTGGACATTACTTTCAAGGCATTCCAAAGCGTTATACTGCCAATCTGGTACTTTGATGTGTAATCACAGCTGTAATATCGGAAAATTAATGTAAAGGGAGTGAATTGCAGATAATAAGAATCATACTTCAGGAATATGTTTTCATGTAAGATTTCTAACCTACTTATAGATGGATGTGAAAGCTAAGGCTCAGTACTTGCATTTTTATGAAATTATATATTTTGGAAATCCCACAGAGACTTTGCCAAAGTGTTGCTGTAAAAATACAGAAATAAATCTCCAAACATTCAGCATAATTTCTGTTATTCAGTTATATTCAATTCTCCAACCATATTCATGTTAAACTAATGCATTACAAATACAAGAATTAAAATAAATGAAAGTATTTGTATAGTGAGGATACGTTCATACTTTTAATTAACAGAAATATCAACAAAGAGATTTGTGCAAATAAAGGTTCAATTCAACAAAGTAGCTCCCACATTGAAATTCAAACTTTGATATGTTATTTTAATGAATTTTAGTGTGAAAAATTATATGTCAAATTCATTTATGAAGATTTTATATATTAAAGAACAAAACAATGCCTTAAATGTGAAATATTCCAAGTAAAGCAAAACTATTACTAATTACGCCTCTGCATCAAAAAACCTGCCCCCGGAGCCTTTGAAGGACACATACTTTCCATTGCTTCCTGCATGCTTCTGCTGTTCTTTTCCCTCCAGCAGTTTTCTTATCAGCAGATTCAGCTGGAACCTATCAGTAAGTGACAGGATTGATTTTCTCAAGTGGAAAATGTCACCATGTCCTCCCTGCAGTGATGCACCCTCTATGACAGATTAAACTCTGCTGAAAGCTGCAGAGTCGCAGGCTGATGGAGCAGAACTTCCTAATACAAAAAGTCACTGAGGTTGTCAACTGTCCTCAGCAACACTTCCACAAAATAATAAATTGCATTTCATTTTCTGTGCTTCTTGCAATGCTTAGACTCTTTCCTGCTTCTTAATGACCTGTGGAGAAAATAACTTTGGCAGCTGCAGCTTAACTGAGCTTGACATTTCCTCCTGTTCTGTGACATGGTAATTTTATGACATGCAAATTGTGTTTATTATATTGTTCAACTTGACTGTTGCACTAGCTGGTATGCTATTATTTATAAAGTTTGTAAAGGTTTCAAAAAACTTACAAAATATTTACATATGAGGTTCCTTGAGAAATATTTATTTAAGTAAATTTATTGAATATAAATATTTTTCATGATAAATGCACTGTTTTATTGTATTATGTTATTTATTTGTTTGGTACCACTGAAGTACAGTCACTTGTTAAAATGTGTCAAACATCATAATTTTATCTATATAAGTATTTATCTTAAAATTTGGATCAAAATTTTTAATATGGTAAAATATAAATGTTTTTGGTTTGTTTAGGATGAATAAGTGTTGAAGAAAACAAAGTTACACAGATTATTGACATCATTTCATACTGGGCTCTGAGCTCAACCCTGAATGGAGAAAGAAAAGTTTCAAATCTCTGATAACTACAAGGGTCCAAAATTAAAAGTGTTTCTCTTTTCTTGTCCATTTATGGTTCCAATTCTATGGAACCAAAATTGAACAAGAATTGTTGCAATTCTATGAGTATTTCATGCTTTCCATTGACGTTTCAACTTTTAATGTCTTAAGAGATTGGTGTGTCAGATGCTGACTTCAAAGCTTCTGCACAAATATCTCAGATGGGCATAACAGGAGGGTACCTTGATAGCCCCTTTCAGCCTAAGCTTGGAATACAGCCCAAATATTTAGAAGGAGAATATGCAGCATAAACAAAATAAGAAGCTTAGAGGCTGAAGACATTGAGTAGGAAGAAAGGGAGGATGGCATTCACCAGTTGGCTATATGCACCCAGAGTGTTCAGTGAACATTTCTCCCACATGAACCACAGCAAGAAACAACTGTGATATCGGTGCTTTAATAAACAAGTCCTTACTGAAATCTGCTGCTTTCTCCAGACACAACTGCAATCTCAAAATAGAGAAAGGATCACATTATCAGTTGCTGACAAAGTGACCAAGCTGTGCACATGGCCCTGCACCAAGTTTGTGCCAGGCTCCTCAATGCTCTTTGACGCAGTCTGGCAGGCTTTAAAGTACAACAGATATTTTATTGTGCGTGCCTATTGGCCTTTCCTTACAGACTGCCTCATGAGGACCTAAGTAGAGGAATCCCTGTGCCATCTGTTGAACTGGCACCACTGCCAACATTGCCCCCTGCCCTAACTGCATATCACCAGTGTCACACCAAATGCAGATTCTAACTGGCTGCTATCTTTTAAATTATGTATATGCAGTGTCGTATCTGAGCTGATGGCTGTGAATGAGAAATTAAGTGAGTGTTCCTGTACTTCCTGACCAGGTTGCATGTATTGGACATCTAAGAGAAGTGCATTGAAAAGATAGGTGTGTGGAAAGTAAGGGTTGCTTGCTTACACCATGCATACTTACACCATCTGCACCCTGCAATTCATAAGAGATTGTGGGATGAGGAGGGAGAGGTGAGAAAGAGGATTAGATATGAAACATGAACATCGCATCATATTTGATGGTTTCAGCCATTCCATTGCTTATGACTTCAATGTTGGACATTACAATGAAAGCCATCACCATTTGTTCCAGGCAGGTTGGGTCATGCATGTGTGCCTTTCCCCTGCAGATGAACCCAAATGTCTACAGTTGTGAGCCACCTCTACCAACAAGTGGGATGTGCATCACTGAGTTTTGTCCAAAATGTTTGGGTGATGTGAGTCATGGAGGAATAGCTCGACAATGTGTGCAAATAGGATGGCTTGCACTAGTGCCATGTGTGTGTGGATGAGGTGTCATACACGAGTCCTGTTGGTTGGGTTAATAGTTGGTAGGTAAGAATCGGAGGTATAATAAATTAGGGTTCCTATTACATACATGGGTCCCTGAGGGGATTTGAAGCATCTCCTCAATGGGGAGAATGGAGTATTTGCACCACCAGCTGAACCTGACAGGATTGCAGCAAGGCCTGTTAAGGAAAGCTAAAAATAAAATAAAATGTTGTATTTTGCCCAGGGATAAGTAGGATTCATCCAGGCCCCACAAAGGTACTTCACAGCAACTGGTGCCCTGAGACTTTTTCACCCTAACCTGCCAACACCTCACCCTACTTCCTCCCCCTCCTCCAACCCCGCCATTAATTTGCTATTTGTCATTCTCTTCTTAAGGACGATGATTGGACTCATCTCCATCAATTTCCTCTTCCTCCCACTGGCCAGCTGCCATATTCAGCAGAGATGCCCAAATGCGACTGGTGCCACTCTACACTAAATCTTCCAGCTCCCTGACTCACAGTTCTGCACAGGTTCCCTGCCTGCAGCCACTGGGTTCATGCCAGAAATGAAGATCAGCCCCTTTGACTCCAGTATTCCATGTGGACTTCTTGGATTGATAAAGGACAGCCAATTCCATAATCCTGTATGCCCACAAGAAACACATCACTGGGACTCATGAGTGTACCGTTTGTTACTTTTTCATTAATTTGAATGAATGGAAAATCATGATTTATGTGCTCAGACTCTTCTATAATGCAACTCGTGTGAGCACTGTTCCCCACTGGGAGCATGGAAATACAGAATAAACACTAATATTTCGATCAATAGCTGTAGCATAAGCAAGATTAGGCTTTAATATTATCAGTTTATGTGTTGTTAATCATGGACTGGTCACAATCTTCTAAACGAATGACCACTCTTCCACATTTTCCTGGAGATGCAGAGATTATAATTTGTCATATGGCAGGACCTCCTTAGCAATTCCACTAATCTGTATATTTTATATCTAGTTTGTAAGCCAGTAAAAGTGTTATCTGCATCCTGGCAAACAAGCAAACAACATTCCATCATTGGATAGATACAGTTGTAGAATGCCGCAGCTGCCAATAGTAACAAAATGTGCTAAATTTTTTTCAGGGCTTCCTTTCACATAGTAGATTATTTTAAAAAAATATTTCTTTCCCCAAAGAAGTTCAGGTGTAACTCCCAAATCATAAGCTGAACATAAATGAGTATTTATATATTACAAAGTGGATGGCAAATATCAAGTTCAATCTTTGTGAACAAATTTGTTTACAATGACTTCCGTAATCCAATTCTGGCTATATTTTATTTTAGTGATGTAATCATTCCATTGCAACATGGGACTTGAGGAAACTATCATCATCGTATCCCTCAAAGAAAAACATCTATTTTTCATGGCCCAATGGAATAGATTTTTAACGGAAATTCTGGCATTTTCCATTAAGTGCAGTCATTCCACAATGCTTTTTTAACATTGAACTGGTAAATTGAAAACTTACCCCAATATTTCTAATCTTCCAAAAAGTAATTTCTAGCTGAATTTAATAGAACGCCTTCTTACCTGGTTTTGGGTTTAAACTAATCTCTCAACAATATTGTGTTCATTGCCTTTCCAATACTTGCATTTCTCACAATGTGAAAAGCAGATTTACATATTTTCCACTTCATCATGAACCATGCCTGAGAATCACAGTTTCATGTGTTCTGGAATCCAGGCATTGCCAGCAAGGCCAACACTTATTGCCCATTCCCAATTACAGAACTAATCTCAGACCGGCACCTTTTTTCAGCTTCTCTGAATTGAAAGAGGATTCCTACCATTTTAATTGCTTGATCTCTCCTGCGTACCACTAATTTTCTCTTTTTTTAAACAATACCGCAGCACATGTTTTATAATCTGGGGCTGTGAGCCAACGTTGATCAACAACAAGTTGGATAGGATATGGCACTCCGCAGCATTACAGATGATCTGCTTCATCTGAACCCAAATGAGGTGTGAAATTTCTTGACTGGCAGGTGTGATGCCCATCCATTGTCAGATTTTGCTCCTTTCAATCACTCCAATTCATAAAGCCAAGCCAGTAATTTGAATTTCTTTCTGAGTATAAATTTAGTTACACAAAAAAAGAAACAACCAGTGCCTAAATGTATCAACTATGTTTTAGGGGAGATCTTTTGCCTGCCTCTGGACCCCAACGTTATTACAGCATGGCCCTGGGTTCAGTCTTCCACTGGAAGCTTGAATCCCTGCGTCACTGCAATCCACTCCCAGAAGCCGTTTTCTTCCATTAATTTGGATGGGGCAGCCATTCTTGCCCGAGTTTTAACCTACAACAGGGGCTCAGAGGGCAGGTTTTCCCAACCCAGGTGGCAGGGAAGAAGACATCACTGCCTCCTTAGTCCTAAGCCAGCAAGGGGCTCCAAGACTTCTGTGCAGAAATGTGAATAAGTCCTGATGGGAAATTCATCAGAGGCATTCCTGCTTTGATGCCATTAAAAACAGAAAACGCTGTAAGCACTCAGCAGGTCAGGCAGCATTTGTAAAAAGGGAAATAGTTACCTTTTCAGGTCCAAGACCCTTTGTCAGAACCAGGAAAGAAACAAGTTACTTTTAGTAGCAGAGAAGGTGGGGGAGGAATGGGTAGAACAAAAGAAACATCTCTGATAGGGTGAGACTAAATGACTTGAAGTGCAGTTCAAAGCCCATTGTACTACTTTGTTTGTGTTATATGTAGTAAGTGGCAAGGCTGAGGGACATGCTCAGCAGACCACAATAAGAGAAAAATTGTGCCAAAAATGATGACAGGCAGAAATAGCCAGTTCTGATGCAGACATAAAGAAAGAGTTACCAAAAGATGTAACTCTGTCTGGAGGGCTGCAATGTGCCCAGATGGAAGATGAGGTGTTGTTCTTCAGGCTTACATTGGGCCTATGTAACAGTGCAGGAGGCCACAGAAAGATACGTCAGAGTGAGCGTAGGGTCAGGAATTAAAATGGCAGGTAACCAGAAGTTCAGATCACACTGGTGGACTGAATGCATGTACTCTGCAAAGCAACCACCCAACTTACGCCTTTAGTTTCTCTATTGCAGAGGAAGAGTCTACACTGTTCCATTCAGTAGACTGGAAGAAGTGCAAGTGAATCACTGCTTCATCTGGAAAGTCTGTTTGGGTCCCTGAATAGTAGGAAAGGAGGAGGTGAAAGGTCATTGTAGTTAGCCACCCAGACTTTTGCAATAGCATCTCCCAGACCCAAGATTTCTACCAGCAAGAAAGGCAAGGACAGCAAGTTCATGGCAACACACCTACCTGTGGGACCCCTTCTAAGTTGCACACCATCCTGACTTGGACATGTTTTTGAATGTCAAGGGTTGGTGGTTAACTTTCTTTTGTTGGAGATGATCACGTGCTGTAGGATATCCAGCTACTATCCAGAACCTCTAGCCAGAGTATTTATGAGGCTGGTCCAGATGAGTTTCTAATCAATGGTGATCTCCATGATGTTGATAGTGGTGAATTTAGTGATGGGAATGCACCCTTGACCTCCTTGAAATTAGAAATCATGGGTTTGGAAGGTGCTGACAGAGTACGACATCCCTGGGCAACACTCCTGGTGTAAGCACAGGAAACGGGTAGATTATGCCACTGTACAAGCAAGGGACAGCAAAGAGTTCTGCATTGCCATTGCTATGATTGGCACCAATGACTGCTGAATTGATCACAGCATGCTCCACTGTATTATCTCTTCTGAAAGATCAATGTTAAAGCTCCCACAAACTACACAAAGCTGGCTCTTTTCAAACAATCTGTAAACCTCAAGCTTACAGGAGTCACAAAGTATCCACAACATGTGGGCTACCCTGGAATCCATCATAATTGGCACCTGTTAAGAGATTCTTAGCTTCTCTAACAAGAAGGACCAGGACTGGTTTATTGAGAATAACCAGGAACTCAAGGAGATAATTAACCACCAACAAAAGGTGTTCCTGGATTAGAAGGGAAAACAAACAGCATTCCCAGGCACCTGAAGGCAGAGATCCAGCAGAAGCCCCAGGACCTATTAAGTGAACTGAGAGCACGCAGGAGGCTCAGCAAATCACCAGCAGCCATAAGATGCCTAATTCAGTGCTGTTAAAGCCAACTGCATCCCAAACACCCAAGGCCCCAATCAGGAAAGGGGATGAATTTATCAGCAATAGAGAGGCAATCAACACCCACTGGAAGGAACACTTCAAAGACCTCCTCAACTGTGACTGCATCCTTGACCTGAGTGCCCTGCACTCCATTCTGTAGCAACCTATTTGGGTTAGCCTTCCTGCCATTCCTGATAACAACTCGAGAAAGCCATATCTTAACTCAAAAGTAACAGAGTCTTAAGAGCAGATGACAGCCATGTCAAAGTAGTAAAGCTCAGCAGTGAAGAGCTTCAGTGTTCTTTCCCAGGAAAAAATCCTCCATATTGAGGCTTCAGTTATACTCAGGCCACATGCAAGCCACATTGTTTGCATGTCTAACATTAGGGTTGAACAGTAGCACAGATAGCAAAGCTGCTGTCTCAAAGCTCCAGAAACCTGAGTTTAATCCTGATATTTTGTGCTGTCTGTGTGGAACATGCACATTCTCCCTGTGACCATGTGGGTTTCTTCTGGATGCTCTGGTTTCCCACAACATTCCAAAGACGTGTGGGTTGGTAGGTTAATTGGCCACTGTAAATTTCTCCTTCTGTGTGGTTGAGTGGCAGAATCAGGGGGAAGTTGATGACAATGTGGGGAGAATAATCTGGGATTACTGTAGATGAGTACTTGATGGTCGGCGTAAACTCAGTGGGCCAAAGGATCTGTTTCTGTGCTCTCTGAGGCTATGACACAACAGTCTATCCTGAGTTCTGTCATGAGAATAGATTACCAGGTGGACCGAGGAAAAGATTCAAGGATTTTGGTGTAGGTCTCCTTAAAGAGTGCAATATCCTCATTGACTCCTGGAAATATTTGGCCCATGACCATTGAAAGTGGGCAAGAAGCATTTGGCTTGCTATTCAGACCTTGAGGCCATATGTCAGGAGCACACAGAGGCACTGCCGAAGTGGATGATCTCACAATCTGTCCAGCGCCTGCCTTGTTGGCCACCAGCTATCCCGTCTGAGGGAGAATCTGATGTTCCCATAGTGATCCCACTAGCCACTTCAGAACTCACAAAACCAGAGTGGTAGAAAGTCATAATTATGAGAGGCTGCCTAAGAAGGATAAGAAGATTCCATGAACTGTACAATGGCTTGGTGATAAAGTTGGATGAGGTCTATTTGTGATTAAGGTGACCTCTCTTTCATACAGATGTTTCAGCCAATGGGTAAATGTTCCATGGATATCCCTGTAAATCTACATTTGAACTCTGTGGTAACTGTCAAAAGTACAGAATTGCTGAAAATGTGCTCTACTGTAGAAATATGTCAGAATAGGATTTCCCCCTTCCCCTCTGCACCTGCCACTATGCTTATCCAAAACTAAATGATCTTGTTATTACCATAAATGTGGTAAAAACCTGTAACACATATCACACAGCACAGAGACCAAAAATGTTTCAGTATTTCATAAGCAATTTTTAAGATAACAGGCATCTGTGACCACAGATAATGTATCAGCATGATAATATGAACATTGTGAAATATTTTTCTCACATTTAAGTATTTGATCAGGGCTGGCAGGTGTAAAAAAATTACAGATGCATTTTCATTGCTTTGAAGCTGGTTTCGTAAATTAAGGAAATTCCTGACCTCATGAAATTTGCTGTGCCCGCTAGAAGTTTAAATTGCTTAAGTTGTTAAATAAGTGAATCTTCTCAACTGCATATAATAAAACTTTGCTCTAATGAATATATAGAGTAAATAAATGTTAATGCTATCTTTCAGACTGTTGTTATTTTGAGAAAAGCCTTAATGTTAAGGACTTTGGTTTAATATCGTGTGAGGTGAAACTACACTCTAGGACTTGAACATATAATCTAGGTAGACATTTTTATGTTGTACCAAGAGAATGCTGCACCATCAGGAATGGCTGCGTTCTGGATAAGACGCTGAACCAATTCTGTCTTTTGATGTAGTTGGATATAAAGATCCCAGAACACCAGTTCTGAGAAAAGTAGTAATGTCCTTGCTAATATTCCCCTTAAACTAAGCCATAAATCAGATCACTGTCTGTTTATGAACATAAAACATAGAACAGTACAGCACAGGACGGGCCCTTCGGCCCATGATGTTGCGCCGAACTAATTAAACCAATGACTCCTAATTAATGTAATCCCTCTTCCCCGCACATTGACCGTATCCCTCCCTTCTCTGCATTTTCATATGCCTATCTAAGAGTCCCTTAAATGCTGCTCTGCTATCTGCCTCTACCACCACCCCTGGCAGTGCATTCCAAGTCCCCACCACTCTCTATGTAAAAAAACTTGCCTTGCACATCTGCTTTATACTTACCCCCTCTCACTTTAAATAGATGCCCTCTCATACTAGACGCTTCAATCCTGGGGAAAAGATTTAATAGGTAGGAAGAGGTTTAGTAGTCTGTTCCAAAATTTGTTCTAGTTGCCTACATAACACAGGGTGAATTTTAGAAGCGATTAATTGGCTATAAATTCCTTTCGGGTGCCTTCGAAGTTTGGTAAGATGCTGGATGAATGCAAGCATTATCTTTCAAATAATCTATTTAATTGAGGTCTTGTCTACCTAATAAAGAGAAATGAAAAAAATTCCAATGGAAATATTTGAAGAGATATTATAGGGTCTGAGACAGCATTCCTCCATGGATTGACTGTGTATAGAACTACAAAATGATTATTTAGAAGTGGGTGTAAGTATTTCAGGATGTCCTGAGGTTGTGATTAATGCCATATAGATGTATGTTTTAACTTTTGTTTCTTAACAAAACTGATTCATTTGTTGCAGCCTAAGATATATATAGTCTAAAAATTACTGTTTCTGCACTGTTGAAGACTTAATTGAACATTGCTTAAAGCTGTCAAAGTTGTTAAACCAGGCTTGTTGATTCTCCTAATTTTACCTTTTCCTACAGCTGTGCAAAAATCTGCATTTTAACACCTACACAGTAGACAGGCCAATAAAATAGCAGAACCAATAATCCAACCTAACAGTAATTATTTAAGAAGTCGTAAATATGGTAAGAAAACTTTCTTTCTTCTTTTAGGTAGTTTCATGGGATCAAGGATGACTTGCTTCCACTCCCTTTTTGGGGTCTGAGATGGCTGGTGTGGCCAAAGTGGGAATTGCAGACTCTTCCATAGATTGGGCAGGAAGTGACTTTAATGTAGGCAGGTCAGTGATTGTAAGATGGTGCAGTCCTTCTGCTATATATACAGGGCTTCAGTGTGCTCCCTTTGCATGGTCTCAAGGTTCTTGATATCATCTCAAATTCACCTTCTTGGTGCCTTGAGGTGCCTGCTGCAGGTAGTCCTGGTCTCAGAAGCAGAAAGGAGCACAGGGTTGCTGCTGCCTGGTGGAGCCTGAGTTTTGTGCTGGGGATCTGAGATCTTGATCTTCAAATATCTTTTCCACAAAGGCTGCATGAGCAGATGGAAGTCAATGGTGAATTTCATCACCAGTGTCCCCCTTCACCAAGAGGTAGGCCCAGAAGTGATGGGAAGTGGTTCCACATTTTCCGGAGTCTCGTCATGAGTTGTTTTTTTTTTGTTGTTGGAAAGTGTGGCAGGTTGGTAGAGAACGTTTGTTTTGTGGATGTTGAGAGCAAGGCCTAATCATTTCATATGCTTCAGAGGAAAGCATCAATGATGATTTAGAGCTCAGCCTCCAAGTCTGTGCAATGCAAATGTCTGTGCATTCTAGAGTGTAGTCATCCAAGATTAACCAGTTTTCCATTAGTTCTGAAGCTTAGCTCCACCCCAATGGAAAGCTTATATACTAAGACAAAATTAGATGTTTATTGAACAACAAGGCAAATGAATGAAATTCGGACATACAATAGGTGCCAGAAGATCTACTGAAAGAAGTCAAAAATGGGAGATATTTGATGAAACTGGTAACTACATTTTTTTCCTCTATATCAGCCAGCTTAAGAAGTGCTTAATGTAGCAGGTGTGGATGAAGGAAGGTTGATTGTAGTGTTAAGGTCTGAAGGAGATGACTGGGTATTAATTAAAAAGATATCAGGTTATAAAATATTCCAAAGCAGCTTCAGCTCACAACTACCTGCTGCAATTCTGCATGCAAGTGGAGCCTTGTTCTTATCAACAATATTATTTTTGGTATTTGAGAATTTTGCACTTGTTTTCATCTATATTCTTGGATGCAGAAGGGCTCGCTGCCATTTTTGTGCAAGTTTACATCTCAAAATACATTAATTACTGAGAAGGTTTAAAAATTCCACTTTACCTTGCTAACGATTGAAAAATTTTGGAGAAAGTCCAGTGCACAGATTAAGTGATATTGGCTTTCATAATAGATCCAAGACATGATATTTTCAGTTTTTACTTTTGGTTCATTCAGGTGTTTATTTTGTAATTAGCCATTGCCTCTAGTTCTCCCAATTTATTTGTCACATGATGAGCATTATACTATATACATTTTATCTTTCTTTTGTTCATATGAAAGTGTATTTGCCCAAGCAAATACTTTGTTTTTATTTTTTCCACCCTGCTTCTAATTGGTTAATTTGATTTTTCTCCTCCACTTTACTTTTTTCTGCATGCTGCTTTCAGGATTATAATCAAAATTCTAATAAGACAAAATTTCATTTTCAAAACAAAAGCAGGTTATGATGAAAGCTATGCTATGCTTGTTTTTGATATCTACTTTAATTGTTGGGGTCCAGCACTACTCTTAAATAATTTATGATCTCCAGTGTTGCTAGAAAATAGTACAATTGGAAATATTGCAACAGTGTTTTGGCAATAATTTACACACCACTGAACTAATCTATGTAAAGATATTTTGTACAAAATGACTTTACAGCCTTGAGAAAGTATCTCTCCATTAAGTGACAAGCAACCCAATCTCATTGCCAGTCGAAAAGCATTGCAGCTAGGACAGATTTGTTGCAATAAATATTAATAAACATTCAGAGAAACATTCAGAACATACTATGAGCATTTTATATGTCTTGGAGAAGCAGCTAATTAGAATTTTGGTATTTTGGGGCATATGGATACACTTTAGTTCTTTATAACAACAACTTCAGTTTTCAACAAAACAGGATTGCGATCAGACTCAGGATACAGACTGATATGATGAAAAAGATTGAACTTGCATTCTTGATTGGTAGTTGTTTAATGGCTTCAATTTTCTTGGACAAATTTGAACATTCACAGTCTGTTGACATGATTCGTTCTGATATATGTGTCATTCATTCAAGTAATGCATACAATAACGTGCATTCTCCATCGATTAGATTGGAAAAAAATAACACTATCGTGTTTCATTTTTGTAGTAGTATTTTGTGTATGTTAAAAATACATAATTTGTACAGTGAAAATGCCATCTTAACAGTACACAGTGAGGAAGAGTTCTTCTTCAAATTAGCCAGAACAGCTTGCATTTTGCTGATATTTAGCAGGAAAAAGAAGTATTATGCTAAATATTTTGCTCCATCAGCTTCACCACAATCTGTTATATTATCTCTAATTTATTTTTGCAATGCAAATAAAAAATCTTGTTTTTAAGATGATGATGTCATTGTCTGACAGTACACTTTGGACTTTAAATCCTGTCCGTCATCCTCGTCATTTCAGCAACTTATCTCTCTGTCCCCTCATCTCATCTGATTCTACTCCCCAGTTTGCCGTCATTCTAGGCTTGAAATTCTTCTGGATGACTGCCTGCACTTTGAGGAAATAATTAGAAACCACCAACAAGCAGTTCAGAAAGGAAGGTTAGGTTTGACAAACTGATCCAGTATTTTGAGAACTTGACAGATATGGTGAATGAGGCAGTGACAATATACATGGACTTTCAGATAAGCCACCATACAAGAGAAGATTAAGGGGTATAAAGTCAAGGAACATATATTGAATAAGAAACTGTTTAGATGGGAGAAAACAGATAGTCGGACTGAAGGGTAGTTTCACAGGGCAGGTGGAAGAGATACTGGACTCTAACAAATTTTCTTTTCTAGGGCTGCTTCACTTCATTCTGTTTTGGGAGCAGCGAGAGTTGTGTCGAAATTTAGATTAGTAGATAGTAAGTAATCCTGAGAGCCATGGGAAGCTGCAGTGGAATACAAATATTAGGAGTGTCCAAAGCCCAAAGATTTCCAAATTTTTCATCAGTAGCTTTCCTTCCATCAAAAGGTCAGAAGTGGAAATATTTACTCGTGATTGCACAAGGTTGAAACCCTCAGACAATGAAGTAGTCCATATCTGCATGCAGCACAACTCGATGGTTAGTAAGTAACCTTACACATGCCAACAATAACTAGTACCAGAAGGAGTGTCTAACCATCTACTGTTGACATGCATTGCCATTTGCATTGCTGTGCACTCACCATGAACAACTCTCAAGTAATGCCCTTTCCCAACCTGCTCACATATATGGCTGCCCCTAAATATTGTAACTCCTCACCCAAAAGCACTGTGGGAATATCTTCACCACAAAGTCTGCCGCTTCATGAAGGTAGTTTTCGAGGGTTAGGCATGAAATGCTGGCTCTGCCAGTGATACCCTGATCCGGTAGTGCAGCAGTTGGCAGCACGGAGGTGTAGCGGTTAGCGTAACACTATTATAGCGCCAGCAACCCGGGTTCAATTCCGCCGCTGCCTGTAAGGAGTTTGTACATTCTCCCCATGTCTGTGTGGGTTTCCTCTGGGTGCTCCGGTATCCTCCCACATTCCAAAGACGTACGGGTTAGGAGCTGTGGGCATGCTATGTTGGCGCTGAAAGAGTGGTGACACTTGTGGGCTGCCCCCAGAACATTCTCAGTAATGCAAGATGATGCATTTCATTGTGTGTTTCAATGTACATGTGACTAATAAATAAATAGATAGAAACATAGAAAACCTACAGCACAATTCAGGCCCTTCGTTCCACAAAGCTGTGCTGAACATGTCCCTACCTTATAAATTACTAGGCTTACCCATAGCCCTCTATTTTTCTAAGTTCCATGTAACTATCCAACAGTCTCTTAAAAGAACCTATTGTATCCGCTTCCACCACCGTTGCCGGTAGCCCATTCCACGCACTCACCACTCTGAGTAAAAAACTTACCCCTGACATCTCCTCTGTACCTACTCCCCAGCACCTTAAACCTATGTCCTCTTGTGGCAGTCATTTCAGCCCTGGGGAAAAGCCTCTGACTATCCCCACGATCAATGCCTCTCATCATCTTATATACCTCTATCAGGTCCCCCCTCATCCTCCGTTGCTCCAAGGAGAAAAGATCGAGTTCCCTCAAACTGCTTTCATAAGGCATGCTCCATATTCCAGACAGCATCCTTGTAAATCTCCTCTGCACCCTTTCTATGGCTTCCACATCCTTCCTGTAGTGAGGCAACCAGAACTGAGCACAGTAGTCCAAGTGGGGTCTGACCAGGGTTCTATATAGCTGCAACAATACCTCTCGGCTCCTAAATTCAATTCCACGATTGATGAAGGACAACATACCATATGCTTTCTAACCACAGAGTCAACCTGTTCAGCTGCTTTGAGTGTCCTACGGACTCGGACCCCAAGATCCCTCTGATCCTCCACACTGCCAAGAATCCTACCATTAATACTATACTCTGCCATCATATTTGACCTACCAAAATGAACCACTTCACACTTATCTGGGTTGAACTGCATCTGCCACTTCTCAGCCCAACTTTGCATCCTATCTATGTCCCGCTGTAACCTTTGACAGCCCTCTATACTATCCACAACACATCCAACCTTTGTGTCATCTGCAAACTTACTAACCCATCCCTCCACTTCCTCATCCAGGTCGTTTATAAAAATCACAAAGAGTAAGGGTCCCAGAACAGATCTTTGAGGCACACCACTGGTCACTGACCTCCATGCAGAATATAACCCTTCAACAACCACTCTTTGCCTTCTATGGGCCAGCCAGTTCTGGATCCACATTGCAACATCCCCTTGGATCCCATGCCTCCTCTCTTTCTCAATAAGCCTTGCATGGGGTACCTTATCAAATAATCAAATACCTTGCTGAAATCCATATACCCTACATCTACTGCTCTCCCTTCATCGATGTGTTTAGCCACATCCTCAAAAAATTCAATCAGGCTTGTAAGACAGGACCTACCCTTGACAAAGCCATGCTGACTATTCCTAATCATAATATACCTCTCCAAATGTTCATAAATCCTGCTTCTCAGGATCTTCTCCAGCAGCTTACCAACCACTGAGGTAAGACTCACTGGTCTATAATTTCCTGGGCTATCTCTACTCCCTTTCTTGAATAAGGGAGTAACATCTGCAACCCTCCAATCTTCTGGAACCTCTCCCGTCTCCATTGGTGATACAAAGATCATCGTCAGAGGCTCCACAATCTCCTCCCTTGCCTCCTACAGCAGCCTGGGGTACATCTCATCCGGTCCCAGCGACTTATCCAACTTGATGCTTTCCAAAAGTTTCAGCATCTCCTCTTTCCTAATATCTACATGCTCAAGCTTTTCAGCCTGCTGCAAGTCCTCACTACAATCACCCAGACCTTTTTCCATAGTGAATACTGATGTAAAGTATTCATTAAGTACCTCTGCTATATCTATCTATCTATCTGAATTAAGGTGGTGGAATATGGAAAAAAATTCAATGGTAATAAGCACTATGCAGTCCATGCTAGCTTAGCAATTTTTACACGTAGCACTATTTGGTTCAGTGCCACATTTAAAAACTGGTTATTTCTGGAGTAGAACACAATTGCAACAATTTCTGGGTCAAATCACATCATTCTAGAAATTCACTTGGACATAATGTCATAAATTGTGCTTGTGCTGGTGGCATGTCTTCTGCATCAGATGCATGTGGAACTTTGCAGTTTCCCACACAATTCCCTTTAGAGCCCACTGCTCTCACCTCCTATTTGCCTTCCTAACTCTGGCTTTAGCAGCCCCTCCACCAATTGCCTGCAGCCACAAATCTTGCCAAGATTCTCGCCCCATTCATTATTATCCCTTGACTCTTGCCCCAGTTCCCATCACCCAATTGCCTTGATCATTTCCTGACTCTGGTCCCGATGCTGAACGGTGCCTGACTCTGACCACAACTCCCCAGTCCAATTCCCAACTGAGAACCCAACTCATTGAACCGGCCATTGACTGGATTCTTGACTGAGACTGCCATCTGAACCCTGACACCTGACTGAAGATCTGGTGAACTGCCAATCCATGACCACTACCTTCTCCCTCATGTCCTGGATCACTTGCTCCTGGACCTGCCAGAGGTTTTCCTTTGTGTGAACCACAAAAGACAGAGTGTGGAAAGGCAAATAAGTTAGAAACATTCAGTGGAACATGACACCTTGGGCCTTGTGCAATACTGAATTTTGGTTGGGACATGAATGAAGCACTATTCATGCACCAGTCACAACTCTTAAGTGCACTGCCCCTGCCACCAATGAATTTCCAGGCCATTGTTTCTTAAAAGAAGGTAATAATTACACCTTAAATGGAGGGGGGTGTTATACGGTAAAGTGGATTAACAGGTTCATTTTATTGGCAGCGTTACAATACATCAAAAGCAACACTTTATGTGGCTAAGAAATTTTAACACAATACTAGCTCTTATAGCAAAAGTTGTAGAACATAAAAATTGTGTTGTAATGGGCAAATCATTTTAAGACCATAGTAAAACCACAAATGGAGCTCTTGTACTTAATCGTTGGTACTGTACCATTAGAAGTATAGCAGCATTGATATATAGAGAAGCAAAAAAAGAGGCAGAGTGTGGCTGCCCAGTATGAGGCAATATGTAAATTAATAATTATCTCTGTATCTCTCTGGGATACTGGATAATTAATCAGCAATTCAAGCCAACGAAGGTACTTTATTAAGTAAAATCCACTCCTTATTTTTCCAGATGATCCAATTCTCTTAAGGTCAATTTCCTTATCTTCCTCCTGAAAAAATATCCTACTCCCTACAGCTCAGCCTGTCGCATTCTTTGACTCTTCATATATCACTGGTGTTTATGACTTATTAATAACTCCCTTTTTTCTACAGTTGACGTCCTATACTCACCAAGTTGTTCACCATCTCCCAACTCCTTTATTATTCCAGGGAGGCTCAAATGTTCCTCCCTTGTCCTCTTCTCTCTGTCTCTCCCACATACACACTTCATTTATCTTATGCTCTCCTCATGCATGGTGTCATGAATAAATTGTAAAATAATGGAGGAAGCAACTTAACCCAGCACATCCAAGCCGGCACATAGTAGAACAATCACATCAGTTCCATTGCCCTGTTCTTTCCCCAAAGCCCTGCAAATGGTTTTCTCTTGTGCATATCCAGTTCCCTTTTGAAACTGCTTATTAACTTGCTTTCCACCATTCTTACAGACCAAAGGATAGCTTCCCTCTGTATAAAAAAGAAATATTTTCTACATTTCACTTGCATATTTTCCCCATATTTTTTAGATCAGTGCACCCTAGTCCTTGAACTATCCAGTAATGGGAAGGGTTTCCCTCTATTTACCCTATCTAACCAATCATGATCCTGTACACATCCATCAAAGCTGTTCTCCACATCAAGGGATTTTGGTGTATTTTTTAACTTGTGGACAAAATTGACTTAGAGACGTTTATAAAAGCAGAACCCAGGGACAGCCTGTACCACAAAATCATATGCCAATTGATTGTGTCATCAGTCAGTAAACTTCTACAGGCTAATATGTCTTCCTCCTCCTTTACCTGAATCAGATGAAGCATTCCCTGTGACTATACTTTGGTTTCCCAGCTCAAGTTATTTCAACAGAAATAAATAATTTTCATCCATACAGAACTTTTCAAAAACCCAGCAGGCCCTAAAACTTTAAAGGCCATTTGTACTTTTTTTGGGCAGTCACTGTTGTAAAATAGGGAAATGTAGTGCCAGATCCCTCAAACTGCAATGGGATAAATTAAGAAGTAATCTAGTTTAGTGATGTTGGCCCACACACCTGGGAATATTTGCTCTCCTTTGACATAAGCCACAGGAACCTGAGAGGTCAATGGAACATTTCATATAAAAATGGCAGGATTGACAGAATAGAAATCAATAAATATTATTGACTGATGTTCCTTTAGCATGGTATAGCCCTTTGGTGGAGACCCCTGCTCCGCCCCAAAGTGGGAGAAGGAAGTTAACTTCTGAAACAGGCTGATAAGCCTCTGACAATGTGTCTGGTAAGCAGACCTCCTTGAAAATCATGCAGGAAATATTGCCTCATTACTTCAACTGGAGTTTCATTGCTTGTATCTGTTTTAGACATAGGGGAATTGCTAAAAGTAAGAAAGCAACTTAATACAAACTTCTGCTCTTTGTGATCAAGAAATAAATCTTGCCAGACCAAAGCAATGAAATAATTGGTCTCTCTAAGCAGCTCATTGCAAACTTAGAAAGGCCTAAGATAATAAAACAAATCATCAGGGATTTGAGAAAGGTAAATTGAGCTTCATGATTACAGAAAGTCGCAGAGAGTATAGATAAAGAGAATGCAGTAGATGTTGTGCATCTTGTGGATTTTTGGAAGATATTTAATAAGTTGCTGAATAAGAGGCTTAATGTGAAACTGAGGTACCTTGGTAATTAAAGGAAAGATGCTACCTTGAAAATAGTAACAAGAAAATAGATAACAATGGTGTTAAGTCATAGAGTTATACAGCACAGAAATGGTCCCTTTGGCCCACTATGTCCATGTTGACCTTTTTGCCCATGTACATTAAGCCTATTTGCCTGCATAAAATCAGATAGAATCATAGAAATTATGCTCTCTGGATTGGCAAGATTTGGATAATTGTCCACCAATTGTTCTGGATTTGTTTTCTATTTTATATAAATGAACAAGGAATTGATACAGCAAAAGATAACATTGCAGGGCATAACCATCTCTAAAACTTAATGTAGAAAATTGTGGGAGGACAGAGACCAGTTATTCAAATAGATGGACAACTTGGAGACACAAGGGATTCTGCAGATGCTGGAATCTGGAGCAACACACACAAAATGCTGGAGAAACTCAGCAGGACAGGCAGCATCTATGGAGGGAAATAAACTGTCGACATTTCGGGTCGAGACCCTTCATCAGGACTGGAAAGGAAGAGAGCAGAAGCCAGAATAAGAAAGTCAGGGGAGGGGGAGGAGCACAGGCTGGCAGATGATAGGTGAGTCCAGGTAAGAGGGGGAAGGTAGGTGGGTGGGGGAGAGGGGATGAAAGGGAGTGACGTAAGAAGCTGAGAGGTGATAGGTAGAAGGGCTGAAGAAGAAGGAATCCGGTAGGAGAGGACAGTAGACAATGGAATAAAGGGAAGAAGGAGGGGAATAGATGGGCAGGTCATGAAGGGGAGGGAGGAGAAAGAGAAGGGGTGAGGGGGCCACAGGAATGAGGGAAAACAAAAGGGGGGGCAAGTTGTGTGGATGCCAATTACAGCTAAAGAACGAACATTGAATATTACTATTTATCTGTTTGTCTGTTGACAGTGTTCCTCAGGTGATCAAACTGTCACACCACTTCATACAATTCAACTAGCACTACTTCAATAAGCAGCACCACTCAGATACTCTAAGCTAAAACAAATAGCTGAAATAGAAATACAAAACATTTGCAAAATACTACAAAGTGAAATAAAGAATACAAATACAAGTTCAAAAATTTATTCTGGATCAATTATCCTTCCGAAGTCTCTTATTATTAATGGAAAAATTCTTACCATTTTGCCTTTTTTTGTTTTTACACAATTGTTGGTTTTGGTGTGACATTTTGAATTGTACTCTGAAGTTTATAATGCAAACAACAAATGACACAAGGAAAGACAATGTCAAGCTGGAGAGGGTGTAGAAGAAATTTACGAGGATGTTGCCTGGATTAGAGGGCCTGAGTTATAGGGAGAGGTTGGCCACGGTGGATCTTTATTCCTTGGAGTGTAGGAGAATGAGGGGTAACCTCATAGAAGTTTATAAAATCATGATGGGTATGGATAAGATGGACGGTCATAGTCTTTTCCCCAGGGTTGGGGAGTCCATAACTAGAAGGCATAGAATCAAGACAAGAGGGGAGAGATTTAAAAGATACCTGAGAGGTAACTTCTTTACACGGAGGGTGGCAAGTACCTGGAATGAGCTGCCAGAGGAAGTGGTCTAGGCAGGTACAACTGCAACATTTAAGAGGCATTTGGATAGGTACATGGAGGGGAGGGGCTTGAAGGATTATGGGCCAAATGCGGGCAACTGGGACTAGCAGGGAGGTTGCTGGGCTCGGCATGGACTAGTTGGGCCAAAGGTCCTGTTTCTGTGCTATATTCCTCTTTCACTCTATGACATGCAATACAGACAGTAAGTAATGGAAACATTCTATATGATTAGATGCTGCTGAACTGTCATTTTTCTCTTTAGCTGGTAGACCAACTTAACATTACATTCAGATAATATAGTTGATGGTAATATCCATGTACAATATGTGTGGAAAAAATAGCATTCCCATAATTCATTAGGCAGAAAATGCCATTTATGCCTGCTGTGATCTGAGCTCCATATAAGTTGAGACAAACAAATGCATTACCTGAAATATAGCCAGACATTAAGGATCATCTTGTATTTAGAGTCTTCAAATTGCAGGAAACATCAGTTACTTACATCAGTTTTGCTATTAGAAATTAAATGAGTGAAATATATTAATTTGGATTCAAAAATCATGGTTAGTAATTTAAAATAAACAAGGCAACATCCCAATTTAAAGACCCACGGTATTTCTTAGATTATGCATTTTTAATTACAAGAAAATGAAGTACCCTAATTTCTATAACCGATACTCTTTCATTGCGTTGTTTTTAAATTTAAGTTTATGCAGCCCATTCCTAATGGTCACATATCTCCACCTTGTGACCAGTTGTGACAAACAGCAAAAAGTTGTGTGTTGTGACTGATAGAACAAAGAGCCTATTGTGTCTGTTAAAGTAACCTTCTACTGTCTGCTAAACTAAGCAGATGGCTTGGGTCATATGGTTGCTGCCTCTTCAACCTAACAAAATGCTAGCCATGATTAACATCAAGTTCCAGAGTTCATATCATCAGTAACAATGACACATTTTCCTTCTTCTAACCATGAGATTAAACAGGAAGCCATAGAAATACAGAATTATCAATATTCAGTCATTAAAATAAAGCTAAATGAAGACTTTTGGCTTAAAATGTATTTCTCTACCTGTGTTTGTACATCCTCTTTTATATCTATTTGTAAACTCTTCTCTCCCTGAGCCCAATACATAAACTTCTTAATATGTTGTCTCTGTTGTGCAATACATCAATTCCCATAAAATGCACTGGAGTTCCCCAAAGAAAACTATTCTTTCCTGTTGTGACTTACTTAAAATGGGGAGCTCAGTACATGGTCATGCCTACTCAGAAATTATGTCCCACAACTGGTAATTCACATATTGGTACTCTAATACTGGAGCAAAATGGCAGAATTGTTTCAGATGAAGTTATGCAACCCGACTCATGGTTATGATCATAAATCTAATAACAAAAATCATTTATTTTTCTTCATGTATTTTTCAGTATGTGGGTGTCTATGGACCTTGTCCTTCTTGGTGATAGAGGTCACAAGTCTGGGAGGAGCTGTCAGGATCACCCAGGCATAACTGCAGTGTGTGTTTTGTAGATTATACACATTGCAGCCAGGTTGCAGTGGTAGTGAATTAATGTTTTGGGTGGTAAATAGGATAGGTTATGTGACTGGACAAAAAAATGGCATGTGGCAAATGGAGTTTAATATGGGAAAATGTGAAGTTGAAGGAAGACTGATAAGCAGACTGTTATCTAAATGGAGAATGAAGAAAACTGTCACACAAAGGGATTTGTGGATCACATAAAGTAAGTATACAGGTGCAACGGGTGATCAGGAATGCTCAGAGAATGCTGGCTTTTATTTCAAAGGGGCTGGAGCATAAGAGCATTGTGCATTATACAAGGCACTAGTGAGATCATATCTAGAATAGTGCAATCAGTTGTGGTCCTTTTATTTAAGGGTTATTTAAGAAAACTGATTTAAGATTCTTAATCAGTATGAGATTCGGGGCCTAAGCCGGGAAAGTGGGTTCATGGAAGATTGATCTTATTGAATGGCAGAGCAGGCTTGAGAGGCTGAATGTCCCATAGCTGCTTCTGATTCTTATGTTATGTGGAAACACTCTTCTCTAACTCAAAACAAATGGGCTGTTTAAAAAAAAATGAGGGACTGCAACAAAAGACCATTATTTAAACTTTTCAGAGATACTTTATTGTTTCCAATACAGTTATAAAGGCAATTGTTGTGCAGGTAGCTCCAATGAATCAAAGTATGATGTACACGTTTCAGAATTTGCTTCCTGAAAGAAAGTCCCTGCTACTTGCAGCATACAGCTGATATGCACTTTGAGTGTAGGATGGTAACCAATTCTTCAACTGGAATACCAGAACATAATAATTTTTCATAAGAAGGTCTTAGCATGTCACCTATTAATTGGAACCATGTCAAATTCACATTTTGACTCAAAATGCATTCCAATTAATACAAAATACAAAAAAATACAATTGCTCAATAATAGAAGGTATTGTATACATGGGACATGGATTGTGGCTGATTTAAGTCCCCTTATTATGTAATTTTCTAGACAACTGATTTTTCTGTTTGTATTATTTCAGGTATTTCTAGTGAATAGTGTAAAATGTTGTGTATCACTGCAAATTAATAACTATTTATCATTTTAAAAGTTGCAATATAGTGCAGTACTTAACAAATCCTGTGGGACTTGCCGGTATTGCCAGTAATGTCACATTGACACAGAGGAATTAATAATATGTTTAATGGGTTCTATTTGGTGCACCATGAGGTTATGTTCATGAGGCAAATTAGTAATGAAGACCCTATTAACTTGATTGAAAAGTCAGTAATAATGTTTTAAAGTGGAAGTATCAATCTACATTGAAAATAATTGTGTAAGTACTTTCAGTATCAATGATAAATTAGATATGGTTCGCTGTTACCCAATTGATCAAAATAGTGCCATTTTAGAGATATAAACTTCTATGATTTTCAAGATTAAGGGGTAGAAGTTTGCCCTTGCTACTTAAGCTAAATGTGTAATGCAGCATCTTCTGCATGTGTCACTCCACTAAGGAAATTCAGTTTTGCTGCAGTCAGAAGCATTTTATTTTAGAATCCCAGAAATTGTGGCAATGCACCTTCTTTAGCTGGAAATGTCTTTGAGCTAATATTGCTTTCAAATTGATGTTGAGTTGAGAATGGCCATAAGTGATGAAGGAAAAGGGACTGATGTCCAAGATTTATGTAGTTTGGAGGAGAACTTATAAACAGTAATAATCTTGTCCTACTTAACCTTTCGGTGCCGTTGGACCACCTCCAAATATACATGCCATCAAGATAATATAAACTTAATTTTATTCTTGAAGATTTCTTACAAAGTCCAGAATAAATAAAAATAGCATGACAGATCTAAGAACTCAAAAGTGAAGCAGAAATATTCCATAACAGGATTCGTGGACATAAAAGGGACATACTCGAATCATCATTGTTAAAAGTTTATGAAAAAGTTGCTATGTGGACAAATAAATACATGAATGTATGAGTATAAATAAAGTGAAAATAGTGCATTATACATGTTACATTCAGCATATCAAGATCGCAAATAGAATACGGGCAACCCCGCATTACGGCTATTTGGGTAATGGAAATTCACCCTTACAAAATTCACAAATTACTGCACAAAAATTTCAAATAGGGAATAAAATTTGCTCTACAGAATTTATGTGAAAAGAAAGTAAACAAAAACCACAATTTTTTTTCAACTTACATTTCATGACACTTGATAACACAGATAACACATGAGGAAAAATCGCAATACCCACTGTTTTCTAGGAACACAAACACCTCCCCCCCCCCCCCAATAATGCGGTGGTGGCCTGTACATTGCATTAAGAATTCGCATGGAGCAAATGGCACTGCCTCAGTCCTTAATGTCACATCATTTCGATTGCAACAATTACAGGCAGTACACTCAAACAACTGGCTCGATGCGTAAACTGATTAGCAGTCATATTCAAGAAGGATGCATTTGAAAGCCCTGGAACATCAAATACTTATAGCTATACTACAGACTAATGAGACATTATATTTGTCTATAAAATTCTACTTAATAGTACAAGCTAATAGAATGGAATATTTCCCTCTGCAATTCTACTTCATCACTATTTCGGGTAATACCTTGAAATTCCATCATGGGTTAAGATCATTAACTGAAGGTCTGAATGGGAGTTAAATAGCAACTTGCTGATTATGTTCTGCAGGCATGCCATTTTGCATGAGCTCATCCTGTTTAATGATTCAGTATATTAAATTCTGCATCCTGCTACTATTTGTGAAGTTGTCTTGGAATGTAAGGAGGCTGCATAGCACCATCAAATGTGGATGAATGGTATTGCATGGTCATGGGTTGTTCAGAAAAATGGACTAATAACCAAAGGATGCAAATTCAACTTCAGTATGAAGATTTAAATTCAGTTTTACACATGGTAAAAATTCTGATAAAATTGGCCAGCAAACCATTGGGATAAAAAATCTCAATTAGTTCGCTAATGTTGGGGGGAAAAGGAAACCTGAAATATTTACTACATTTGACCTATATGCAACCATTCCCATTTACAGTGGTTTACTCTTTATTTTTCTAGTTGCAATGGTTTCCTCTTTAACTGATCTCTAAATTGGCCACCCATTCAACTGAATTGTATTAATTCAAGAAGGTTAGCTGCCGCCACCTCTTAGGAATATCTAGGGTGCAAAAATAAATGCTGTTCTTATCAGCAACATCTAAATCCTGAGAATGAAAATATAAGTTTGTACTTTCTTCATATATTGCATCCAAACCAGGCAGTTATTTGATTTCACTACATAATACAGGGTGACACTCTAAAGCTGTCCTGACAATGTGGTATTCTGTGGAAGGTCTGCTTTGCTGGTTCAGATGATTGAAAGTTGTTAAAAGCTATTAATAGTACAATTTAAAGCTTACTGGCAGGATCTATTACCAGTTTGGACATTATTTCTCCCTTTACTAACAACAAAAGCAGATTAAGCAGTCATTTATCCCACTGATATTTCTGGAACAGTGTATTGCAGAGATCACCTGATGCAATGTAACAGTAACCACACTTAAATACTCTCATGACCACAAAGTCCATTGGGATACCTCCTGAGGTCATGAAAAGTTTTGTACACATGCAAGGTCTTTCTTGAATCTGATACCCTCTGAGCTAGAATAAGTCAACATTACATCAGGTGGTGCATTTACCCACTGAAATATTAGGGCAGCTGAAAAACAACTCTTGAGCAATTTACCCCCAATAAAGTGTTTTCAACAATATCATTCCCTCTTAATAACGTAGCAAATACACAACAATTATGATGCACAAGAACGGGAAATAACTTTTTACATTTGGACAAATTGACAGTAGCTCACTTAATATGATCAAAAAAAATTAAATAGGCAATGCAAAGAAAATACTTAATTCAAAAATTGCCCACTATTTTCTGTCTAATGTTTTTTAACATTGTGTCATATGAAATTCATCAACTCAGTGCAACTTTTGTTATCTTGCTCAGGTGTAACAACCTGCTGCTTAAAAGGAAGAATATTAACACTATCTTCTAATGCTTGCATTAATTTATCATGAGTTCTATTTTTGGTTTAAAATTGGACATTCGTTGTTGTATTGTGTACCATTTCTACCCTTAAAATGTGACATATCATTTGACTTTACATTATCAGTACTGTGGAGTTTCATTAGTAATACATGTAATTTCAGAGAAATTACAAAAAAGAAAATGTTCTGAAATTTCTGGCCCAATATTGTCAACCTTGGAGTAGATTTTACCCAGAAGTAAATTTCTGGGTACAGTGGAAATCTGAAATAATAAAAGAAAATATTAAAAATATATAGCAGGACAGACATCTGTGAAACAGATTTGCTTTTGATCTGATGTTCAAAGATAAGTCAGTCTGCTTCACAGACATATGCCTAAATCATGATACTTATTCCCCAAAACAAAGGGAAAATGTTAAATAATCCAATGTGATAAAATAAACTTAACTTATTTTGTTGTTATAAGCCCGTGTCTCTGATGGTAAATCAGCAGTTTCAACAAAACCTTGGATGATCCAATTTAATGAATAACTTTTTAGCAGCATTTATAATGTAATGTTAATTTGGTTGATTATCCGGTGACTGAAATAATTACCCTTCCCAATGCAAAACAACTAGAATATTGATCCTAACTATAAAGACCTTTCTCTCTATCTAGGATATCTAATTGCTAGTATTATGAAAATATTTTCTGATATACATCAATAAGCATCATATATGATTTTTACAAACATTTTGACCACTATAATATAGTGACATTAAATTAATATTACATATTATTAAAATTCAATATATATGGTTAGAACTCTAATGATATAAATTTTCAAAGATTAATATAGTTCCCATGAATTATGAACTTTTTAACAATTGGTGAAGTACAACAGGACATCCACTAGATAAGACCATGTACTACTAGCTCCTTCTACTGTACACATGCTTCAACTGCAGCCAAAATATCACAGAAAGAAACAAATCAAACATGTAATCAAATTGCCCTCTGCTGACAAAGAAATTCCATTGCAAGTGTTTCAAAAGAAATCAGCTTCTACTGCATTTGAATCATGGAAGACACAAAAATCAACAAGATTAACCTGGACTATTTTGACAGCACCTCCCAAACCAGTGACCTCTCCTGTCAAAACCAAAGACAGCAAACACATGGGAACACCAGCACTGCAGGTTCCCCTCTCAGTACCACACCATCCTGACTTGGAAATGTAGTGCTGATCCTTCATTGTACAGCATCTAAATCCAACTTCCTACCCGACAGCACTGTCTGAGTACCTTGACCAGAAGGACTGCAGCAGTTCAAGAAAGCAGCTCAGCACCATCTTTTCAAGTGCAATTAGGATGGGCAACATATGCTGTTCTTGCTAACATTGTCCAGATCCCAAAAATGAATAAATAGAAAGCAATAATGCTGCAGTATGATTAATTTTGTAACAGTGCCAGTTTCACCCTGGTTAGTGAATATACTTTTCATTTAATTGTCATAAAGGCTCCATTGATTATTTCTTAGCGACTAAATAAATTGCTTAGTCAAAAGAATCACCAATGAATATTAAATTATTTTGGCTCTCTGTAGTTTTTCCATTCGGGCACTAAATTCATTTCCCTGTTGCTAACTTGTTTAAACAAAAACTAATGATACTGATGTTAGCTTGACCTTAATACATTCTTCTTTTATTAGACTTTGGACACAAAAGTCTTCTAATTAATTGCCAATTCAGGAGGTTGTACATAAGATACTTTTTCCAAATAATCTGATTTTAAGACAACAGTTTACTATTCTCAAACAAGAAAGTATAAATATATAATTATATTAATACAGTTAATGTTCCTGCAAAAACAGTCCTTGCTTTTACAACATTCTTCCTACATCTAAATTACTTGCAAAACAGTATCACCAAATCACACACACACACGGTGACAGCACCAATCCCTGAAGCACGCCACTTGTTACAATCACTATCCTCTGCCTCCTATCACCAAGCCAATTCTGGATCCAGTTTGCCAACATGCCTTGGATCCCTTGTCCCTTAACCTTGTGAACCAGCCTATCATATGGGACCTCGTCAAAAGCCTTACTAAAGTACATGTCAACCACGTCCACTGAGCTGGCTTCATCAATTTTCTCAGTTACCTCCTCAAAAAACTTAATCAGATTTGTGAGGCATAATCTCCCCTGCACAAAACTATGCTGACTCCTCCTGATCAATCCCTGTCTTTCCAAATGAACACAAATCCTGTCCCTCAGAATCTTCTCCAACAACTTCCCTACCACACATTACGACTCACCAGCCTGTAGTTTCCAGTCTTATCCCTACTGGCCTTTTTGAATAATGAGACAACATTAGCTATCATCCAGTTTTCTGATACCTCACCCATGGCTAATGATGAAGCAAAAATCTCAGTCAGAGCCCCAGCAATCTCCTCCCTTCCTTCCTTTAGCATCCTGGGATAGATCCTATCAGGCCCTGGGGATTTATCCACCCTTAATGTGCTCCAATATTTCTAACACTTCTTCTTTCCTGGTACAGACATGGTCCAGAATATCAGCATACTCCTCCCTTAACTCTGCAGCTCGACATCCTTCTCCCTGGTGAATACTAATGAGAAGTATTCACTCAGTACATCACCCATGTTCCCTGGCTCTACATGTAGATCACCCTTTTGGTCCCTGAGGGGACCTACTCTTTCCTTAACTACCCTCTTGCTTCCAATATACTTATAAATGCTTCCCACTTATAGGATGTTGTTTTCCTCTTGAACAGATCCTCCCAATCTACTGCTAGGTCCTATCTTACACTATTAAAATCTACCTATACCCAGTTTAGGGCTCTACCTCAAGGACCAACCTTGTCATTTACCAAGACTACCTGGAAGCTTACTGAACTATGGTCACTGTTCCCAAAGGGTTCCTGCAAAGACACTTCTATCACTTGCCCATGCTCATTCCTTAAGGTCTATTATAGCACCATCTGCAGTAGGACTCTCTTCATACTGCTTGAAAATGCATTTTATGAATTCCACCCCATCTACACCCCATGTCTAAGGCAATCCCAGTCAATATAGGGATAGTTAAAATCCCCCACTACAACAACCCTACTTCCTTCATACCCTTCTGCCTACATATCTGTTCTTCCAATTCCCACTGACCATTGAGAAACTTAGATGATAACGTAGGTGGTTTGATTAGTAAGTTTGCAGATGACACGAAAACTGGTGGAGTTGTAGATATTGAAGAAGATTATCTAAGGATGCAGTGGGATATAGATCAGATGCGAAGTTGGGCAGAGTGGTGGCAGGTGGAATTTAACCCAGACAACTGTGAGGTAGTGCCCTTCAGGAAGCCAAATCCTAGTAGGGTATATAGAATAAACGGCAGGGACCTAAGTAGCATTGATGTAGAGAGGGACCTTGGGGTGCAAGTCCATAGCTCGCTGAAAGTATCGATAGGTGGATAGGGTAGGGGAAAAAGACATTTGGCATGTGTTCTTTCATAGACTGAGGCACTGAGTTTAAAAGTTGGGACATCATACTGTGGCTGAACAAAGTATTAGTTAGACTGCATTTGGAGTACTGAGTACAGTTCTGGTTGCCACTCTATAGGAAAGATGTCGTAGCAGTAGAGAGAGTGCAGAAGAGATTCACCAAGATGTTGCCTGGAATGGAAAAACAGTCACGAAAGCACTTTATATGCACAAAAATCAGTGTAAATGGATCCAATATTTAGACAAAAATGTACAACAGCTCCTGTCACAGAGAGTCTTTCACTCCAAAAACATCTTTTCAACTAAATTCAGAATGTTTTGTAATGTAAATGTAATCATTTTGGCTTGGTTTTTCTTATTCTTCTCATATAGACTGGGCATGTCCCACAGCTTTGCCACTTACAACCACATTGCAAACTTAATGGGCAGGCATGGTAGTGTAGCAGTTAGCGTAACACTTTACGGCGCCAGCAACCCGGGTTCAATTCTGGGCACTGTCTGAAAGGAGTTTGTATGTTCTTCCCATGTCTGCATGGGTTTCCTCCAGGTGCTCTGGTTTCCTCCCACATTCCAAAAAGACGTAAAGGTTAGGAAGTTGTGGGCATGCTATGTTGGCGCCGGAAGCGTGGCGACACTTGCAGGCTACCCCCAGAACACTCTGCATAAAAGATGCATTTCACGGTGTGTTTTGATGTACATGTGACTAATAAAGATATCTTATCTTATCTAATGTGCTGGTAGCTCCCCCGTTAATCCATTTGTACTCACCTGATTAGAGATTTTCCTTTTGTCCTCACCACCCCTCCTTTGGTTTCTTTTCTACTGAAAACTAACTAGTTTTTCTCTCTTTCCCAGTTCTAATGAAGAGTTCTGTACCTGAAATACTTAAGTATCTCTCTTTCCATAGATGCTGCCTGACCTGCTGAGTGTTTCCAGCATTTTTTGCTTTCCTTTTAAAAATCTGATTGAATGGCAGAGCAAGCTTGAGGGGCTAAATTCCTCCAGCTGATTGTTGCTCCAGATTCTAGCATCTATTATGTCTCCTCTTGGTCTTACGTTGTATGTACCCTTTTTTCCTTTAACTTTGAAGAACTTCTCTCCTTTAAAGTTTGTCGTTGGATTTTTGACTGCACCACCAGAATTTCCTGACTTGCACGAGCAAGAACCTTCCTGATGCAAGGAATTTTATTGAGAGACTGTTGTGAATCTCTAATGAGGCCCAATATACAACATGGGTCAGGCACAGGTCAAACACAAAGGGAAAAGGGAAGTATAGCCCTCTGCATATTTACTGATCTACTAGCTTATTGATGTTCTCTGAGCATAATCCACCACATGGAATGATTGATTTTAATGTATTTTATAGTATGTCACTTTAAATACAGACCATTTGTTCCTGGCCTGCTAATGTCAAACTTGAAAAGTATGTAGCTGGAAAGTTTTAGAGAAAAACTATTTTAAAGAAATTCCAAGTTTCTTTGAATTACATACAGAAAAGGGCAATAAGAAGTTAGATTCACAGGGAGAAATAAGTATAATTCATCACCACCATCATTCACCTAGCTTTTTTTAGACTTATGAATCAATGCTTTCTTGGTGTTCTGTTTTTTTTTGTTTAAATTCTATGGTCGATTGTGTGTGTTACTGTCATACCAACATCCTTTGTCAATTCACTATTTCCCTTGAGCAGATGTCACCTTCAATCGCTGCAGTCCATTTGGTGAAAGTTCACCTATTGTTGGGTAGAATTCTAGGATTATAGCCAGCAAAGAAGAAGAAACAGCAATATATTTTCAAGTCAGAGTGGTGTTTGACTTTAAGGGGAATTTGCAGGTGCTGGCATGCTCATGTGTCTAATGCCCTGTCCATCTAAATGCTTATAATGCAAGTTTGTGAGGTGGTATTAAAGAAAATGGGCTTTAATTGCCACAGTGCCTCTTGTAAATGTCAATACACTGCAGCTTTGGTGTGCAGGTAATAGAGTGAGAGAATGCTCAACTTGATGGATCAGGTGTCAATCAAATGGCTGCTTTGTTCTAGATAGTGTTGAAATTTCTTGCAGGTTGTTGGGGTTGAAGTCATCCAGGCAAGTGGAGAATTTTCAATCAAACTTCTGACTCATGCCTTGTAAATGATGGAATGCCTTTGTTTAGGTGGGGCAGTGAGGAGTTGAGTCTTTTGCTGGGGATGTCCAGCCTCAGATCCACTCTTATAGTCACAGCATTTATGTGGCTGGTGCCGTTAATTTTCTGGTTGATGGTTAACTCAGGATATTGACAATTGGGGATTCAATGATAATAATGTCAGTGAATATCAAGAAGAGCAGGAAGAGGGGTAGTTGGCTTCTACCTTGTGGTAATGGTTATTGCTTGACTTCGTGTGTGAAGACAGTCCAAGCTGAGTAACGATGAACAGGTTATCAGTGTGCAGACTGCTTGAGATCACATTCATTGCAATATTAATTCATTTAATTATTACAAACTAATGAGATTTAACAAATGAACTTTACTTGGTTCCAAGCTAACTTTGGTGAAAAAAAGGTGGAACTCTCAAACACATGGCATAAATAGCTCTTCATTCTGTTTCTTCAGGGTTTGTGGCCAATCTCTTGCTGAAGTTACAAAGAAAAACTACACCCCACAAGATCTCACCGTAGAAATAAATGTTTCTGTTGGCCACAAAAGTTCACATTTGTATTAACAAATTCCACATGGAAACCTATACTTCTGAATGAAGGATTACAAGCAGACTTTCAATTAGCTAACTCCTTTTCCACGTTCTTTTAGTGATGTGACTTGCAAGTTGGTAAGATTGATATATTTTTAAAATTTTGGTCCAACAAAATAAAAAGTAACTCAATATGAACTGACAGCAGTGAAATTTCCTTTGGTACTAAACTTTAAACTTTCCTCCGAAAAATATGACATCATGTTTCCTTGAATTATTATAATTATCCATTATCAATCATATCTGGACCAGAATGAATGCAATGTCTGCCTCGTGGCACCGAAGGAAGATTCACAGCATTTTCATGGTCAAGTTTCATGGGGACGAATCTTGCTGGCGGTAGTTCTGTTTGGAACCATTAGTGTTCAGACAGCCCAGGTATGTCCCAGATTTGTGCAGGCCCACTGTAAGCTCAGGACACCTGGCATTTGGCATCTATACAGTGATCAAGCTGGGGGATCACCTCTGCCAGCCACAGCTGGCATAGGATTGGAATCAACCTGGAGATTGGAGGAAAAAGGTAATTTTTATTTATTGAGATTATTGTTGTGTGATCCTATGTGGGCTTCATTTCTGAAGATGTTGTCCATCATGCTGTGTTGCACTACAGTTATGCCAAATGGGATAGAACATATCTTGTGATTCAAAACTTCGCATCCATAAGGAGATCTAGACCATCAACCATAAAATATACACCACCACAATCTGTAGCCTTATAGTTCGGCATATCCCTCACTCTACGATCACCATCAGGCAGAAGATCAACCCCAGCGGTGCAGAAAAGCACATTGGAAATAGAACCAGGTATATATAGAAATTGAAGTGACAACACAAGACTGAATGCTAAACACCAAAAGTAGCATGTAAAGATAGCTACACAGTCTTACAACCAATGGATCAGAATGAAGCTCTAAAGTTCTGCCACATCTAATCATGAATGATGGTGGACAGTTACATAGCCAATTGAAGGAGAAGGCACTGAGAATATCCCCCTTTCCCAATGATGGTGGGGTCCAACATGTGCATGCTAAAGAGAAACCTGAAGCATTCATAACCACGTTCAGCCAAAAGTGTACAGTGGATGATTCACCTTGGTTTCCTCTTGAGATACCCCCCATTACAGAAGCAAGTCTTCAGTTCACTCTATTTGACATGAAAAACTGGTTGAGGGCACAGATTACAACAAAAGCTATTGGACCAGACAACAGCCAGGCCATTGTAACTAAGACTTGCATTTCAGAATTAGCTATGCCTCCAGCTAAGCTGTTCCAGTTCAGTTACAACACTGGTATTGTTGTAACCAGTGAAAAATTGTCCAAGTATCTCCTGTTTGCAAAAAACAGGACAAATCCAATTCACCTGATTACTACCCAATCAGTCTATTCTCAATCAATTCTCAATCATCAGTTAAATGATGGAAGCTATCATGATAGTGCTATCAATTGGCACTCAGCAATAACCTACTCACCAATGGTCATTTTGGGATTTGTCAGGATCACTCGGCTCCACACTTCATCAGAGGCTTCATCTAAACATGAGTTGAGGTGAGAGTATGGCACTTGACATCAAGACAGCAATTGATTAATTGTGGCACCATAAAGCCCTGGCAAAACTAGTCAATCAGGGAATAAATACACCAATGAGTCATATCTTGCAAAAAGGAAGATGGTTGTGGCTGTTGGAGGTCAATGATCCCAGTCCCAACACATTACTACAGGAGTTCATTAGGGCAGTATGCTGAGTCCAACCATCTTCAGCTGCTTCATCAATGACCTTCCTCCCGTCATAAGGTCCAAAGTGGGCATATTCACCAGTGATTGTACATTGTTCAATTCCACTTGCAACTTCTCAGTAAACAAAGCAAGGTCTGCTAGAGCAAGACTTAGACAAATTTAGATATGGAATAATAATCTAGCAAGTAACATCATACCACCACAGTACTAGGCAATGAACACCTCAAAGAAGAAAGAATCTCATCACCTCCCTTTCACATTCAATTACATTATAATTCAAAGCCATCACCCTACCATCAAGACCCTGCAGATCACACTTACAAGAAACTCAAATGGATTTGCCATATAAATGCAATGACTACAAGCACATTTGTAGAAGATGGGTATTCTGAAGTTGGGTATCCTGTTGCAAGTAGCCCACTTACTGAAGCTGCAAAGCCCTTTCACCATTTTCAAGGCACAAGTCAGGAGTGTGATGGAATTCACTCCACTGGCTAGGATGAGTACAAATTCAAGAAATTCAGCACCATCCAGCAGAAAGTGTGGCTTTCTGAATGCGTGGCTGAGTAACTGGTGCAGGGGGCAGGGCTTCAAATTCTTGGATCATTGGGACCTTTTTTGAGAGAAGTATGACCTATTCACAAAGGATGGGTTACACCTGAACTCCAAGGGGTCCAATATCCTGGCAGGAATGTTTAATATAGCTGTTGGGGAGGGTTTAAACTAATTTGGCAGGGGGAAGGAAACCAGGATGTTAGGGCAGAGGAAGAGGTATATAGGAACAAGTCCAAGACAGTGTGCAGTGAAGATGGAAAGAAGGACAGGCAGGTGAAAAGACAGGATAATTTGCTGAACAATAGAAATATAGCAAAATCGGTAGCAGATACTGGTCTAAATGTACTGTATTTAAATGCATGTAGCATTAGAAATAAAGTGGATGACCTAGTGGCACAGCTATAGATTAAAAAATATGACATTGTGGCAATCACCAAGTCATGGCTTAAGGAAGGCTGTGACTGGGAACTGAATGTCCAGGGGTACACAGTGTATGGGAAAGATAGGCGGGTACGCAGAGGGGGTGGTGTGGCCCTGATGGTTAGTAATGATATAAAATCAATAGAGAGAAGGGACATAGGGTCAGAAGAAGTGGCATCCTTATGGGTGGAACTAAGAAATGGCAAGGGTAAAAGGACAATAATAGCAGTTATATATAGGCCCCCTAACGGCAGCCTGGGATGTGGACTAAGTTACAACTAGAAATAGAAAAAGCATGTCAGAGAGACAATGTCAAGATAATTATGTGGGATTTTAACATGAAGGTGGATTGGGAAAGCCAGGAAGGCAGTGGATCTCAGGAGAGCAAGTTTGTGGAGTGTCTACGGGATGGCTTTTTAGAGCAACTTGTTGATGAGCCCACCAGGGGATCGGCTGTTTTGGACTGAGTGCTGTGTAACGAACCGGAGGTGATTAGGGAACTAAAGGTAAAGAAACCATTAGGAACTAGCGATCACAATATGATTGAGTTCAGTTTCAAATTTGAAAAGGAGAAGCTGATATCAGGTGTATCAATATTTCAGTGGAACAAAGGAAATTACAGTGGCATGAGACAGGAACTGGCCCAAATTGATTGGAAAAGTAAGCTAGTTGGAGGGACGGCAGAGCAGAAATGGATGGAATTTTTACAAGAAATAAGGAAAATGCAGGATAGATATATTCCAAGAAAAAAAGATTACAAATGGAAAAATGGCACAGTTATGGATAACGAGAGAGGTGAAGGCTAAAATAAATGCAAAACAGAGGGCATACAAGGAAGCAAAAACTAGTGGGAAAACAGAAGACTGGGAAACTTTTCAAAATTTACCGAAAGAAACTAAGAAGGTCATTAGGAAAGAAAAGATGAATTGTGAAAGGAAGTTGGCAGATAACATTCAAAAAGATACTAAGAGTTTTTTTAAATATATGAAGAGTAAAAGAGAGACACGGGTTGATATAGGACCAATTGAAAACTGTGTAGGAGAGATTATAATGGATAACAGAGAGATGGCAGAGGAACTAAATGAATATTTTGCATCGGTCTTCACTGTGGAGGACATCAGCAATATACCTGATAGTGAGACACCTCAGGGGATAGAACTGAGTTCAGTCAAGATTACTAGAGAGAAGGTGCTAGGGAAGCTAAATGGACTAAAGACAGAAAAGTCTCCCGGACCAGATTAGGTGCACCCCCGGGTTCTGAAGGAGGTGGCTTTAGAGATGGCGGAGGCATTGATGATAATTTTCCAGGAATCAATAGACTCTGGCATGGTTCCGGAGGACTGGAGGGTTGCAAATGTAGTTCCATTATATAAGAAAGGTGGGAGGCAGCATAAAGGAAATTACAGACCTATTAGTCTGACATCAGTGGTGGGAAAGTTATTGGAATCGATCCTCAAGGATGAGGTTATGAAATACCTAGAGGTGCAAGGCAAGATAGGTCCAAGCCAGCATGGTTTCGTGAAGGGAAGATCCTGCCTGACCAACCTATTGGAGTTTTTTGAGGAAATCTCAGGTAGGGTGGATAAGGGAGAGGCTTTAGATGTTGTGTATTTAGACTTTCAAAAGGCCTTTGACAAGGTGCCGCACAAGAGGCTGATTAATAAGGTGAGAGCTCATGGAATTACAGGTAGGATATTAGAATGGGTGGAACATTGGCTGGTAGGCAGAAAGCAAAGGGTGGGAATAAAGGGATCCTGTTCTGGTTGGCTACCGGTTACTAGTGGTGTTCCGCAGGGGTCGGTGTTGGGGCCGCTTCTTTTTACTTTGTACATTAATGATTTGGATTATGGAGTAAATGGTTTTGTGGCTAAGTTTGCAGACGACACCAAGATAGGTGGAGGAGTAGGGAGTATTGAAGAAACAGGAAGGTTGCAGAGAGACTTAGATAGTTTAGGAGAATGGGCAAAGAAATGGCAGATGAGATTCAATGTTGAGAAGTGTGCCCTTGTACACTTTGGAAAAAGAAATAAATGGGCAGATTATTATCTATATGGGGAGAAAATTCAAAGTACAGAAGTACAAATTGACTTGGGGGTACTCATGCAGGATACCCTAAAGGTTAACCACCAGGTTGGATTGGCGGTAAAGAAATTCATTCATTTCGAGACATATAATATGTAAAAGTAATAAAGTGTTGATTAGGCTCTATGGGGCACATGTGAGGCCTCACTTGGAATACTGTGTGCATTTTTGGGCCCCTTATCTCAGGAAGGATGTACTGATGTTGGAGAGGCTTCAGAAAAGATTTACGAGGATGATTCCTGGAATGAAAGGGCTTACTTATGATGAGCATTTGTCAGCTCTTGGACTGTACTCAATGGAGTACAGAAGAATGAGAGGGGACCTCATAGAAACATTTAGAATGTTGAAAGGACTGGACAGAGGAGATGTGGTTAAGCTGTTTCCCTTGGTGGGTGAGTCCAGGACTAGAGGGCACAATCTTAGAATTAGAGGGTACCGGTTTAAAACAGAAATGAGAAATTTCTTTAGCCAGAGTGTAGTGAAATTATGGAATTCTTTGCCACGTACAGCTATGGAGGCCCAATCACTGGGGGCGTTTAAAGGGGAGATTGATAGGTATCTAATTAGCCAAGGTATCAAGGGATATGGGGATAAGGCCGGAAATTGGGGCTAGATAGGAATAGTTTTAGTTTAGCTCATGGAGCAGACTCGATGGGCCGAATGGCCTACTTCTGCTCCTTTGTCCTGTGAAAGCCATCTACTTGATTGTATACCGTGAACAATTGCGGGCCCAGCACTGACCCCTGCAGCACCCTGCTTACCACTGACTGCCAACCAGACAAACACCCATTTATCCCAACTTTCTGCCTTCTATTGGTTAATCAATCCTCTATCCATGCTAATACATCACCCCTAATTCCATGCATCCTTATAGATAAGTCTTAAATGCAGCACCTTATCGAATGCCTTCTGGAAATCCAGCATCCACCTGTTCCCATCTATCCACAGGGCTCATTATATCCTCAAAGAACTCCAATAAGTTTGTCAAACAGGACCTGCCCTTCCTGAATCCATGCTGTGTCTGCCTGGTGGAACTATTTCTATACAGATGTCTTACTATTTCTTCCTTAATGATAGCTTCAAGCATTTTCCCAACTACAGACGTTAAGCTAACTGGCCAATAGTTACCTGCCTTTTGCCTACATCCTTATTTAAACAGTGGCACGACATTTGCTGTCTTCCAATCCGCTGGAACCTGCCCAGAGTCCAGCGAATTTTGGTAAATTATCACAAGTGCACCTACTATAACTTCCGCCATTTCTTTCAGTACCCTGGGATGCATCCCACCAGGACCAGGGACTTGTCTTCCTTTAGGCCCACTAGTTTGCTCATCACTACTTCTTTAGTATCAGCAATTGTATTAAGGTCCTCAACTCCCATCACATCCATAACATCTCTATTTAGCATGTTAGACTTGTCCTCCACTGTGAAGACCGACACAAAATAGTCTTCAAGGCTTCAGCCATTTCTACATTACCCAATATTAATTCCCCCTTCTCATCTTCTAAGGGACCTACGTTCACTTTAGCCTCCCTTTTCTACTTTATATAATTATAAATGATTGACTATCTGTTCTTATATTTTGTGCTCGTTTACCTTCATAATCTATCTTCCCTTTCCTTGTTGCTTGCTTCAGTTCTTTCCCTTATTTCCCAAAACTCTATCAGACTCAACTTTGAATATATTCAATAATTATGCATGTGCAGCCCTTGTGGCTTAACCATTACAACCCCTCTCAGTGAAGAATTTTCTCCTGACCTCAGCCCTAAATAAACCTTTTGTTCATAAAAAGGCTGCAAGGATAAACTCAGTGGCAACAGCCAAGTAATTTACCTTGGTGGCACGTAACCTTTCAGAAACAATAGTCAGCGACAAACTTAATAGCCATCTGGATCCTCTCTACCTTACCTCCATCCTGTCAATAGAGGTGGGCATGAATTTAAGGTAAATCATATTTAAATAACTTAAAAGGGCAGGTCAATGAGGAAAATGTGACTGATGCGGAAATAGGTGACCTTGGTGAAGATGGGTGGTCAGAAGGTCATCTTGAGGAACAAATAGGGAATGAGATTGATTCTGCCTCAGATACTGTATATGCAAAAAGAGAGGGATAAATTCAGAAGTTAGGGAAAGGAATTTGTGAAAGGGACCAAAGAAAATGGCTTTGGTCTTCTCAGTCTCTAGATTGATGAAATTCTTGCTTATCAATTACTTTTTGTCAATCAAGTGATGTGAGAATTTTAGGAATGGGCAGATCAAGAGAGTCCTGGCAAGATAGAACTGTTGTTAATTTTTCTCTGCAGAGCACAATGCCAATCTGTTCCTTACAGTAACCAAAGATATGGGAATATATTTGAACTCATGGAGAAAATAAATTAATAATTAAATGGTTATTACAGTGTGATCTACTTGAATATTTATGATGCATACGGATGAGATAGAATGCAACTATTTGAAAATGAGGATATATGTAAGAAAGCCATGCCAAAAATTGGAGAAGGATTGTAAAAATCTGGAATATCTGATTTAGTTCACATTTAAGAATCCTGAAATTTAGTGACTGAATTTCAGAATTCTGAACATCCCACATTATGGCATTGCTAACTATTATTATGGCTTTATGGAACCAGCATCATCCATTGACCAGTTCCAAGTACAGGCCATCCCCGGGTTATGGACACCCGACTTATGGATACCCACATATACCAATGAGCTCTCATCATATTGTTAAATTCAAAAGTCTACATACGTACCTACATTCATTCCTACTCACAGCAGAACTAGTTTCTTGTCTATCTCTCCACTTTTAGTAACTGTTCTTTCTTCTCAGTGTTATGTGTTTTTGATGCCATTCATTACAATACTGCCAAGAATGATTACCATCTGGAGTGATTTTTGTATAACTACTGACTTATGGACAAAATCAACTTATGGACATCTGTAAGAACAGAACCTGTTCATTACCTGGGGATAGCCTGTACTCTGAAAGTTCTGTGCCACAGATCTCCATTGGCAGTCAATGATAGCAATCAGCTGACATATCACAGCCTTACCAAGCTATCTACTGGACTTCTGTCCACAATCTTAATCTCAGCCTAGAACACTAAATGAAGAGCAATGTCTTTGCTTCAGGGCTCAACTAATTTTCCATCTGTTTAGCAAACAAAGAAAAACTAACAAACTGTGAATGAGGAATGCTACTCTTCATTCCCTAAATTCTGATTACCATCCTATCACTTGAAGTCAAGGACCAAGATTATTTTGTAAAATCTACCTATAATGCTTAAGTATAAAATGATCTCTTCAAAAGGATTAGGGAAGAAAAAGTAGGAAATGTTGCAAGTGTAGGAAGGTTGTCGGTAAATTGGAAGGACTGGTGAGTGGATGGCAAAGTATATTTTGAATATAAATGAAAATGATAAATTCACAGTTGCAGAGAGCATAAGAAATGGACATTAGGATGAGAAATGATTAGGAGAAGTGTATGTGAGAGGGAAGAAGGGTAGTAATAAAGGCAATGATGAGAGAAAAAAACATTTATAAAATCACACATTTGTGTATGGAAGGGTATATTTGTGTTTGGGACATTGGGTGAATTTCAAGTGTGAGTTTTATGTGTGACTTTTGGAGAGACATCTATACTTCCGGAAGAAAATGGAAATATCTACCTGGATTATGGGATGATTGGCATGAAGTCACAAGATAAAGCAGCTAAGGAGAGGAACAGTCCCAATCTCATGTAATGTGGGGAAGTTATATTGCTGGAATGGGAGAAGGTATAATTGCCAATATGTAAGGGGAAGAAATAACATGTTTATATAGCAGCTTTTCTAATCTTAGAATATCCCAAAGTATATGAAAGACAATTAAGTACTTCTTGAAGTGTAATCATGTTGTAATATAGGGAAAATGCCAACCAATTTGCCTTTTACAAGTTCTTGAAACAAATGATAATGACCAAATAATGTTTCTTTTTATTTTGTGTCTAAAGGATAAATATTAGTCAAGACACAAGGAACTTCTCTATTCCTTGAACAGTGCTTGTAGGAGCTTTTGCACCACCTGAAAGACCAGACACAACCTTGGTTTAACAATTCATCCAAAGCTGCAGTACTTGATCAACACTGGACCATGGTCAGGTAAGGTCTGTCCCTTTAAAGAGCACCCAAGTGCCTACAATGGAACATCTGGGCCACCTTTCCTGATCAAGTCTTTCTGGCATATTCACACTCTAATGTTGCAACAGTGAAGATAAACATGCATTGTACCATGACTGGTGTGACTGCTCATGCCCAAGAGTCTCCAGGGCAAATAATTGCGATGAACAAAAGCATACCATTCAAATTATACATGTGCAGTAGAAGACATGACTGTGCTTAGTGACTGATTTTACATTTCAATTATGTAGTACGTAAAAATGCACTACCCAATTGAATTGCTAGGCCCTGAAGTCAAGCCAATTGTTTATTGGAGCTGCACAATGTGTTATCATACCTGACATCTTCTAACAACCAAAAACCAGCATTTTACTTTGTACAGTGCCCTTTCCAGTTTCATGTTGTGAATATTCATATGCTCTGCTTTTCAGTAAAGAATGTTTCACCCAACCATAACAGTTTCAAGTGCAGATATAACACTCCAGTTATTACAAAGGATTTCGGAATAATAGAATTAGACAATTCAATGCGTGACGAAGAACTGTGACCTTTAAATGGCTGGTGATGAAGGTCTTATCCAAAATTTAAAAAATTAGTACTTCACTCCCTTCTGTGTCTGGGTGAGCGGAAGAATCAAATGCTCTTTATTGAAAGACTTGCTCAAAAGGTTTTTCTGGTTTTGGAGGCTCCATTAACATAGTGTGCTTCACATATAACTTCAGCAAAAGTGGCTAAGAATAATTGCAAGATGAAATTATAACAATGAAGGGATGAGAGAACAGAGTAGGTCTGTGGACTAGTTGGACTAAATGGGTTGTAGTTGTACTATACCTTTTACATATTCCTTTGTGCTGTCCCATATGAATCATAACTAATTCACCAATAAGGTTTGGAATATAATGGTTGTTAGTTAATAGCTGCATAGTGATCATAAAAGCCTAATAAGTAAATGGTATATTTTCAAAGCAATATTTCCACCATTTTTGTTAATTTAGTCTTCAGTTTTAGTATTTGGCATTTTCCTCAAACAAGTAACAACTTTGACTTATAACTCTCGTTAAATGAATGCGATGGAACATATCACCACATTTGTGCCAATTCATGATATATCAACGATTTTTTTTCTAAGAAACAAAAGCAGCTAATTCAAATACAAGGTCATTTGATTTGGCAAGGGTTCTGATAAGCTCCTGAAATAATCTTCTAAGTATTGATGCTGTAATAAAATAGTTCAAGACTGCAGAGAATACAAGTTTTGTTTATATTCAATACTTCATGCACTAAAGCAATTTTATTTTCAAGGTTCACCCTCAGTACAGTGGTAACACTCTCTTACCTCTTGAGTCCGGTGGTCACAAGTTCAAGTCCTATTCAATAAACAAGAGCTCCTAATATACAGCTTTGAGCAGAGCTGCAGTCATGTGCATTGTTAAACCATGACTCAGCTTGTCAGATGGATAGGAAATATCCCAATTTTAAAACGAGTTTTTATGTCCTCATCAACATTTGCCCATCTATCAATAACTCAAAAACAGATTGAGGTAGAAATTTGTGTGTGCCTAATAAAAGATATGATGTGTGCAAGTAAAACTCTGCTTCTGAAATTCTGTTTAATTGACATCAGTAAAACCTAATTTCAGAATGGAGTTCAATGCACGTACAATATTACTACATTATGTGTTTAGCATACGAATTATGGATTTTTTGGAAGGCTGCTTTAAGGCAGGGCCATTCAAGGAACACTATTTTTCAATCCTTCACTATGTCGGCATTGCTGGCAATGCTGACATTTGTTGCCCATCCCTAATTCTCCTTGAACTCAGTAGCTTGATGAGCGATTTCAGAATGCAATTAAGAGTCAACCACATTGCTGTGGCTGTGGAGTCACAGGCCAGACCAGTTATGAACAGCCGATTTTGTTCCACTGGGGACCTTGTAGTGAGCCAAATGGGTTTCCAACAGCAATCCAAAAGTTACCTGAACACCATTACTGGTATTCATTTTTCATTTCAGATTATGTAATTAATTAATGTCTCCTGTTTAGGCAACATGAAAGGAGATGGTACAGTTTTTAAATGATACCATTATGTGCTGAGTAAAAAGATGTCATAACTTGTGAAATGTTCGTAAGGCTTTGAAAGAATAATATTGGGTGGCTTTAGCAATGTTGACACAGACTAAGACAGAGGTAAACGGTTAAATTCAGAATACATTTTAGAAATGCATTCAAAACTGATTCCTAGATCAGAACGTTTCTTAGCCATGAACACCAAGATACATTTTGGAAAATAGAACAGACAGCTAATACAAAAGTAAAATTCTGTGGACACTGTAAATCTGAAATAAGGTCAGAAAATACTGGAAAAACAGCACGTCAAGGAGGATCCATGGAGACAGAAAGGCAGAGTTAATGTTTCAGGTTGATAAGGTTCTAAGTGATGACATATTCTACTGAAAGGTCAATAATCTAAAATGTTAACTCTCCCCCTGCCCCCTCCACCCTCATCCAAGATGGCCTGCCAAGTATTCCGGGCATTTTCTGTTTTTATTTGAGGCATATAACTCGGGTGGAAACAGGCAAACAAATGGTTTGGTTAAATTAATTTCTAGTCTTGAAAAATCCAGACGTGTGAGATAAGAGGAAGCTAACCAACTTATTTCCACAGAAGTGTTGTAAAAGAGGATAGTGGTGAAGCAGTGGGAAATTTTCAAATATGTGAAGATTAGAGTAATGATGATTGTAAAATGTACTCCTACAGGACAAAAAATGGAGCGTATCAAAACACAAGTCCTGATTTTAACTTTCAGGCTGAGTATTGAGCAGATTGGCATAGGGGTGTCGGGTGGAAGCATCTAAACAGAACTTATGTTACCAGCAAGAGAGCAGCACAGTGGTGCAGTACATGGTGCTGTTGACTCGCAGCTTCCACAAGTTGGGGTTGATTCTGAACTCTAATGCTCTTTTTGGGTGGAGTTTGCATGTTCTCCCTGTGACCACATGGATTTCCTCGAGTGAACCACTTTCCTCCCACATTCCAAACATATACTTCTTGATAGGTTGTATTTACTATAAAATTACCCCGATGGACAATAGGAGAATCAGTGTGAAGTTGATGGGAGTGAAAGAGAGAACAGGTTACAGAGAAATGGGGAGGATTATATGACTGATGGGGTTTATGTGAGAGCCAGCATAAACTCAATGGGCCCAATGGCCTTCATTTCTGTCACAAGGAAACACAAAAAATTGAGAGAGTGCTAAACAAATTTAATTCCCATGCCTAACATTTGAATGGCAGCTGTTCTCCCATTCACTTGGCAAATTGGACACAAAGTCAACAAGGCAATGCAAATTAAGCAGCTTTTCTTGGCTTTACTTAAAGCAGGGTGGAACCTTAAAACAAAGTTGCAAGTCTTGCTTTTTTATTTAAATAAGTCTGGAAAATGTGTTGACTATAGAAAAGGAATAGCGAGGAGTTTCTTGATGTATCCCTGGAGCTTTTGATAGAAGAATAAGTGCCAGAGGCAGTGCAGGAGAGCCCCCAAGGCCTCTATAAACGAAAACTAAACGGAGGTGGCTGAGAAGATTAGTGTCAACAGCATCACCTTCGGGAGTTGGGTGGTGCAATGTAGAATGCGGTTTAAAATTAACTCACAGGAGCAGTAAGAATGATTGCACTTCATGTCTGAATCTTGCTATTTTCTCAATACTAACCATTGTTTTGCTAACAATCACTCAGTACCAACAGCTCCTTAACCCCTATCCACCCACAGCTGTTTCCCATGCACCCTTCTCCTTGAAGTCCTTAAAATGGACTAGCCAAATCTGTTAATTAATGACTGCGGGGGTGATATTTCCTCAGGCTAGGAGATCTAGAATCTGGAGACGACAGTTTCAAAATAAGGGGGTTGTCCATTCAGTGCAGAAAAGAAAAAAAGAAATCTCTTCACCTATTCAAGAGGCCTGTGGCCACTCAGTCACCTCGTGCATTCAAGACAGAAATCAATAGATGTTTAGGTATTAAGGGAATTAAGGATTATAGGGTTAGTGCAGGAAAATGGCACTGAGATAAAAGATTGGCAATGATTGCATTGAATGGTGAAGCAGACACGAGGGGCCAAGTGGCATACAAATGGTTCCATTTCTAATGTTCTTATGACTCTCTCAGCAACCAAACGTGCTCAAACTTACAGTTCATCAAGTCTAGACATGGGGAATGTATGAAACAGTGCCAGGAAAGCCATCCAACAAATTGCCCACAGCTATTATAATGAAAGAATAGAAAGTTGGGAGTTGAGATGTATTCCAGAAGGCACTGCAGGTGGTTTTCTAGGTAAATACTTGAAGCACAGCAGACAGCAGCAAAAGGTGAATGTTGAAAGAAACAAAAAAATTATTAGAGATGCCATCACTGGCAAAATAAAGGAACTGACAAAGCTATAGCTTGAATTTGATCAAAGTAAGGACATCCAATAGTCGATTTTTAACTCCACACACTTGAAATAAATTTGGCGGTAGCAACTCATGAGTGACACTGGGTCATCATTTACGTTGGCACACCATCTGTTGCTGTTTTACACTTCTAATGGTAGACAGGAGCTTCAGGAATTTCTAAAATGCGCAACTGCTTTTCAGTGATGTGCATGATGAATAAGGATAAATTTCCACAGCCTGATCATCCTTCTTAGAATGAGAATGAGAAGAATTAATGTGGTTTGGCAGTCTATTAAGAAGGCCAGAAATTATTTCTCAATAGGACTTCTGCCAATTTGCACACTCTAAATTATCTTAGGAAAGACACGCTACACCATCTTATATTGTATTTAGGCAGAACTGTGAAACCATTGGAGTTCATATTTCATGTCTGCACCTGATCTGGAAATAGAAATAGCCTAAAATGATATGTGCTCCTCTACAAATGAATAAGACAAATCGTAGTATAAATTGTTGTTACTCCGATTGACCACAAGTTGCTAATTTTAAAAGTTAAATAGAATAGTAGAAAAAGTAAAAGTATATATTCATAGGACACAAGAATCATGTGTATTTAAGTCTTGAATGCAATGGCTCTGCTAAGTATTTTGCTTTTCAAGAGAAATAATTTACTTCGATCAATTGGGCTATTTTCAAAAATATTGCATTTCAATCAAATTGCAGCTAATGAGTTCACATTTTAAATCAATTTAATAAATCCAAACCCATTTTTTTTTCCAATCCCAACAAACTTTTCTTTCCTCTTTTTATCTGTTTCTGTCACCAAATTATGGCAAATTTCATCTTTCCAAATCAATACTTTCACTTCAATAATTCTTATGCCTACTAATCTAACCACTGTCCTTCAAATTTCCCATCCCTACACAATCCCATGCTCAAATTCTCCCTGAAATATGACACAATCAACAGCTACCTCTCTCATTGTATTCCCTTTTAGGCTTATAATGTAGATGAAATATCCAAAAATTGCCTTAAGTGTCTTTTCAAATTGATCTAGAAGTCATTAGAAATGCTGAGAAATGAAAGGGCTTATCATGAAGGCTGATAAAATGAAACTGAAGGAATAGCAGACAAGCCGTCAAGGCCAAACGCCTGCAGTTTTCACTTTCTAGTGTGGAACCTCTTTGCTAACAAAGAACTAAAGTTAGGGAGTAAACAAGTGAGTTTGTGTGTTTAACTGCCAATGTTTCATTAATTTGTAGGTCATCAGAGGAATAAACAGAGAGGGCTAAGATAGTTGACCTCAGAAGGGTTCAACTGTTCTATTGCATCTGCCATTCACATTGGTTCTGCAGAAATTGGAAATTAAAATAATTTCAGTAATGAAAGTTCTGCATCTTCATTTTATTCTCAGCTCTTTATTTCTCCCTCCTTTGGTGATTTCTTTAGTCATGTCAAAAGATAATTTGGGTATCTATCTAATATATTAGAACATATATTTGCAAAATTCAGCTACAACTAAAGCAGTAAAAAGAAAAAGATCACAGGAGTTAAAAATATATACGACAGCAACCAGAGTGATACATTCATTTTGCATGAGATCGAGGGAGGTCGGATTTACAAGATCACAAGATCACAAGATAAGGGAGCAGAAGCAGGCCATTCGGCCCATCGAGTCTGCTCCAAGGAAAAGGGAAAAAGAAATGGGGTGGGAAAAAAAGAGAGAGAAAAAAAAACTATTCTAATCCCATTTGCCAGCCTTATCCCCATATCCCTTGATACCCTGACTATTTAGATATCTGTCTATCTCCTCCTTGAACACCCCCACTGATCTGGCCTCCACTGCTGTGCGTGGCAAGGAGTTCCACAATTTCACCACCCTCTGGGTAAAGAAACTTCTCCTCATCTCTGTCTTGAAACTGTACCCTCTAATTCTAAGATTGTGCCCTCTGGTCCTGGACACGCCCACCAAGGGAAACAGCCTAGCCACATCTACTCTATCCTTACCTGTCAACATTTTAAATGTCGCTACGAGGTCCCCTCTCATCCTTCTGTACTCCAGCGAGTACAGTCCAAGAGCCGACAAACGCTCATCGTACTTAAGCCCTTTCATTCCTGGAATCATTCTCGTAAATCTCCTCTGAACCCTCTCCAACGTCAGCACATCCTTCCTAAGATGCGGGGCCCAAAACTGCGCACAGTATTCCAAATGAGGCCTCACTAGCGCCCCGTAGAGCCTCATCAACACTTCCTTACTTTTATACACTATACCTCTCGAGATGAATGCCAACATAGCATTCGCTTTCTTAACCACCGATCCAACCTGGTGGTTAACTTTTAAGGTATCTTGTATAAGTACCCCCAAGTCCCTTTGTACTACCGCACTATCAATCTTCTCTCCTTCTAGATAATAATCTACCCGCTTATTTCTACTTCCAAAGTGTACAACTGCACATTTCTCAACATTGAATCTCATCTGCCATTTTCTTGCCCATTCTCCTAAACTGTCTAGGTCCCTCTGCATTCTTTCTATTTCCTCTATGCTCCCTACTCCTCCACTTATCTTGGTGTCATCCGCAAACTTAGCCACACAACCATTTATTCCATCATCCAAATCATTGATGTACAAGGTAAAAAGGAGAGGCCCCAACACCGACCCTTGCGGCACACCACTAGTAACCGGTAACCAACCAGAACGAGATCCTTTTATTTCCACCCTTTGCTTCCTGCCAACCAGCCAATTCTCCACCCATTTTGCTACCCTGCCCATAATTCCATGACCTCTCATCTTATTAATCAGTCTCTTGTGAGGCACCTTATCAAAGGCCTTTTGAAAGTATAAATACACAACATCTACCGCCTCTCCCTTATCCACCCTACCTGTGATTTCTTCAAAAAACTCCAATAGGTTGGTCAGACAGGACCTCCCCTTCACAAAACCATGTTGACTAGGTCCTATCTTGCCTTGCGCCTCTAGGTATTCGGTAACCTCCTCCTTGAGGATAGACTCCAATAATTTTCCCACCACTGACGTCAGACTAATAGGTCTGTAATTGCCTTTGTGCTGCCTCCCACCTTTCTTATATAACGGAACTACATTCGCTACCCTCCAGTCCTCCGGAACCATGCCAGAATCTATCGATTCCTGAAAAATAATCGCCAACGCCTCCGCTATCTCCACAGCCACCTCCTTCAGAACCCGGGGATGCACCTCATCCGGTCCGGGAGACTTATCAGCCTTAAGCCCCTTTAGTTTTCCAAGCACCTTCTCCCTATTAATCTCAATTGAACTCAGCTCCAATTCGTGAGACTCCTGACTAATGGGCACATTGCTTATGTCCTCCACGGTGAAGACCGATGCAAAATATTCATTCAATTCCCTTGCCATCTCACTATCATCCATTATAATACCTCCTGCACCGTTATCAATTGGTCCTATGTCAACCCGTGTCTCTCTTTTATTCCTTATGTATTTAAAAAAACTCTTAGAATCCTTCCGAATGTTGTCCGCCAGCTTCCTTTCGTAACTCATCTTTGCTTTCCTAATGACCTTCTTAGTTTCTCTCTGCAGATTTTTAAAATCGTTCCAATCTTCTGTTTTCCCACTAATTTTTGCTACTTTGTACGCCGCCCCTTTTGCTTTTATTTTATCCTTCACCTCCCTCGTTATCCACATCTGTGCCTTTTTTCCATTCAAAACCTTCTTTTTTCTTGGAATATATCTGTCCTGCATTGTCCTTATTTCCTGTAGAAATTTCTTCCATTTTTCCTCTGCCGTCCCTCCAGCTAACTTACTCCTCCAATCAATTTGGGCCAACTCATCTCTCATACCTTTGTAATTTCCCTTATTCCACTGAAATATCGATACACCAGTTATCAGCTTCTCCTTCTCAAACTTGAAACTAAACTCAATCATATTGTGATCACTTGTTCCCAGTGGTTCCTTTACCTTTAGTTCCCTAATCACCTCGGGTTCACTACACAGCACCCAATCCAAAACAGCCGATCCCCTGGTGGGCTCCTCAATAAGTTGCTCCAGAAAAACATCCCTTAGACATTCCACAAACTCACTCTCCTGAGTACTACCGCCTTGCTGCATTTCCCAGTCCACCTTCATGTTAAAATCCCCCATAATTATCTTCACATTGTCACTCTGACATGCTTTTTCTATCTCAATCTGCAACTTATGGTCCACTTCCTGACTGCTGTTCGGGGGCCTATATATGACTGCTATTATTGTTCTTTTACCCTTGCTATTTCTCAGCTCCACCCATAAGGATTCCACCTCCTCTGACCCAATGTCCTTCCTTTCTATTGATTTTATATCGCTACTAACCATCATGGCCACACCTCCCCCTCTGCCTACCCTCCTATCCTTCCTATATACTGTATACCCCTTGACATTCAGTTCCCAATCACATCCATCATGAAGCCACGACTCAGTGATTGCAACGATGTCATATTTATTAACCTGTAGTTGTGCCACTAGGTCATCTACTTTATTCCTGATGCTATGTGCATTTAAATATAGTATGTTTAGACTGGTATCTGCTATTGATTTTATTGTACCTCTATTGATCAGCAGATTATCCTGACTTTCTACCTGTCCATCCTTCTTACTATCTTCGCTACCTACTATCTTAGACATGTTCGTGTAGACCTCATCCCCTATCCTAACATTCGGTATCCGAACATCCTCATCCCCGATCCTAACATTCTGTATCCTAACATCCGGATTTGTTGTACTTCTATTATTCAGTAAATTATCCTGACTTATCACCTGCCTGTCATTCTTGCCATCCTCAATGGATTCGTTTCTATACACTTTCTCCCTCACCTTAGCATCTTGTAACCTAGCATCCTGGTTACCATCCCCCTGCCAATTAATCCAAATGCAGCCATCATTGGAAGATGAATTTACCCAGGAACTGCAAATTCAGGACATCACAGAAGCTAAATATCATCATTACCACAGATAAGCTAACTAGTTCAACTACAGTGATTCATAAAGATGAAGTCACACATAATACAGGAATATTGTTAATGGCAGGCATATGTCAAATGGATGGGCTGAGATTGCAAATGGATGGGCTGAGATTGATGGAGAGTTAAAATTATAGATTTTTGGACTGCAACAGCAGCCCAGTTCCATTGTATTTACTTATGTATTTATAGGAAGTCTGATCAGATATATGAGAGTGAGAATTTTCCTCACACAGAAGTGGTGATGACCAATAACTTTCATATGGCACCATTTTTTAAAATGGAAAATTTTGCACATGCAGGGCTTAATCTTGCTAGGAAATGCTGATGATTCTGTCAGAATCATTGTATCATGCACAGAGCCCTGTGGAGTTATGGAGTTTGAATGTTCTTGCTGTGACCATATGGTTTCCTTCAAGTCCTCCAGTTTCCTCCCACATCCTAAAGACATGCTGACTGGTAGGCTAATTGGCCGATGTAAATTGCCCCTAGTATGAATGGTAGAGACTAGGGAGAGTTGACGGAACATGAGGAAAATAAAAAGCAGGTTTATCGTAGGTATGGTGTAAATGGGTCCGTGATAGTCAGTGAAGACTTATTGGGTTGATGGGCCTTTTTTCATGCTCTATAACTCTGACTCTAAACAAACATGCTGGAGAATCAGTTTTTCCTCTTTTGCTTGTCAACAATGGCTCATTTGGTAGCATCCTCACCTCTGAGTTGAGGATAGAGGATAGAGCAGTTAAGAAGGCCTATGGGATGTTAGCTTTCATAAGTCGTGGGATTGAGTTGAAGAGCCGCGAAGTGATGATGCAGCTTTACAAAACTCTAGTTAGACCACACTTAGAGTACTGTGTTCAGTTCTGGTCGCCGCATTATAGGAAGGATATGGAGGCGTTGGAGAGGGTGCAGGGGAGATTTACCAGGATGCTGCCTGGATTAGAGCGTATGGAATATGAGGAGAGGCTTAGGGTGCTAGGGCTTTATTCACTGGAAAGGAGGAGGATGAGAGGAGACGTGATAGAGGTATATACAATATTGAGAGGAATAGATAGAGTAGACAGTCAGCGCCTCCTTCCCAGGGCACCAATGCTCAAGACAAGACGGCATGGCTTTAAGGTTATGGGTGGGAGGTTCAGGGGAGATGTCAGGGGGAGGTTTTTCACCCAGAGAGTGGTTGATGCATGGAATGCACTGCCTGGGGTGGTGGTGGAGGCAGATACATTGGACAGGTTCAAGAGTTTGTTGGATAGGCATATGGAGGAATGTGAGATAAAGGGATACGCGGGAGGAAAGGGTTAGATAGTGTGAGGGTGGTTTGATGGACGGCACAACATGGTGGGCCGAAGGGCCTGTTTTGTGCTGTATGGTTCTATGGTTTTAAGTTTCCGTCCAAGTCCAGAGACTAAGCAAAAAAATCTAGGCTGACATTCCATTGCAGAACCAATGCCATAGATGACAACTTGTGGGTGAGACATTAAATCAAGGCCTCATATGCTTCCTCAGGAAAACTTAAAAGATCCATGACATCATTTCACAGACCAGAGGAGCTGTGGCCAATACTCATCCCTTGATTACTATCATAAAATCAAACTATTTTCACATTGGTATTGCTGGAACTTTCAATGTACAAATATTCCTTCAATAGTGCCTACACACTGTGGAGGTATTTCTTTGACTAGTAGATGCTTTGGGAAGTACTGAGGTTATGAAAATATAAATGGATGTTTACTCTTCAAAACCCAACCTATTCTATTCACTGTGTGAAATTAAGACCCAGATGAGCGGACTGGGTGGAGTGATGGCCATGCCTCCTGACAAAATCCCAAGCTGCGATGCCAAAAAGATGCACATTAGAATGAGCTAGCTTCCTGGCCCACCCTTTCCAAAGCTATCCAACAATATGGAAGGATGGCCATGGAAGCTTATATCTACAAAGTCATCAATCAAGTGTGGAAAGCAATCCTCAGCAGTGATCACAAGTAACAGGTGGTCACCAGTAATCTGCTCACCAATGATAAGTTTGAGCTCTCCCAAAACCACACCACTCCAGTACTCATATTGGTCTTCACTCTGAAATTGGATGCTAGAGCAGAATACCACTAATTGGAGTGTAGAAGCCCACAAGTTCAAGATCAAAAAGAAAAAACATCAAGACAGAAGTTGATTAAATCTGAGGCTATGGAGCTCAAACAAATCCAAATTCAATACAACAAACAGCAAGGTTCCAGCACCGTTTCCTGCGGTACATCACCAGTCACAGGCTTCAATTTGCAAAGGCAACCTTCAACCATCACCAAACTAATTTTGGATCCAATTTGCCAAGGTACCCTGCATTCCAAGGATCTCAATAATGTGGTGCACTCAGCTTGAGGATGGATATAACCCAAGTCTTTAAAATCTTAAAAGCAAAGACAGTCATTTAATTAGAACTATAAATGCAAAGTTGAATGAACAAAGGATCAAAATAAACCAATCTTGTGAGAATAAATAGAAGAATCTTGTCTTATCAAGGGAATCTGTAGATCCTTTCCCAGCAAAGGATAAAAGACCTAGTACTGATTATCTTCTTAAATATATTTGGATAAATAATTCTATAGAAATAAGATTTATAAATATAGATGAAATGTAGATGATTTACAAATGTAGATGATTAAAGAATCCACAGTATACATCAGTTCCTGTGCTGTTAATGGTAACATCACATAATGTATCCATTCAGAATTGAAGGTGGAGCTGTGCAACTGGATTGAATATCCAGAGTTTTATTTTTTGGATTTGGGAATGTTTATGCAGAACCAATCCTCAGGGGATTGCATTGGAACAATATTTTCTGTGCATTTTGCATATTAAAAGTCAAAAATTATTCTTCATACATGAGTTAACAATTTTATTGTATATAACACCCAGAGGAAATCTTCCTCACAGATTTGTACCCAGTACAAAACGATAATGAAGAAATCAGAATGAATTTCAGATTTATCTGTGTGGGAATAAGTTAAAGTACTGAAGCAAATGCATTGTGTTAATCTTAATGTTAGCCCACTTATTATTTGCAGTGGATGGGCATTTTGGCGGTAATCCCATTATTGGTGTAATAACTGCAAACTGTTGTTTCTCATTCAGGTTGAAAAGTAATACTGAGGCATTGTATAATGATGACTTAACAGCTCCAGAGCCAATGGACTAATAAGCTAACCAAATTAAATAAACCTTTTCTCCCTTAAGTTTCATGGTAATTTTACGCATAATAAATTATGTTGTCGCAGGATTCAATAACACACAAAAGCAATTAACTCTTTACTTTAAATATCAAATAGCAATGATTCTTTTAGAGTCATTGAGTCGTAGAGTTATACAGCATGGAAACAGGCCCTTTGATCCAACTCGTCCATGCCAACCAAGATACCTTCCTGAGCTAGTCCTACTTGCCTGCATTTAGCCCATATTCCTCTAAACCTTTCCTTTCCATGTATCTACCTAAATGTCTTTTAAACATTCTAATTGTACCCACTTCCTCTGGCAGCTCATTCCAGATACCCTCCAGTTTTAGACTGCCCTGCCCTGGTAAAAAGACTGTGACCAGTCACCTTATCTATGCCCCTCATGATTCTATATACCTCTATAAGGTCACCCATCAGCCTCCTATGCTCCAGGAAAAAAGGCCCCAGCCTATCCAGTCTTTCTTTGTAACTCAAACCCTCCAGCCCCAATAACATCTTTGTGAATCTTTTTTGCACTTTTTCCAACTTAATGACAGCCTCCCTATAGCTAGGCGACCAGATCTGCACACAAATTTGCGGTCTCATCAACATCATGTACAGTTGTATTCAACTCTTGTATTCAATAACCTGGCCAATGAAGGCAAACGTGCCAAATGCCACCTTCTCTACCCTGTTACTAGCGTTGCCATTTTCAGGGAACTATGTACTTGTACCCCAATGGCTCTCTGTTCTACAACACTCCCCAAGGCCCTGCCATTTACTGTGCATGTTCTCCCCTGGTTTAACTTAAAGAATGCAACACTTGTCAGAGTTAATTTCCATCTGTTGTACCTTGGCCCATTTTCCCAATTGATCTAGATTCTGTGTAATCTTAGATAGCCTTCTTCACTGTCCACCAGTTTTGATGTCGTCCTCAAACCTGCTAATCATGCCAACTACATTCGCATTCAAATCATTAATATAGATAACAAAAAAGAGTGGACCCAGTATTGGTCCCTGCAGCACACCACAGGTCACAGGCCTCCAATCTGAAAAACAATCTTCCACTACCACCCATTGACTCCACCACCAGGCCAATTTTGTATTCAATCAGCGAGCTCACGCTGGATCCCATGTGATCTAACCTTCCAGACCAGCCTACCATGTGGGATCTTGCCAAAGGCCTTACTAAAGTCTATGTAGACAACATCTACTGCCCTGCTCTCATTAATCCTCTGAGTTACCTCTTCAAAAAACTCAAATTCATAAGACACAATTTTCAATGCACAAAGTCATGCTGGATATCCCTAATCAGTCCTTGCCTTTCCAAATGCAGATAGATCCTGTCTCTCAGAATCCCCTCCTGTAACTTTCCCACCACTGATGTTAGGCTCACTGGCCTGTAGTTCCATAGCTTGTCCTTGCAGCCATTCTTAAATAAAGGCACAACACCCTCCAGTCTTCCGTACCTTACCTGTTTATAATGATGATACAAATATTTCTGCCGGGGCCCCAGCAATTTCTTCCCTGGCTTCCCACAATGTTCTCGGATACACTCAGATAAATCCACCTTGGTGTGCTTTAAGACCACCAGCACCTCCTCTTTTGTAATGGGAATACGTATCAAGACATCACTATTCTCTTCTCTGAATTCCCAAGCTTCCATGATCTTCTCCATGGTAAATACAGATGAGAAATACTCATATAAGACCTTGGCCATCTCCTGTGGCTCCAAACACAGACAGCCTCATTGATTCTTAAGGGGACCTAATCTCTCTCTAACAACACTTTTGCTCTTAATATACTTATAGAATCTCTTAGGATTCTCATTTAACATCTGCCAAAGCTATCTCATGTCATCTTTTTGCTCTCCTGATTTCCCTCTTAAGTGTACTCCTACATCCATTATACTCCTCAAGGGATTCGTTTGATTCCAGCTGCCTATACCTGACATATGCCTCCTTCTTTCTGCTGATCAGAGCTTCAATATCCCTCATCAACCAGGGTTTCCTAATTCTGCCAGCTTTTCCCTTCACTCTAACAGGAGCATGCTGGCCCTGAACTTTCCCTATCTCACTTTTAAAAGCCTCCCACTTGCCTACAAGCCCTTTACCTACAAACAGCCTCTCTCAATCAACCTTTGCAAGTTCCTGTCTAAAGGCATCAAAATTAGCCTTGCCCCAATTTAAGACCCAAACTTGTGGACCAGTTCTATTTTTTTCCACAACTATTTTAAATCTAATAGAATTATGGTCACTGGCCTAAAAGTGCTCCCCCACTGACACTTCAGACACTTGCCCTGCCTCATAAGTGTGAAGTGGTTCATTCTGGTAGGTCAAATATGTTGGCGGAATATAGTATTAATGGTAGGACTCTTGGCAGTGTGGAAGACCAGAGGGATCTAGGGGTCCGAGTCCATAGGACGCTCAAAGCAGCTACGCAGGTTGACTCTGTGGTTAAGAAGGCATATGGTGTATTGTCCTTCATCAATCGAGGAATTGAATTTAGGAGCCGTGAGGTATTGTTGCAGCTATATAGGACCCTGGTCAGACCCCACTTGGACTACTGTGCTCAGTTCTGGTTGCCTCACTACAGGAAGGATGTGGAAGCCAGAGAAAGGGTGCAGAGGAGATTTACAAGGATGCTGCCTGGAATGCGGAGCATGCCTTATGAAAGCAGGCTGAGGGAACTCGGCCTTTTCTCCTTGGAGAGACGGAGGATGAGGGGGGACCTGATTGAGGTGTATAAGATGATGAGAGGTATTGATAGGGTAGATAGTCAGAGGCTCTTCCCCAGGGCTGAATTAGTGGCCACAAGAGGACATAGGTTTAAGGTGCTGAGGAGTAGATATAGACGAGATGTCAGGGGTAAGTTTTTTACTCAGAGAGTGGTGAATGCATGGAATGGGCTGCTGGAAACGGTGGTGGAGGCTGATACGATAGGGTCTTTCAAGAGACTGTTAGATAGGTACATGGAGCTGAGTAAAATAGAGGGCTATGGGTAAGCCTAGTAATTTCTAGGGTAGGGACATGTTCAGCACAGCTTTGTGGGCCAAAGGGCCTGAATTGTGCTGTAGTTTTTCTATGTTCTATTCCCCAATAGGAGGTTGAGTGTTGCCCCCTCTCTAATAGGGCATCTAAATATTGCAGTTTGGAGGCACTACTTTTGCAGAATAGGAAAGACCAGAATAAAATGTATGAGTTGAAAATGAACTATGTTGAGCTAACAGAACTGTACTAGCAGAAGGAAGTGTTACCTCAACAAAGAAGTGCTCAATGACGTATTACGAATTGTGCAATTGTCCTTGTTGGTTTCCATTCTTTTACCAATGAAGGTATCTACAATCAAAATTTCTTTAGCACAGATCTCATTTTTCAAGCTCCTGGAATGATTGTAAAATCCTACATCAATCCCATTTTCCAGGAATAAGGGGCAGCGTATAGCCACCAAAGTAGTTACTTTACTCAAGTTCTGGATGCATTTGCCTAACCACGTGTTGGAATTCCAGATCCAGAATTCAAATGCCAGCTTCAATGAAAGAGCTCCCATTGATTAATTTGTAATATATAACTTGTCATGTTCCAAGAATGTACTAGCTATACAAAAACAAAAGATGCTTAACATTTTACACCATATCTCCCCATTATTTGAAAGATACCAGATGCAGTCTTGGATCTCTCCATGATCATAACCATGAAAACAAAAAATGATTATTAAGACCTTCATATATTTACTATATTCAATGGCATGTCAACAATGAATAATGAAATGCAAAATGACAAGGTCATTGATAGACAAGTTATTTGTACATTTAAGTAACTTATATTTCCAAAGTAAAGTAACCTACCAGACTTCCTTTAAATTATGCATGGATTATTTACTGCATGCAAAGCAGGAAAGCTCATAAACTTGACTTTAGTCACAGTTCCTCAGCAGCAGTATATTGGCGAGTATTTATCTAAACAATCTATGTCTCTCGTGTACACTAGCTCTTCTAATATTTCACCCTTAAAAAAGAGTGCACCTGTATAAAGGCCAACATTGATATTCACTAGCTGACACAAAGATTTCAGAAAAACTTTACAGGTATACAGAAATGCATTCACTATCACCCTATAGCTTGTCTTTAGAATTCTCTTGCCTTCACAAGTGCTTGCAACATTGGTTCATGAAAGTTTACTGTGCTTCACTCGTGGGATAATGGGCTGCCAGAATCCACTGAAGAAGATAGACATGAAGAAAGAGAACTGAGATTTCAAGATCCGAGTGTGCTGCCATCTTTAAAAATATCAAACTGTTCTTATTGTCTAATCATGTCTGCTTTGGAATTATGCCCTCATTGATCTGTGGAAAAGTAGACAGACAGACATGTGATATGATTAAACCCTTAAAATTTGGCCTTCCAGTTTGCCCAAGAAAATTTTGGGGCACTAGTGCTTTCACAGCAGTATTTTGAGTATCCCACTCCAGTCATTAAAGGAGATTCCAGTTATAGCATTTATTGTGATACTCATACATTTATATGATTGACTGCAAAATATTGAGACATGTACCAGAACTACAACCTATTCCTACTTCTCTTACCAATACCTACATCTATACCTCACTCAGCTTAAACTGGGACATTTGCAGAAGGCTACCTGGCAGGAGCCTGATTGCTTTGAGCAATTGCTGTTGCATAGAATTAACCTAAAGACTTGATGCTTAATGGCTAGTAGCCAGAAAGTGAGCAAGCCCTACAGTAGCCTGTTTTTTCAGCTCATTGAGTTACCCGACATCAGTAAACTCACTATCATAACCAAAAACTCAGCTGGTGCTTGGAAGGGAGAAAATGAGTGGTGACACTGTGCCTTGAGAAGGACTCTTCCTTTCACTCTTCGCTAATATGTCCAGGTAGGTTCAACAATGCCTGCAATTTTGGTCAGTGACATCTAGACAGGTACAGTCAGTTAAACTTCCCGATTGATCATCTTTTTATGACATCTTTCATTTAGCTCCACAATACTTATGATTTTGTCATGGAGTTGCTAAGAACCATTTATCACATTGGTTAATCAAGTTTGCACATACATGTGTGTCATCAGGTCTGTTATCACAACTTAACTTGAGGTATTTCAAATTTATGTGTGGTACCAAAAGGTAGACACTCAGCCTTCTAATACAAGTTGAGCTGACTCATACACCTTGTGTCGTCAACTCTTCCCCAGCATTTCCACAAGGAAGATTTCTTTTGAGAACACATTAACGGGACTGCTGGCTAAATAATTATGACCTGGGAGAAATCAAGGAAAAAAAATACAAGGCAGTCAGAATTGACCACAAAAGCATCCTATTTCTTGAAGCCCAAAGTTCACAGCCCAAAAATTCAATATCTCAAAAATCCAATAACCTATTAAAATGTGCTAAAATGACATAGTGCAAGGTCCTATGACAGTTTATGCATTATTTTCAAATATGTAATTTATACAAGGACTTCCATACTTAAATGATACTGCTCACACTATTTTTCTCCACTAGCACTTGTTAAATGCGAATAATTTCAGGAACTCTGCATACCAGCTGACCCCAACCAGATCTGAGAGGTGCAGGCAAGACATCAATTTAGGGGGAGGTGATAACGGCATCTAATCATTGCTGGCAGCCATTCTGCAGCCTAGGGACTACTGACAAAAGCCGTGGCAGCACAGCCATAGGAGATGACATTCTATTTCACTGATATCAACAACTAAAACCTGGTCTAAAATGTGAATACCCAACAGGAGGTTATGCACAAGAATGTGAGGAATTGGCCAAGGTCAGAAATGAAGCACCAGAAGGAGGAAGTGGCCAAGGAGACCAATGCCATCAGGTACCAAATACCTGATGCAGTGCCACAAGTGGTGAGGGTCTGCAAGGTGTTTAATGATCTCACGCAGATGGTTAGGGTCAGAGGAGAGAGGTCCCATCTACCAACACACTTTCTATTTCTCCAATGCTCATTCACATCATGCATGTCCATCTATTCAAGCATGGCATACATATTATTCACATGAAGGTTTCAGGCCCAGTCACAGAGCAGAGGGTGCAGATGTTCATGTTCAGGATGGTGTGCACCTTGGAGGGGAATAGGATAGATGGTATAGAGGTTGTGAGTTTGGTAGATGCTGTCAAAGCCGCTGGGCGACTTTGTATGTGGTACACAATGCAATCACATCCACCATTGATGGAGGGATTGAATCTTTAGGATAGTTGATGGGGGAGCTAATTAAACTGGCTGTTTGTCCTGGATGGTGTTGAGTTTCTTGAAGATTGTTGGTATGGCACTCAAGCAGGCAAGTGGATGATATTCACTTAGGCTCCATTAGTGTTGTAACTGTATTGGAACAGCTTGGTTGATCGGTGTTCCACCAAATTTCTTGGCTCCAGACCTCATCATGGCCTTGGTCCAAATCTGGACCAAAGAGCTGTATTCAGGTGAAAGGGACTTTCCTTGACATCAGGACTGAGTGAGTGAGGATTGACTGAGTGTGGCATTAAAGGGCTGAAGTTAAACTGAAGTCAATGGACATTGAAGGGAAAATACACCAGTGTTGGAGGTTGATCCCAGCCTCAGGACATCACTGCAGGAGTTCCTCAGGGCAATTCCCAAGGCCCAAAACATCTTCAGCTGCTTCTTCTATCATAAGGTCAGAAGTGAGAATGTTAGTAGATGATTGCACAATGTTTGATTCCATTTGCAGCAAGATGTAAACAACATTCATGGGCTGATAAGTGACAGACGATGGCCCCCTCAAAAAGAAAGATAAGAACACAAAATGCTGGAAAAACTCAGCAAGTCAAGTAGCATCTGTAGAAAAGAGAAACAGTTAACATTTCACATCCTTGACCCTTTATCAGAACCGGAAAAGAGAGAAAACAAGTTGGTTTCAGTAGCAAAAAGTTGAGGAGGGTGAGTAGAACAAAGTGAATATTTCTACTAGGATGAGACCAAACAACTTAATGTGCTAGTTAAGTAGCAGTTAGTGAATCAACAGCTGTCTTGCACTTCTTTCTTTCCCAGGGACACAAGCTGGGCATCAATGAGCAGGTGCTGTTTGATAGCACTGCCAATGACAGCTTCCATCTCCTTGCTGATGATTGAGAGTAGATTGGGCAGTAATTAGCTGAATTGAATTTGTCCTGCTTTTTGTGAACAGGACAAACCTAGGCAATTGTGTTGTAACTACATTGGAACAGTTAGGTTAGAGCCGCAGCTGGATCTGGACCACAGGTCTTTGGTATTATAGCTGGAGTGTTGTCTGGTCCTGCAGCCTTCACTGTATACCATGCTCTCAGTCATTTCTTGATATCACATGATTTTTTTTTAATTTCAAAAATAAACTTTATTCATAATAAAAAATATATACAAAGGAAGAAATAGTACCAAAAACTTTTACATTCATGGTCGATACATTCAGTGGTGTAAACTTTTTTTTAAAAAAAGAAAAAACAAACAAACAAACATAGCAGCATGCCACTTATGTGGCCCCTGGGGTGATATGCCCTTTTCATTGTTCGAGGAGCTTCCTCACCCAATTCTACCCCTCCGTGTGCAGTAGCAGAAGGTGCCTATACTGCGATCCTTCACCACAGAGACTTAGTGTTGGCTGCACCGAGCTTCAGTGCATTCCTCAGCATGTACTTCTGCAGCCTGCACTGTACCAGTCTGCAGCATTCCCTTACAGACATCTCGCTGTGCTGGAAGATCACAAGTCTCAGGCAGACCAAAGGGCGTCTTTCACCAAACTGATGACCTTCCAGCAGCACTTGATGTCTGTGTCGGTGTGTGTCCCTGGGAACAGCCCATAGATCAGAGTCCTGTTATACAGCTGCTGGGGATGAACCTGGACACAGACCCTGCATCGGTCTCCACAACCTCTTTGCAAATTCACAGTCTGCAAAGAGGTGGGTGACTGTCTCTTCCCCACCACAGCTGTCCCGAGGGCAGTGTGCGTTGGGGATGAATGTCATCTGCACAGGAAGGCTCTGACAGGAAGGGCCCCCCTCACCGCCAGCCAAGCAAGGTCTCAATGCTTGTTGGTGAGATCTGGTGATGAGGCATTCTGCCAGATGGTTTGGGCAGTCTGTTCAGGGAACCACCCCACCGTATCCATTGTGTCCCTGTCCGGCAGTATCTGCAGGATGATCCACACTGACCACTGCCTGATGGACTTATGGTCAAAGGTGTTTACTTAGAAGTACTCTTCCACAAAGGACATGTAGTGTGATAACATCCAGCTGACTGGGACATTGTGCAGTAATGGGGCCAGCCCTATCTTCCGCAACACCAGGGACAGGTAGAACCTTAACACTTGGTGCCCACCTACTTTGGATCCACACACCACCTGATACAGCCACACATGAAGGTGGTCATCAGGGTGAGGGCAATGTTGGGTACATTTTTGTGTGGCCTCCTCTACATTGGAGAGACCAAACACCGGGTAGGTGACCGTTTCGCAGAACACCTGCGCTCCATCCTTAACCACGATCTGAATCTCCCTGTTGCCAGTCACTTCAACTCCCCCTCACACACTATCACTGATATGCCAGGAGAAGTCCAAGCACAAACTGGAGGAACAGCACCTCATTTTCCATCTTGGAACCTTACAGCCTAACGGCATGAACTTTAAGTAATCCCCTCAACCACCCTCCCCCCACGACCCCCCAACCATGCCTCTTCTTTTCTTCCCTTTCCTAGCCTACCTCTCTTTTTTCTACCCCTTTTTCTTCCTTACCTTTGACCAAACCACCCACCAGTGGATCTGCTCTCCCCTCCTCCCCCACACCTGCCTATCACTATCTCTTACTTGCATCTACTTATCATTACCTTGTGCCCACCCCACCTCCCCTCTTTTGTCCACCTATCACTGCTCTGTTTTTCCCTCCTATATTTTGGACTTCCCCTTTTCCTATCTTCAGTCCTGAAGAAGGGTCCTGACCTGAAACATTGACCGCCTGCTTTTCTCCACAGATGCTGCCTGGCCTGCTGAGTTCCTCCAGCATCATGTTTTTCATCTATTCCAGCATCTGCAGTCCTTTGTTTCTCTACACTTTTGCCCCCGCCCCCATGCTCTGGGGACGTGTGCATCGTGACCCATCGGACTCGCTCCATCTTGGACCTCCAGATAAACTGGAAGACATCCCAGTGATTACTGAGAGGAGCGGGGAACAGGCCACACCTGCACCAAGTACAGCAGCCCTGACAGCATATTGCACCTGATGACCAAGTTCTCCCAGTTATTGACAGAGATTGCCATTCCCACAGGCCCAGTTTTGTTTTACCTTCCCAATCCACTCCATGCCTCAGCCCCTCTGAACCAAATCCACAGTACCTTCAGGTAGTCAGACCTGACGGTGAAGGGGACATTGGCTTGGTCAGGTCAGTGACTCAAATTGGCTGAAGGCAGGTCTCTGTGATAGTAGGGATCTCAGGAGGAAGCAGAGATGGAGCATCCACTCAGCACTTCTAGCTGAACATTGTTGCAAATGCTTCAGCCTTTTCTTTAGCTCTCATATTCTGGGCACTGCTTTCATTGAGGGTGGGAATGTTCTTGGATAATGTTATTATGATAATGAATACAAGTAGCAGCAACTCTAAAATGTAAAAATATAATTAAGTATCACAGCATCAACATCAATGAGTCCAAGATAAAAAAGACAATTGCCAACCTACAATTTACACCATCTCCTTGAAATCTGTAAAAATAATTCATTACCTGTTGAAAATGAATTACTGAAAACATAAATACTGAATGCATAACAACCATTATCAAACTGGCCATCTGAAATTAATTTCTAAAACTGGGTATTTCAGTGCAACATTCCTTAAGATTTCAAAAAGAATACTAATGGAAGTGAATTTCCTTCCATTTTCTGCATTATTAGTAATTCTTTGTGAAAACTAGTTATGAGCTTCTCTTACACTCTGAACCTTCTGATGATTCACCTACTAAATCATGATTGAGCAAGTTTTCAGACTTCGGACTGATAGTCAATGACAGAGGAACAGCTGATACTAGTAGAAGTGAGGTGTTCAAGATGCTTAAGTCCAGGAAGATGCTGTCAGCACTCTCTTCCAGAGGTATTACAGAACGTGGCTTCTGCTGTATTGTCTCACGTGTCAGATCTGAATCAGTTGGTGACTGTACAATGGTGTCTGTGGGTTACTTTTTGTTATTGCAGACAAAGGCAGACAGACTGATGTGGAGATAGAACAGAACATCCTTTAATGAAGGCTGTAACTGAAGTGAACTTCAGATCAGGAGACAACAATGTATCAGACTCACACCACATAACACAAACCAGTTCTTCAAAGGTATCCTGTTCCCCCTTAAGAAAAAAAACCCTGACGGTCATTAGCTTATATTAACCAATACATTAAGCTATTATGTAGGTTAATGAGTTACATTAATATAGTCACAAATTCAACCAATTATGAACTCAGTCAATCTTTTGGCCTCCTTGTTCACTGAACCCTTCAGTGCAAGTTGGACTTAACATCCCTGAAGTGTCCAATCCATGTACTAGTGACTCCACTGGATCTCTTCTTCAAGTAGGCCCCATGTGCATCAAGTTTCAAATCCTGCCTTGTAATTGTTGCCTCAAATAATTGCCTTCATGACTTTGACAATGTTGCATGACATATCTGGATCTGTATTTCCTTTGTGTAACCTGCACACAACTAATTGTCCCCACAAGATTTAACATAGAATCCAATGCCTTTTATCAATAATACCAACTATACAATGTATTTGGTCCATTACTGAATACCATGAACTCAATTGTAACAATCTCTAATTGCTTTGTAAAGTTATCTATCTTTGTGCCTCTGTTTTCACACTGCCTTTTATCCTGACTCCCACTCTGACTGGCAGTTGATCCCAAACCTTAACTCTTTCCACCTATCACATTTTGAGTCAAGAAGTCCTCCTCAGACTTTCCCATCCCAGATTATCTCCATGGTATTCAATTCTTTCATGACAATTTTTGCTCAGTCTTATTTCACGCTGGCCATGCTGTACTGAGCTGACATTAGTAGGTCCATGTCTGGTGCACATCATCAGAAGATCTTCAGACTTTCGAACTGCCTTCACATCCTCAATGTATCCAACCCAATCTGTGCTTGTTTCAGTCCATTTAGCAATTCTGTAATTAGGAGTCTTGAAGACGGTAAAATCTTCCTCAGAACTCATGCAGTCTCTTCCTCTCCACTATATTGTCTTTGCTAGACATAATCAATATCACATCACTGCAATTTACTTTATGCCAAGTCTCATCTTGTTTGTGGACTATTGTAATGATGCAACAGAAATCCTAAACCCTTTGTGAACTAACTCTTACGTTATTCAAATAAATGGCAGACTCTTCCTCTGAACTGTCTGCCTTCAAGGTCTGTGAATAATCCCATTGTCCGAGATTTCCAAGTCATTGTCAGTGATTTAAAATGAGAGAAGAAAGATTTAAAGGGGACCCGAGGGGCAACTTCTTCACACAGAGTGTGGTGGGTATGTGGAATGAGCTGCCAAAGGAAGTGGTGGAGGCTGGTACAATTACAATGTTTAAAAGACATTTGGACAGGTACATGGATAAGAAATGCTTAGGGGGATATGGGCCAAATTCAGTTAAATGGTTGGCATAGTCAAGTTGGGCCAAAAGGCCTGTTTCCATGCTGTATAACTCCGTGACTATGACTCTATGGTGCCCCTAACCCATCTATTCACACTCCCAGGCCTTCGGCTCAGAAAATTTTTTTCTTTGTCAGGATATCTCAGCCCAGTCCTATTTTCTGACCTGTTATTTCGCTTTGCAGGTCTATTTCTAACCTCAAGGTTGCCTCTGTAGTCTTTTCTGTAATTGAGTCCCTTTGTCCTATTATTATGCTGCCATCATGATGTATGCCTGCTTTACCAGCATTTACTGCCTGTTACCAAAGTGTAAATACTACAAATCCATGCCTCTTAAAGAAGCCTTCAATACGCTCTTTTCATCTCAATTTCCAATTCACTATTACGACTTCACTGGCCCATAATTTGTTATGGCAAATGATCCAACACTATCTCTGTTAGGAATGCTTGCTTTTAGGTATTTAAATTTTTGCATTATTTACATTGCAACTTGCTGCAAATGCTAGATGATAACATTGCAGTGAAGGAAAAAAGCATCTAGATTCTGAGTGAATAGGCCAAGAAATTGCAGCTTGCAGGCAATCAGAATGAACTATTGTGAAATAAGCAGAATGTGCAAATTAGAAAGGATGAATTAAGAATAGAAAGAGAAATAGAGAGGGAAAGTAAAAATGTTTTAAGAGATAAAGAGAGATAGAAAGTAAAATAGTTTAAATTTAAACAATGAGCAATGCCATCAGAGCTTAATCAATATGAAAGTTGCTAAATGTACTGTAGGTTCCATTTAAAGAACATTAAAATGCATTTTCACAACCTCAAGACAACCCCAACTAATTAACTAATGAAGCACTTAATTAGTAGTCAGTGTTAGAAAGTAGGCAATGTGGTAATCAAGTTGCACCAAGCAAGATCCAGAGAACAGCAATACAATATTAATAATTTGTACTACAGATGTTAATTGAAAGACCAATATTGGCAAACACAACTTTACATCCACCTGAGAGAACAGCTTATTTTCTAACATCTCATTTGAAACACGATGTTCCTTCAGTGGTGCTCTGAAACGTCAGCCTATAACTTTGACATTAAACTTCCGCAGTAGGGGTTCTCACTCACAGGCATGAGTTTTACCAAAAGCTATCTTATTTTGCATTCACACTTAACAACCTAAAGCCTAAGTATAATCTTGAAATTTTAATCCAACGTTGAGAGTTACTTTGTTATTTCAAGGATGATAGTACCTTGTAATGATGGTAAATATATACCAAACATATCTGTCTTTATCACCTCTGAATATGTCTGTCAGTTTCCTCCTGGTTGGACACAATACTCCCCTCCATAAACTTCAGTTCATCCAAAACACCTCTGCTGCACCAAGTCACACCCACCCATCACCTGATTTTTGGTTGTCAACATACATCCTGGGTTACTGGTTATTTAAACCTGAAGTTCTCATTCTTACATTTACTAGTTTTGTTCCTTTCTATTTCTGTCACCTCAATCAGTACAATTCCCTCTTCATTATTGAAACCACAGCATTACTCTGAGTTTGGCCTCTTCTACATCCTCTCCCTTTAACCCACCAATAGGAATATAACGTCAGCTAACTTTATTCTGCTCACTAAAATTTTCTATTCATTGCTTCATACAGTTAAATCTTCCACCATGTTATAACTCTTAGTATTTCAATTCCCACGTGTTCTGCATGCTTCACTCTGCAAGTGTCCTGTTCGTCCCGAACATGCTACACCCGACTAAGCTGTATGCATTGACATTTATTGGAATTTAGCAGGTTTCACTTATCACTTTATAGTTTCCTACTTGGACAATGTTTACTTTAGGCGTTTTATTATAGTTGTCATACAAACATCAATAGTAAAGGTGATAATGATTCCTATGTTCTTTTTCTGGAGGCCATATTTAGTAGTTCCCTCCAAATGAATGAAGCCTTGCTTGCCTATTCCTGAACCATTAATATTTCATCTCTATGATTCAATTATTTACTTCACTTTTTAATTCTAATATTCTTACCCGTGGGTAGCTCAATTCGCTTGTCAGCCAAGGTTAATTTACTGACTCTGTTTATATTATCCCTTTCCACTTTAGCCTTTTCTTCTTCCCTGTTGCGAGATGTTCCTTCCATCTTTCAAGACCCGCGCGAACTGCTCTCCGCGAACACTCCTACCAAATTAATTTAGTAACCACTGCGTTATTTATTCACTTCGTTGACCTGATTTTAAAAGTGTCATTGTTAGTATCTAGCATTTTTAAGATCTATACATTTGTTTTCTTGTGACGGAAAGCTCTTATCTAAGCAGTCTTGAAAACTTTGATTTTGCGAAACACTCCCTCCCAAGCGATCCATACCGTTGGTTGCAACCGCATATTTTTTTCTATAATTGTGATATGATGTGCAGACAAATGTTATTTGTGAAACTGTACATTCATGAAATGGCGGGAGGGTAATTTTGCACAATGCAGCGATGACATGGATATGTGAAAATGGGTAAATTATCTATAGAAACTATGAAGCGCATTAACATCGGACGTCAACAGTTCCTATTGTAACCACTTAGTATTGAAAACTGCATATATTACAGATTTTAAATATCGGCCCATACAATATCCGTGAGCCTTTTCACCTTTGCACCTCAAAATCAACAGAAACGTCACCCAATCTCTCAGTAAAACACCGCAGCATAAAAAAAACATTGAACTATGAGTTTAACAACATCCCCCTCAGCGCACATTATCGAGACTTCTGCGAGAAGAAATACAGTAGTTATTTTCCATTGCAATCCAGACTCGCCGACTACACTCTCGACAAAAAGAGCCCATAAAATCTAATGTTGTGGTAAGCGAATGATTTAAATAAACTCTCCTTATAAGTAACCTTCTAAGAAAATCACCATCAGCTCCTCCGAATCCTCGATTGCTGCTGGAAGTTCCGGGGGCATACAGTACGTTGCCCTGACGTACTGGAGATCCTGTTGGACGCAGGAGAACGTGATGTCGTGAGACGAGTCGCTTTCTCTTTCCCTCACCATCGATTGTGCCAAGGTGGCAGCACTCTGATCAGGCCTTCCTAATAAAACTGCACTTCACTGTTCGGCCATCACAGTTCTGACAGGTAATCTCACCTATATTTGCAAAGTCTGCAAGCAGAAAAGCTTCAAGGTAAGGTCGTAGCCATCCTGTTTATTATTTTAATGTTTTTTTTCATATCAAGTGAGCATGGTATATTTTCATCATTTTTAAAGACATCAATGTTGTCAATAATATTGCTAGCTCAGTTTTGGGTTGCGAAAGTCCCATCCTATTGGTGGAAGGAGCCTTGCTTTAATGAAACGACTGCAAGTGTTTTGGTGTTAATAGATTGTGCTCAGATCAGCAGACTATCAATTTATAAAAAGATCACACTGAAATTTAGAAAAACTGGTTTTAATCTATTTAAGGGTAATCAGTTTAATTTAAAAGCAAATTCTTTCAACAATCTGATTGCAGATTTTAATAAAGTATATTCTATAAAATATCCAGAAAGCATACTCCAGAAAGGTTGGCTATTTATATTTTAAGCCTTGGTCATGTTTTTGTGATGCTATCAATTCTGGCCCTTAGTTGCGAAATTGCTCGTCGTCTTATCTCTAAGAACTAATGTGCAATTTAATTGTTATCTATTATAGTTTCCCATTTTGTCAATAATGTACATTATTAATAACCTATATTACGTTATTGTAATTCAATGTTTGTGTTAAGAGCCCAACAAAGACGCAAATAATTTATCTTCTTTACGTCAGAAATTGATCCCTTAAACTTGTAAAAGTGTTCAGAAATACTTATACATTTCTTGAAACTGATTTACTAGTATTGGTTGGAAGCAAAACAGGCTGAGAAAAATGAAGCGAAATGTTGGGTTACATCTGGAATAGAAGAGCGCACTAAACACTGTTAGCGTTCCTTTAAGATTAAAAAGACGGACGATAAAATAAGATACTATCTCAGAAAAACAATTTCAATGATATCTCTTGTTTTAAAAACATAAATTGTAGAGGCCTATAAAATTATTTTCGTAGATGTTCCCTGATTGCGACGGGTATTGGTCACAATTCCAGGCACAATTTGCTACGATTAATCTACCATGCATGATGTTGTTAATTTCTTCTGTACGTTGTAGCAAAGATGCACCATCGTTCCGTATGAACATTTCTCACGCGACATTGAGAATTAAAAAAAAGCTTAAGTACCAACTGAAAAAAGATTCCCAAGCTAACGGGCGTGTTCAATGGGTCTCGGGATGTGAAGGATGAATAATATACCTTTCCAAAAGGAAACTTGTGTATGCTGTCTGAGGACGGGGCAAGGAGTGGGAGTCTTGGTACGTGGAGTGGCCAATGTAAATCACTTATCAAACGTTCAATGTAAAAATGTTACATCTAGAAAATGAAGCAGTCTTATTTACCTAGAGGCTTGAAAGCAAGGCATTTTGTTTTCAATTATCTTGAAAGTTATCAAAAGTCTACCTTTCTCAATCGTTTACAAATGATCTGATCTGAAAAACAGCATACACTTTAAAATTGATTTTTCATTAAATAATGCGTTCTGGGGAATTTTGTATTTGATTGTTCGACCAAAAGAGTCCTATATTACTAACTCAGATGGCAAGATAGAATGTTATAAACAATCTAAGCACCATTTTAAATTTCTTTATGGTGTTTGTACATACAATCAATGTCGCGCTCACTATAAGATAAACGCCTAAGTAAAATAAGGGACGATGCATCTTAAAACACCTTTTTCCTAATCTTTTCAGCCCTCGTGAGTATCTGAGTGCTTCATAAAAGAAAGAACTTGCATTTGTATAAGTGACCACTTTGTCTTAACTTATTTAACGGTTTAAAAACTGAACTAAATGTTCGCTCTTTGTTGAAACTCACATTTCTCGTCAGGGTCAAATTTATAGAATTAAAACAATTTGGCGATTTTGCTATGGAAACACTGCTATGGAAAGCAACATTTTTCAAGTGCTGATGATCCCTAATTTCAAGTCAACGTTGGTCCAACATTTTAAAGTAAAGCGTTACATATTACAGGCATGATTAAAGCATGTCTCGTTTGGGATAATTTTGGTAGGATGTTTTATTTGATGCATCCTTCACAATGTTACAGAAATTCTGATCGATGAGAAAGACTGTGATATTCTGATAATGTATTGGTTATTGCAATATTCTGACTTCTGTCTGTTAACGGAAAGTAAATGGATAATTTCAGGTTAAAAGTGGAAAATTAAATCCTTTTTTAGTATTTATCAATCGCGCGTTTATTTTAAAGGATGAAATGCTGTCATTCGAAGTAAATATTGGCACTAAGTGAAAAAGTAAACGGAATTAGGATCAATCGTGGCTTAAAGCTAGTTAATTAAGTGAAAAGAAATATAAATTGAAATAAATAAATTCGTTATAAAAAGAAGCTTAATTGGAACTTTTTCGCATTACGAACATATTTTAATTTGAATAATTTCATTTCCCGCGAATTTGAATTAAATTATGTTTAATTTAACAAATGGCCGGCGGAGTTCAGCACTGGCTTTTTTAAAATATATTTCCAATTTCAATACGATGTGAAGTTTGTGGCTGAAAGTGAAATCGTAATCTGTAGCATAGATATCAAACTCTTCGGCAACCCCTATAAACAGTTTATTGAATACTGTTTGTTTCTTAGAAATCGGGAATGTTTCCCATTTCAGAAACTCTTTTCTCCTCCCAACACCGCGATCGATGTGTTTACGAACACGGCATCTTTTTTCTTCAAGTAATTAAGTTTCTATTTACACAAATAATGAGTCGAACTAGAAATTGTACAATCTACAAAATGATGGGCAAGATAAAAGGCTTCTATTGCATCCAGGCTGCACCAATTTTAGCTCAGAAACCAGCAAGGGAAAAGATGATGAATATAATGACTACATAATCAATGTTCAATAGTATCTCATAGAAAAGAGCAGTTATTTGTATAATTTCGCTTTCATCGTGGAAAATAGAACTCGTTGCTAAATGTTGTGAGAGCTTACATCTTTTGATGAATTTGTAACTATATACAAAACTGTTTTCTTTTCTTTCGAATCACTTCACAAAAATTAATATTCTTAGTTTTTGATCTCTTTACGTGAAGGTCTATAATGTATCAACTTTTATCTGAGTTTTAAACTGTTAGGATCTTTTGTACGAGAATATGGTTAAATGCAAATGATGTTAGAGATTAGATTAATCATTTACATTGTGAGATGTTTCGATTTTGTCGGACATATTTGAAGGTTTATGGTAAACGTTAGACTTGTTATTGATCAGTAACGTTTACAACTGATCAATTACAATAGGGGAATACACGAAATCTTGAAAAATATTAAAGCATATCGAAATCCCAAAATTTTATCGTTATATTTAATTTTAACGAACAGCGTGTAAACATTACTAAACGGACAATAAAGTCGCAATGTAATATTTGTAATTGCTTTGATAACACGTCGTTCGTTTATATTTATCCATAATGATGATTTTCAATCAAAACATGATAGAGTAAGGCAGATACGCAAACTGCTCTGAACATGGTTTGTAAATATACTTGAAAACTAAAATTCTGATGGAAAGTCATAGAACTGAAACGTTAACTATGTTTCTCTCCCCGCAGCTGCTGCCAGACCTGCTAATTCCCAGCATTTTGTTTTTATCTTATATTTGAAAATAAATTTACTTATTTTGACCCCCAGCTCAGAAAATGCCGGGTGTACAGTCTTTCGTTTTCTGTAACGTGATTTCACGTAAAATACAGGAAAGTATCAGAGTAAAGTAACTTTTTGATTACCAATTAGAAATGTTTCCGAATAAGTGTTAAATTAACATCGTAACTTGGAGTACTATCCATATTACCCCATTAAATAAACGGATTGATGGTAAGAAAATATGAAAAGCGTCGTATAATTTATTCCAGTTTCGACTTTTTGGTAGTTTTCCAGCTTGTGGTAAAAGTGATGCTTTTTAACGAAAGTTTCATTTGACATATGCATAATATTTCATAAGCAAAATACAATAACGATTAAAAGAGTCACTGAACTGGAACGAGTTCCACTACCTTAAGCACTTTTAATTTATTTACTGTATTATATGTATGTAATAGGTTTACGGATTCATTAGGGAATGCAGCCATTTTGGTTATCAACTGCTGTTATTTATATGTATCACAATAACATAGTTCCATTACCTTTGGTATTCTGTTTATGTTTCAACATTTGCTGAGTTTAAATGTTTCTCAAAAATTGACTTAATTATCAGGTAATAAATACCTATTCCCAAATTAACATATTATAATATTATTGCGGGAGACTTTTAATAGCAGTGAACAATTACCTATGGTAGAAAAATCTGATGACTTAAAATCCTGACTGTAATCGAACGGGAGTGAAATCCGTTCCCATCACTTTGCCCACATTATCGATGTTCAATGTCTCACTTTGTCGAGGGCAGACATCAGCTGCTTTCTGCGATACTTGAGCAGTTGGAGACAGACCGCGAGGTCGGGAGGTTGTAAGGGAACTGGCGATTGGCGGGCGGCGCGCTACTCTGGAAACCTCGCCCAATGAGGAGGCCTCTAACGAAATGTCTCTTGCCTTGCTGCAGTCTCGCGAGATCGCCGGCTGCTGGGAGTTTGGAAGAAGGCTACCATCATGGCGGATAGAGACAGTGGAAGCGAGCAAGGGGCGGCCAGCTCCAGCTTGCAACAGCTGCAGCAGGAGACGCAGGAATTGGCTTCCAAGAGGGTGGACATTCAGAATAAGCGCTTCTACCTGGACGTGAAGCAGAATGTGAAAGGCCGCTTCCTAAAGATAGCGGAGGTGGGAGCGGGAGGCAATAAAAGTCGTCTAACTCTCTCCATGTCTGTTGCTGTGGAGTTCCGCGACTACCTGGGCGATTTCATCGAACATTACGCACAGCTCGGCCCCAGCAACCCGGACATGCAGACGGACGAGCCGAGGCGAGCTCTGAAAAGTGAATTCTTGGTGCGGGAAAACCGCAAATATTACATGGATTTAAAAGAGAACCAACGGGGCCGGTTCCTACGGATTCGTCAGACCGTGAACCGGGGACATGGCCTTGGTTCGCAGGGTCAAACTATCGCCCTCCCCGCTCAGGGGCTGATTGAATTCCGTGATGCACTCGCTAAACTAATCGACGATTATGGCATCGAAGAGGAACCCACTGAGCTGCCCGAAGGGACATCGCTCACTGTGGACAACAAGCGATTTTTCTTTGACGTTGGGTCAAACAAGTATGGCGTTTTTATGAGAGTAAGTGAGGTGAAACCATCGTACCGCAATTCTATCACGATACCCTATAAAGTGTGGGCCAAGTTTGGAAATACTTTCAGTAAATACGCAGAGGAAATGAAGAAAATACAGGAGAAACAGCGGGAGAAAAGGTCTGAACAGCAAGAGGAAGCTCCCGGAGATGATGGGGAGGAAGACTGATATAACTGTAATTAAAAACTCTTCCTGTAAAACTGTAACTGTTTAACTCCGAGGGAGCACCACCCACCAAACCTCCACAACTGACAGTTCGACTTGTCACCCATCGCTGGATGTTCGTCCACTTATCAACCGTGTAAACCGTAAGCAGCTGCTAAGTAATAACATTATGAACTGTGTTTCCTACTTGATAAAAAAAACTGAGTGTTTATTTCCCTGATTAACCAAGACTTTTGTACACGTTCAAGCTATTAAAAGTGTTTGCAATCGTCAGATAATATGCTGAATTATAATGAAATAAGTCCTTTTCATGTGAGCTAACATTTGACTTAGCACAAAATGAGAGATATTTTAGAAGAACACGTAAATAATATTTTTAGTTTTCTCATTTTGTTACCAAATTTCAAACATTATACGGAGGTTATAGTATATTTGACACCCTATATACCTGTGATTAGAGATGTGTATATATGAGGGCTAGGCATGCTGTGTGTCTGAGCTTTGTTAAATGTAATGCCGAAGTCTGTAGAGTTAAAAGGTACATAGGTTTATTCATGCAAGGTAAAACTATTAAGAAGTGCTCTCTTTTATACAATATGCATTGCATCTGGACCTTAAACATAAAACTGGTCAGTGGAACTTCTGTGAACATGAAGCAAATTATTAAAAAAGGCATTTAAATGAAAACTGCAAAGTTGTTTGATTTTTACAGACAAATGTTAACCTATGATTAACAAAGCAAGTAGCACATTTTAAGTTAGGTTATGATAATTTTGCTCTTAACTGTGAATGTGAGTTTCTGGTATTTAATGTATTTAGATTAGTTGTCAAATTATATGCATTCTATCAGATGGTACATAATTAACAATTGATAGGGAATTTTTAATGTGAGTGCATTCATGTAGCAAGCTATTGCCTAAATTACTGTTGCCTGTAAAGAGAGGAAATTGCATTCATTTGCTTTGTAGGGGGAAGGGGTCAAGTTAACGTTAAGTGGAAATCTGAGTGAGTGACATGTCAATTTATGGGGGCCAACTCTTCCAGATTACATTTCCTGTTTGGTTAATGTTGTATTTTAGAACATTCTAAAGGCACAGATTATTCTGCACTTTATAGCATCACAGTATTAACATATATAAATATAAATATATATATAATTTGGTTTGTTTTCTTTTTGCAGTACAACCTATCAAAAATGTTTTACATGTCTTACTGATTGCTAGTGACTGTTGCATTCATGTGAATTATCTGTTGCTGGCAAGTTTGAAAGTATTACATACATTCTAGATCATTAATCACTGTAAAGGTCATGTTTCATTCTTTCTGGGCTTTCCCCAGCTTTTTTTTTCTGTAGTTTTTCAGTCAGTTGTGACCTTGTCATTTGGATTATGTAGAGATAAAATTCTTTGTTATATAGTTTAGACTATTTGGCTTTCGTGTGGTTTGTTTCTAGAATTCCTACAACCATTGTGGTAAAGTTTTTAGGACTCTGCTTTTCTGTCGTGAGTAAAGCAAGGGCTGCTTTGTTCTAAACTTGTAACCAATAATTCCTGGCTCCAGCCATTTAAGTCAGAGCCACATCTTGCATAAAGTTTTAAAACCTTCCTGAATATTTGTACAGTAAAATATATACATAGGGTATTAAATATTACCATTACGCACATTCAAATTTCATTGTTTAACTGAAGTTTAGCCATTTATTGTAGATATTTCTTGATAGTTGTGAACCTAGATATTTCTCATCTACCACTTGATGGTTCTAAGATTCAACACATGGCAATGTGTCATCAAGTAATTTTTATTGTAACATTTGATGCATAATTTTTGTATTTTTTTATAATACTGAATTTAACAGACATTGCCAGTACTTGCCCAGCCAGTTGCCTTTTACTACTTGCAAAAACAATTAGGTGCTACTGTAATTTGAGATGTGTTATTCATGTAGCACAACATTTTCAGCAGCGCTGTTGTAACTAGTGTGAAATTGGGCAATAAACATCACTAACCCTATCACTGTTCAGTTGTTATTATATAAATATTAAAAATTGAATATCAGATATTTGCATAGGTTTTCTTTAAAATTTATTTATATTGCCTCTGTATATAAATGCATTGAACAGGCATATTTATGAGGCATCCAATTTTATTAATGGATTTCCATCCCCATCACCCCATTCTTTTATCAACTGCAAACAAGTCATTCAGATTCTGATTTATCCAATCCTACTGCCAAACAAGGCAAAGTAATCCAGCCCAGACTAGTAGATTTCACACAGGTAGCACCTTAATTTGGAAACAAAATTACAGCAGACGATCAGAAATGCAATCAAATGTAAATTTACTTAAATTAAGTCAAGATTGTAAAGGAGGTTAATAACTGGTAGTATAAACTCATAAATCCAATTCTAAACAGCTGAAGTCCTTTTTTTAAGATAATTTATGAACTATGTAATAATTATTATGGCAGCCCTTGTTTTAAGTTGTGAGCTGAAACCTGCCCCACCTCCACTCATATTGTATGTGATTTTGAATTTGTGGGCTTGCCAGTTTGCTTCAAGTGCCAGCAGCTTTGCAGTGCAGCAGTTCAAAGACACATTGGCTTTAATCAGGCCAAGACGGTTGGTACTGGCTTGAATAGTATTCACTGAAAGCCACTCTGCCTTGTCTGAATACCACTATATTCTTAGTGGCAATAAACATCAAATATGGCTATTTTCATAAGCAGCGATAACCAATATGGCTCAAAAATGTTCCACAAAATGGCTTTTCTCAGACTGAAGTCTGTACAGACTTTTAGAATAGGACTATCTGTTTGAAAACAACCTTATATTTTGCAGTGCATTTGACTTGCAGCCAAGCCGCTAGAGTTGGCCTCAATTGTGCATAAAAGTTGAGTAGAATCCTGCTGCATTAATAGCTGTCATTTTGCAAGATGCCACAGATTCAAAAGGTGTCGTGATGCAAATTCAGTAGATGAGTGATGTGCAATAACTGAGATTCTTAAATATTAATTTTATACTTTTTCTTTCACCCGTTTTCCTTTTGCAAGCCTTATTGATGTACACTCGTTAAAATTCTAAAGTTTGAACTGAATTCCCATCTTTACCAACTTCTTTGAAGAAAAGCACTTTTATTATTCAAGAAAAATGCTTGTGCATAAACAAAATACATTTTTGGCAAGAAGTCAAATTTGGAATTAATTTTCTGTTTTACATTATTTGAGTAGGAGCCAATTAAAAGAAAACCAAAAAATAGTATGGTAGTAAGTTTCTTTGCTCTAAGTTTAAAGTCTCAGTTTGTAAAACTTGCTAAATGTCAAAATGTGATACCATTACCTTTCCGGTCTGTTTCAAAAGTTTTACCTAAAATATTTGACTGATTTACTGCCATTTAATATCAATTAAGCATGGTGCTGATTTAATTTTTAATTGTCAGAAATGAAGTTAATTTTAGAAGTTTTAGAAATATTTTTTGTTGTATTTTCACAATCCTAATAAATTCCTTTTGAGAATCTTTGGTGGTAGACTATTTTGTTGGAATATGCTATTAAGATGGAATGCAGGTAACTGTTCAGATTGCTTCAATGTAATGCAGGGATACCACAATGTTGATGTTTGCTGATTTTTGAATACTTCCAAGCTTCCCAATGCATAATGGCTTTATAGGAGTTTCTTTTTATAAGATAGCATTGACAAAATTCTCAGGTTAATATTTTACAAGATTTTCTTTGAATAAAACGTGTAGCTTTTCTCTTAGAATTATTGTTGTTCTTTTTATACGTTATGAAGTGTAAACTACTGATTCTGAAGCAGTGCTTCGGCACTTATTTGTCAGATGGAAATGTTGTACAAGCCCAGAAAAGGATGCCAGTTACCTTTGAACTTTAGTTTACGGGGCAAGTAATTATCAATTTAATCTACCTGATAACTTGCCACTTGTTGCGGATTCATGCCTCATTTATAATTGAATTATATAACCATTTTCCAGAAGTTTAATTTGCTCTTTTGTCCACAACTTGAAGATTGGTTTGAGTATTATTGTTGACATTGTATTTAATAAAACTGCCAAACATTGCCTGGAAGGCAATGGATCAAATAATTAAGTATTTGATATAGAGTTCAGGCATCAAGTTCTTTCTTTTTCCATGTGAAGATGTCAACAGCTGCCACTATATAACATGCAAATTTTGCAATACTATTCATGGACTAGGAAAAATTAATGAATTTATTATGGCAGTTCAGAAAAATTTTGTAAGATAATTTCAACTATAACAAAAATATCAATGCAAATACAGAAAAATGGCATATGCACTGTATTGTATCACTCTTTGAGCAGATATGAAAGTTCAGATTGCAATTACTTAACATTCCACAAAATCTGGCAATTTATTTTAAATGTAGAACTTTGAAGGCGCCTACATTTAGACAGAATATTCTGACTGAGTCTTGAGTCATTCAAAACCTACCCTTTGCTATGCCCACTCTGTGCTTGAGATTTTGATGGCAAGATCCTTGTATTGCATCAAATGGATCTCAAAAGTACAAAATGCGATACCATTGATATTAGCAGTAATGAACTGATAACAACAAATGAGATGAATACTGGCACTATAATTTTCCTAAAGTTTTTTTTTAAAAAAAGTTACTTTCAGTCCTCAAGGGTATTAACCTTCTAATTGTTTAAGTGGGACAATTTTATTTAAATAATTGAAATAAATTTGAGATTTAAGCATGCATCATAATAGACAGAACTTTTGTACTCTTATGAGACTTGCTCAGAAATTAAACATTTATCTCAAATTGGAATAGTTATTCTTTGCAATTTATAATATTGACATTCAACTGTTTCATGACGTACTCCGCTTAAATTTGACATATTAGACATACATTGGGCATGGTTAACTTGAAATTGGCAGTCCACTTAAAAAGTAGTGTGATAATCATCAATGCGGCATAGTTATCACATTTGTTTACTCCATTAATGATGCAAAAAAAATTTCAGTCTGCCTCAATTGAAACCAGCTGTGAACTTGATTCAATTTGCATTTCTGCAGATTGAACAACCCGATGCCTTTTACTAAAAGAGACAGGAAAGTCAAATTTGTACAAAGCAAGATTTAATATAACCTGTGTCTGAAAAATAACTGTGTTTAGATTATGCAGAACTAAATACTTTTATTCTTTTGATCACCTTTTTCGAGTAACATGTACTGCTTTGTTGCGTGGTAAATAAATATGTAAATGAATCATTTATAAAAGAGCACATTTTAGGTCTCTACACTGTGCAGTTTTCTGATCCAGGGAGTTAGATGATCTTTTACTTGGTCTGACTCAACTGCTTTTCTCCAGTCCACCAAGATAGTGGAGGAGTTCTGTTCTCTTGATGTGACCAATATGATCAGTACAGTGGTATGCTGTTGTATAGGCTCGCATTTGGGGGGGGGGGGGGAAGCTATATTACATGGATGTTTCAATATATTTGCCTGATTTTAAAAATTGCATGTTCTTTTTCCATCACTTTGATTTTTATTTGCCTGTATTTTCCTGTCAGTTTAAGACATATGTTCAAGTTACTGTTAGTGTTTTCAGGTTCTTCACTGACATTCACTCTGTTAGCCTTAGGCTATCCACTCTCACTTTTTCTTATTCTCCAAGTAGTACTGTTTCTCCCAATGACCTACCAAAGACATTGAGAAGTACAACACAGAAACAGGCCCATGAAGTCAGCATTGACCATCAAGCACCCATTTAGACTAATCCTACATTAATTCCATATTTTATTGTCTCCCCTAATTCTCATCAACTCTTCCCAGATAACACCACCCAACTGGGGGCAATTTGCAGTGGCAAATTAATTTGCATTTCTCTGGGATATGGGAGGAAACTGGAGCATCCAGAGGAAACTTATTGGATCACAGGGAGAACATGTAAACTCCACACAGGCAGCACTTGAGGTCAGGATTGAACATGGATCTCTGGGGCTGTGAGGCAGCAGCTCTACTAGTTTTGCTAACTTTGTTAACTTAAAATATCACATCTTTATGAATACAGCTGATGATCATATTTACTGAGTCAAGTCATTATACAATTGAGGCTTTCACCAAGATTTGGAGTATGGCATTAAATAACTCCAGCAATTTGTTCGAAGGCATGGAGTACTTGTGTCCAAATGATTACATTTTCAGGTTTTTTAATCTTATGATTTGCTGTCTCTTGTGATAACCTTCAATCAGTCACCTTGCTTGTGATAGTTGTAACAAATTGGGAATTCCATATTCTACCCAAGTGACTACAGTTTGATTATTTTATGGTTTTATTTACTTAATTGTAATTTTATTGCATCTTTATCGAGTATTTATAATTAAACCATTTCAAGATTCCAAATTTGAACGGAGGTTTTTGTGAGATTTTAAGATTACTCCAAAACTTGCTATACAAGCTTAATATCCATAGATGTGATGATAAAAGATTTAATATCATTCTCTTACATGAAATGATCAGTGTATATTTTTATTTGGTGTAAATCAAAAAATACATTTACAATTAAAAAATTTGGGGGATGTGAGCTTGTAAGTACTGATATGTCCAATTTCATTTTCATTCCATGTACTGATCCTGACATTTTGAATCCTGGCAATCAGCACAGTGTCCTAACTTATCACAAACAGCTTCTAGAGAGAGAAAAATATATAGTCCAACTTTCATAAGCATTAGGAATCCTGTACTCTGGTACAACTCAGGGCACTTGCAGAGCAAAGCTTCCATTAGGAATCCAGAAAAGTGCATCTTCTACATGACCAATATCAACTTTTTTACATCTTACCGTAGTGGTCTTCATATTGAGTGAGATTGCTAATTAGTTCCAGCTTTGAGTTGTGGGCTGAGGTCTTTAGACGAATGGCTGATGCACAGAGCCAAAGAGCAAAACTGCTCATCAAAAAGCAAAAAGAAAATTGCAGATGCTGGAATTCTAAAATATAGCAGATAATGCAAGAAATATTCAGATGGTCATGCAGCATTTACCAGTTTATCGACCTGAAAGCTTAACTCATTTTATTTGCTCCACAGATGCTGCTTAACCAGAGCGTTGTTTCATTTCAAAAAGAATTATGAACTTGAGCTGTCTTCAAACCTATGTCCCTGAGAGGTGTGGATAGTACTTTAACCTTTGCATTATTGACCCCAAATTAGCCTTAGGTAATCTATTGACTATTATATCAAAGTAAGGGCTTGGATACTTAATTTGCATAATTGTAACATCAGACTAAATTAAAAGTGCCACATTACGTTTCTAAATCTATGGTTAATGATTACTTATACAAGGATGTTGTCAGTCAACTGAAGAAGGAAAAACTTTTAAAAATAACATGATACCAAGTTGCATTCTCAATGAATTGCTACTTTTTTAATTGTTTTTAATTATTTTGTGCTTGGGTAAAACCTGCATTACGTGGGAGGAAAAAAGAACTTGTATTAATGCTATTTCATACCCTCCATATACTAGAAAGGACTTCACAGGCAGTGAGTTATTTACAAAGCGTTGTTACTTATAAGGGCAAAAATGCTAACCTTTTGTGCACAGCAAGCTCTCACAATAGCTAAATAAATTGCTGCTTAAGCTATTCTAGCCCTGTAGAAATAGGAAGGTGATGGTGGTTGAAAGAATGAGTAAAGGGAACATTGGAAATTCTTCCTTTGTATCTAGTTCTATGGAATTTTTAAAATGCCTGTTAAGAGTATAAACATGATCTCAATTTAATTACATAGGAAAAAGACAAGAAAGTGAGAATGACTACTATATGACAATAGCTGACCAGGCTTTCTCAACTGATTCTGTTTAGGAATGCATGAACCTTACTCTATTAAATAGAAAGGAAGAAAAGATCTGGAATAGATTTTAAACAATTAGACATTACAAGGTGCTTTATAGATAGCCTGTGAGAAAGCTTCAGCATTTAGAAGTGTTTAATATTTTTGCATCCCTGATTTGATGTTGTTAGTAGGAAAGGAATGTAGCTTCAGAAGATGTACACCTTGATAGATTAACCAGGATTGTAAAGCACATGAAGCTTTAAAAGGCTTTTCCCAGAATCAGTTTGATAATTTCAGTTCAAGTCTCCTGAATTCACTGATTTTTCAAAATTTGCTTTATTCCTGAACAAGATGATATTGCATAATGGAGTTCCAATTAATGTAGTTCACATTTGACAATTAACTCAATCCATTAAGCTTGTCTTCTAAAGAAGGTATAGTAGGCCTCCTGATATTTCTGAACATGGAATCATGTTGCAACTACACTTCATCATAGAGGTTAATATGCTCAGATTTATTGACAAAATATATAAAGTAAAGGAGAAAATATTGTAACATTTCTATCTACAAATGGTTACATATATACTCAATTATAGAAAAATGCTTGTGCTGCCAAGAACTTGTCAAAAGACTACGCTCTGATAGCAAGTTGCGTGGGATGATTTGTCATTGAAGTCCCTCTCGCCTTCAGGTGCATGTTCCCAGAAAGGAGAACAGATTTGAAGGACCCTTGAGTACAAGGATGTCTGTTGTCATTTATCCCCCAAGGTCAGCTTTTATTCCTAGGAAAACAAAATCTTTATGTTTATGACTCCTAGTTGTGAAATTCTTGAAAGTGGAACCCTCTTCTCACCTTTCCCATCACAACTTTTCAAATCTTAATATTTATCAAGTTACCTTCAGTCTTCTGATTTTGAACTGAGGCTCGAGCCATTCTATCCTTCCTGATAGATATAAGCTCTCTGATTCAACATCATTTTTTTTTAACCTTCTCCAGTATTTTTTTAATATAGCTGTTTACGGTACCTACCTGTGGCTTAATCAGGGTTGTGAAACTTGCCTGCTTATCTTTGGGAAATTAACACCCGCACGTGTATCCTATGCCCCAGCTAATGAAGGCAAGAATTCCACACGCCGCCTTCGCCACTTTGTCTACCTGTGCTACTACCTTTTGGGGATCTTTTGGACTGGTACACCAAGTCCCTTTTGTTGCCTTATTAGCCTGTATTTCTACTTATTTGTTTATGTGTACCCACCACCCTAAGTTCCTATTTCTCCTTTATCCTATTTATGCTCTTTCTTTCCAAGCTGTATGTCCTATCTCCTTACCAAAATAAACCCCACACAATTGCTTATATTGTTCATTTGAAAGCTATGCCCTCTCTGCAAGTTGTGAATGTTTTCATGTATTTAGTCAAAGTCCATGTCATTTGCATTTCCAATTCCCTTTCAAAATTATTCATGTAACTGTTGAATAAGACAAGTGCCCTGCACCAATCCTTGTGAGACACTACTTCCCACCCTTTTCCATTTGAGTATTTACTTGTGAACACATGCTCTGTTTTTCTCATTTGCAGCCAGCATGCTATTCATTCTGTTACTTGTGCTTGGAACTTGCATGTTCCATTCTCCGCCATAAGTTTGCTTACCAGAGTATGCAAGTAAATAGCAACAGAAAATTGACTATTGGTTTTGTAGGGATTTACCTTTTCATACACTGTAACTTGTTCTAAAGATTTAAGTGAAGCTCTTTGGCGAGCAAGAAATATTTCCTACAACATTGATGAGAAAATTAACTAGGAGTACAATTTAAATGTTACCCCTCCTAAAGTGTAGATTTTGCCTGAACAAACCCACAACATGACATTTGTATATTGTGAACAATTTGAGGTAACTATTGGCTGTGTAATATTTGTTGTAAAATGTATATAGTATATTAGAATAGCATGTTAAGTAAGCCTAGTGATAAAGCTGCTACAATCCACTCTGTTTCAACTAAGGAATGACTCGTTGTCAAGGAAACTGACATGCATGAATTCCGTTTCTTCAGCCTTGCTTTCCAGAATGTTATTTTTCTCTCCTAACTTTAGGAGTCAAATTGTGGGATGGGGAGAGATGGAAAGAACACAATTTGACCATGTTACAAGTTGATGGTTAACTGGGAAATATAGCAGAGATTGTTCCTAGTTATGTGCTGCCGTAAAGAGAAATTCATCGGGGATGGCGGGAGACAATGGTTGATATTACAGCCTGATATAGTTCCCAATATAAACATGAACATCAGCATTTACAATATGCTGTTGCAAGATGTTTTCATATATTACAGTCAATATAGTTTTCATAGAGTAACAGAAATTATAAAGAAGATAGCTATTTGCATCAATGAACATGATTTGCATGATGGACATGCCTTTAGCTGCCAAGACCCCAACTTCTGGGATTCCCTCCCAAAATCTCTCCGGCTATCTATCTTGTTGCCTCCTTTTAAAACATTTTTAAAGCCTACCTTTTTGACCAAGCTTCAGTTATCTGCACTAATTTCTTAATATGGTTCACCTTCACTTTTTTTGAAAACAGTCCTGTTATATCTTGAAGCGTTAATGATGCTATGTAAATTTAATACATGAAGTAAATTAGTTTTTCACCTTGATTAATAAATTTATTTCACAGAGGTATACAGCACATAAACAGGCCCTTCCGCCCTCCATATCTATGCTGACCATCAAATACCTATCCAAACTAATCCCATTTACAAGTACTTGGTTGTAAATGCCCTGGCTTTTCAAGTGCCTGTCCAGATGCTACATAAATGCTGTGAGAGTACCTCCCTGCCTCTTCTCAGGCATTGTGTTCTAGATTGCAACCACCCTCTGGGTGAAAAAATTCTGCCTCTGATCCTTTCTAAATTTCTTATTACTTACTTTAAGTGCATGTCCTCTGGTCTTGGACACCTCTGCCATGGGGAAAGGTTTCCTTTCAGTTACTCTGTCTATGTCTCAAATAATGCTGTATACTTGTATAAGGTTCTCCCTCTCTTTCACCACCCCACCAGCACCACACCCCCCCCCACCCCCGACCTTCTCTGCTCTAAGGAAAACCCAGCCTATCAATTTTTCCTCATAACTGAAAAATTCCAACCCATGTGACATCCTGATGAATCTCTTCTACACTTTCTCCTGCGCAATCACATCCTTCCTATTGTGTGGCAACCAAAACTGCATACAATATTTCAGCTGTGGCCTGACTAATATTTTGCCAAGACTTACTGAGACTAAACTTGTATTCTATGCCCCTGTTAATGAAGGCAAGCATAAAGTATGATGCCTGCACCACCCCTGTGCTTATCTGTGCTGCCACCTTTGGGGATCTTTGGACTTGATCTCCACCAAGATCCCTTTGTTCCTCAATACTCTTTAGACCCTACCATTTCATGGAATAGGTCCTACCTTTATTAGATCCCACAAATTGTATCAATTTGCATTTATCAGGATTAAATTCTATCTGCCTTTGCCCTGCCCAATTTATCAACTGATCACTTTCATTCTGTAGCCAAAGACTATCTGCCTCACTATCAACAACCCAACCAATTTTACAGTCAAATGCAAACTTGCTAATCATTCCTCCAACAATGACATCCGAGGCATTAATGTATATAACAAACAGCAAAGGTCCCAGCACCGATCCATGTGCTGGTCACAGACTTCCAATCACAAAAGCAACCCTCCACCATCATCTTGTGTTTCCTATTATCAAGCCAATTTTGGATCCAACTTGCCTTGGATCCCACAGTCTCTGGCCTTTCGGACCAGTCTTCTGTGTTGGGCCTTATCTAAGGCCTTAATGAAGTCCATGTAAACCATTGTATTCATCAATATATTTAATTCAAAAAAAAATCTAAATTAAATTAGCCAGATAGACTCTCCCACCAACAAATCCTTGATCAATCCATGTCTTAGTGTAAATTAACCTGTCCCTCAAGATAGTTTTCCAGAAATTTCCCTAACACTGACGTTAGACCAAATTATTAGTATTTTTATTTCAAACAGTACTTTGGGTAAATTGAAAGGTTTTTTTTCAACATATGGTGTATTTACACTGCCCATAGTAGATACATGCTGTCAAAATATTTTAAGGAAGATTACCTACTTGGGAAATAACATTCTCTGAATGTAGTTTATTCCAAATTTGTCATACTGCAATGTCACCAAAGAACTTAGTGCACAATTTGATCTATTTCATTTGAGGTCCCCTCCAGTGCTACATTTTCTAAGGGTACTGCTTCTTGGTATCATGCAATCCCCATGTTGCTGGAACTAGACTGGAGTCGTACCTCATGCAAGTATGATGGTTGTGGTTGTTGGAGGCCAGACACCTCAGGCCCAGGACATTGCTGCAGGGGTTCTTCAGAGGAGTGCTCTAGACCTTCGGCTGCTTCATCAATTATCTTGCTTTCATCATACAGTCATAAAACAGTGATCTAGAAATTAAATAATCCAGAAGTAAAACATATGTTTTCAAAACATTGGAATCCATTATCAAGCTAGTGGCACAGGCTACTTAAGTTATAATATGATTTAGGAAAGTCAACATGCTTTTAAGAAAAGAAAATCATGTTTGACAAATCTGAATTTTCTGATAAAATGACGAGCAGAATGGTTAAAGGGATGTAGTACATCCAGATTATGAAAAAGCATTTGACCAGGCTGGAGGTAATAGTATGGAAAGAGAATTGATTAAAGCACAGAAATCAGTAGGAATAAATAGGTCACTTTCAGATTAGCAGGCTGTTACTTGTAGAATGACATGGCTATCAGTATGGGGCCCTCATCGATTCCCAGGTTATTAATAATTTGGGTAAAATGCAATGTCTCAGCTGAGGGGTATAGACATTAACAAGAAGAGAAAGAGAGTGGTAGATCTGGTATAATGTGGTGAGGAGAATAGAAAAGTTTTTTAAAACTCTGCAAAATTAGAAAATTTTGATGCACAGAGAGATCTTCGTGTGCTGATTATTGAATGGCAAAAATGTCTAAACACAACAGGCAAAGCAAACTCCAAGTCTGTTGCCATTTATTAGGAAGTCTTGCTGCAATTTTGTAAGGAATATTGTATGCAGTTTTGATCTTCATGCCTAAGAAAAGATACTTGGCTTGGAGTCAGTCCAGCATATTTTCACTACATTGATTTCTGATATGAGGGGATTGCTTTGAGGAGAGAATAGGTAAAATTGGCAAATAGTCACTGGAGTTTGGAAGACTGAACAATGATTTTATTGAATTGTACAAGGTTTGAGAGGGATTGACAGGGTGCCACGTGTCTGCTTCCTCAAGCTGCGGAATCCAGAATCGGGCAAAATCTTAGGATAAGAGTTACCTAACTCAGTTTGGACTGAAATGTGATTTTTTTTTACTGCATGTAAAGCTTCAGAATTCTTTATCTTCAAGATCAGTGAACTTTCAATCACTGATAATATTTAAGGCTGACATTGATTTTTGGACAGTATGGGATTTGGATGGGAAAGTGAGGAGGTACAGGATCAGCTACAAGCTTATTGAATGATGGAGCAGAATTCAGGACCCTTTGGCTAAATCTCACCGAACAGATCTTCCTGAAAAGTGGCACAGTGATGTACAGTAAAGAAGGAATGGTCTTGAAGGCCCTCAACTTGGACTCCAGATCCCAGGAAGTCTCATGACATTAGGTTCTAGTTGGGTAAGGAAACCCTCTTAGATAACCACTTAGTGCCATCCCTGAGTTCAGCTTATGGACACAGCTCTATGAATATCCTAAACCCCAATGATAGCAGAGGCCACATATGAGTGAGGTGAATGTGCTTAAAGTGTTTACAACCATTTTCAGCCAGGATTGCCAGTAGATCATTTGTATTGGTCTCTTCCTGCAGTTTCCACTGTTGTAAAATCCAGTCTTCCGCCGATTCAAATAATTCCCCATGACATCAAAAAAACAGATGGGAATACTAAATATGTAGCAAAGGCTATAGAACTTAACACCAGCAGTGTACTGCAGGTGAATTGTGAAGCTAAACATGCTCTTCTTGTACGGTTATGATATTGGCAAACACCCAGCAATGTGGAAATTTGTCCTGGTATGTTCTGTCCACAAAAAGCATACAGATGAAATATTGTCCTATCAGTTCCAGTCTTCAGCAAAGTGGAGGAAGCTGCCTTAGAAAGTGTTCTCAAGCTTCACATTCATCTATAAACCAGCTTACTGGTGTTTAGCTTGGGTTCCTCTGGGACTAATCTCCAGACAACTTTACAGGATGTAAGCTGAGTTTTGGAAGTGAGGCAGAATTGCTTATTTTTGCAGTCAAATTTTGCCTTGGTATCATATGGCATTAAGGTTTCCTTGTCGAATTGAAGAAAATGGGAATCCAGGGGCATTCTCTCCTCTAGCTAGAGTTTACACACAAGATCTTGCACAAAAGACAATGGTTCAGTTGTTCCTTAGGGCAATATCCAAAATGCAGCCTTCCATACCTTTCCCCATAAGGTAAGATCAGAAGTATATAACTATATTCAACTCCACAGCTCATTTAAAAAATGACTATTTTCAATAGGACTTGGATAACATTCAGGCAGTCTTGTAAATGGTAAATAATATTGACTGTCAGGGAATGGCCATTTCCAACAAGAAAGAATCTAACAACCTACACTTGACACTCAGTGGGATTACCATCACCCAGACCTTCATCTTCAACAAAATGGCAGTCAGCATTGTCTGGAAATAACTAGACAGTCAAGTAAATATTGTGGTATCAAGAGTAGCTGAGAGGTTGTGAATCTCATCGTATGTGATTTGCTTCCTGACTCCCCCAAAACCTTTCCACCATCTACAGGGCAAAAGTAAGGAGTGTAATGGTGCACTCTCAACTTGCTGGGATGTGCAGCTCTCTACGCTATCCAGCCTTAAACAGCCAATTTGATTGGCATGCAGTCCTCTGCCCTTAACATTTATTCCCTCCATTATCAGCACATTGTGATGCAGTGGGTACATCTAGAAAGTACTTTGCAGCAACTTCTAATACAACATCTCCCTACCCAGCACATATACCAAGAATAAAGGCAGTAGCCGTATTGGAGTGCCAGCATCTGTGAGTTTTCTTTTCAAGTTGCACCACATTGAAATTAAAATGCAGCAGTGATGATCCCAAAGTGGGAACTCTTTGGCTGATTGTATTGTGGGGAAAACCATTAGAAGGACTGCAATAGTTCAAGGAGCTTCACCATCACCTTTGAGGTCATCTGGGAACAGCAATAAATGTAGCTTTGCCCACATCCTGAAAGTAAAATAAAAAGTGAGGACATTTGTAGATGGTTGAACAGTGTTTACTTTTGGTTCCAATTAGATAATCAAGCAGCCAGCAAATCTCAAAAACATTCAGACATGGGTGGAAAAGTGGCAAGTGACACTTGTGCCACACATATGCCAAGCACTGACCATCTGTAACATGTGAATTGGGTCTGTAACATTCAATGGTATTTTCTAGTGCTAAATCCTTCCATCAACAGCAGCATGCATTGTAGTTACAAGAGCAGGTCAGAGAATGGATATATGTGTAAATAATTTACATCTTTTCCACCATCCACTTAATGGACTAATCTCCACTTGCCTGGATAAATGTGCCTCCAATAGCACTCAGAATTCTTATGATCTTGGGCAAAGCAATGTGCAACAATCATCTACAAATACACTGCAACAACTTGCTAAGGTGCTTTTCTCAAAGTCCTTTACTATAGGCTGGGAGGACTAGAACTGAACGAGCTTGGGTGCATCACTATCCGATAGTATCCTTCTAATTTGCAGACCTTCCTAACTTTGAATTATATTACTCTTGTGGTCAATAGATCAAACTTGTGGAATTTCTCAATCTATAGCAATGTGGGTGATTGTCATTGGAAGTTCGATGGCAGTTCGAGAAGCTGATATTATCATCTTCAGGGGCAATTAAGAATAGCAGGGCCAGAATTCAATGCCCAATCAACCCATATGTGTAATCTTTCTAAAAACAAAAGGTTGCTAATGCATTTCATTCAGCCAGCCATTCTCTCATGTGTAAATCTCAACAGCATTTGCCAGTAGGATGTTCAACACAACTGACTTGACCATAATTTAGCTTCAATATAAAGGAATTAAATTGCTGAACCCAGTTGTGTATTAATTTCATCAAAGGCAGAAACCTAGAGGAAAGAGGATAGGAATTCAGTGCAAGGACACCAAAGAATAAGAATGGCTACACAAAAGGTGATCTTAAATTTTCATTTTATACATGTGCTAAGATTAAAATTGTCTTCCTCCAATAAAGGAGCAGCTTGCTTGTAATTATGCAATAAAACACAGAACTAGTTTATGATAAAATGATTTTGAATATTTTTTCACATTGATGTACAGATGGAACACCTTGGTGTTTGTAATTGCCCTAGATTGCAGAGTGAACTTTAATTTCATAAATATGTGGACCATCAACATGATAGTCTGAAGTGTTACTCCGTGTGTAATGCATTTACTAACAAATGTGCAAGATTGATTTCTAGAACAATCTCTTAAATACTAACTATTGAAGTGTTTCATATATATCTGGTGATCCACTTGGCAGTTAGAATAAGGCTTTTAGCGCAGAATATGGTAATCTGTACACTTGCATATTTCATTGTTGTATATTCAGCAATGAACAATATCTGAATAAATTCATATCTTCTTTCTACTAGCAGAACTGGGATTGTTGCATCTATGGTCAAAGATCCAGTAAAAATCAAATATTTAAGAAAAGGATATTGTTTAAGAACCCCTTGTTTACGACGCAAAATGTATCTGCGGAATTTAGTTCTCTCAAACAACTATATAATTGATGAGAAGGCGAGCTTGAATTCTATTTAAAAATGTGGCAAGAGAAGCAATATCTAAAAGCGTTAATGTGTTGTTTGAGAATTGAGTTGATTTTTGATGGCACTTGAATATCTGGAGCTTGGGAACTGTTGAAAAGCAAGAGCACTTGCAAGGAAGCAATAATGCCATGATAAGTGCACAGGTGGCTTTGAAGTTTTAGCCCTTCAACAGCATTTTTCAGTATATTGTATTTTCTTGTCCATGACTTGAACATTGTATGCCTGTCTACCTTAACCCCTGACTCCAGTCAGCTTGTGAGATGTCATTGCTTAGTTGCAGTATTACCTAAAAGTTGTTATTACTAAAGGTGTAGATTTGTTGATACTGTAGAGCAAAATTCTGTGACATCTTTGTGGTGAATTATGATCTGTCAACTGTGAGGAATGTTGAGTTCTCATGGATGAAACTGAAACAATTTTAGGTATTTTGTTAGAAAGCCTAATGGCAAGATTAAGTGTCAAATGTGATAGCCTAACCAAGCATAATTCTCTCAATGCAGCAAAATTAAAATCATAGATTATACAACTTCAAAAGGAACATGCATTCATTTGTGGTTTAAAAAGACACTGAGTTAAATTTCGGGTAAAAATATTAACAGCGCAGCTACATTGGTGCTAGATGCAGCTAGATTTGTATGTCTGTTTATACAATTGTTGAAACTCATTGAGTGCCAAATGATTTGAAAGACAGGGTTATCACTAGGTTAATAGATTGTTTACCAATCTGTCCAAATCTAGGTGCATCAATTGTATTCTGAGTAAATATGAGCTGTTGAAAAATATGAACGTGTTTAAATTGTTTTAAGTTAGATTAGCAAAAGCACTGTATTTAGGTAATTATTTTATATGCTGGAAATGGACAAAGTTGATCAACATTTAAAACTGACATTTAGTTTGTTTTATATGCACCTTGTATTAGAATTTAATTTACATTCATTTCTATGTTCCATATAGTTTCAGCATTAATTATGTTAGTGTTATAAAGTGTTCCTTAATCATTTTATAGCCCATAATTTTTAATGAAGTATTGAATACAGAAAACCTAGATCAAACTGTACTTGGAAAGTGCAATAATTTGGCAAACAATGTTTTAAAATAAAAGTTATTCAAAATGCAACCAAATGAAGTGAGTTGATGAAATTTAAGAGATGAGCCTTGATAAACTGAATAGATATTCTCATCCTTGAGATTTAACTGCAAAGCACCATGATTCATATGTTGCTTTAAACTGGTAAAGCTGGGTACGAAGAGTTAGCTCACAGTTAGCCAGGATATAATTGATGGCAGGTCAGACTCTGGGGTTTTATAGAATACTGCACTTCCCATGTTCCCAACTGTAGAACCAGTATGTGCTGAAGAACTAGAACTCCAGACATATTCTTGTAATTAAGATGGGAATTTAGATTACAAGGAGTCAATGGAGTTCCACTGATAGGTTTTCAAAGAATCACTAAGATGCACAAGCGTTGGAAGAATGCACTTTTAGACAAGAGACTGCGGAGAATTTACTAGCATTTTATTTGCAGTGTCAGAGATGGGAAGAGTTGCTGAATGGTTCATATGTGATTCTCTGTGTTATATCTTTTGAAAGGCATAATCTAAATGAGAATTTGAATCTTTGTTCTGGGATTCAATTCTCACTTTATAAGAGTTGAATTCAAAGTTAGGACACCTTAATTTGTATAAGTAGAAATCTTTGCAACTGAAAGTCAACAATAACATCACTATCTTGATAGAGTAAATTAAAAACAGGTTTGGTTATTTGTCAAGGTTATAATTTTATTTACTTATTAATCTTAAAGATTCTTAATTATTGAATATATATTGTAAAGCAAGTGGTGGAGGTTGCATAGGAGTCTGAAGCACTTGCAACCAGAAATGCCAAGAGGATGATGCATTTTGGCTTCCCATAGTCATCAGAAAAGCCAGTCTTCAGTTAATTTCACTTCACGTGATATTTTGAAAAGTCCTGAGTACACTGCAAAGCCTATGGTGCCATCAGCAACCAGGCTGTAATGTTGAATTCAAGTGCTCCAAAAGTAACCATGCTTTCAGCTATTGCAGCAACACCTAACGCATACCAAAGAGTGGAAAGTTACCCAGAAGTAACTTGCCCACCACAAACAGGACACATCCAACCTGGCCTCTCACCATATTCTTATTTCATCTGCTGACTAATAGAAGGATTCACTGAAAATGTTATAAAGGGGTACTTAAACGAGCAGGTTGTTATGTCCTCCCATGGCTGTTGGGCTTCTGACCTGATTACAGCCTAGATACAAGCGTGCTGAATTTTGAACATGAAGTGAGAATGAGAAAGGAGTATTTGGCTTGATTATAGCATCAAGGGGCCCTAGTAAAATTGAAGTCAATGGGAATCACATAACGACTCTGTGGATGCTCTGGCCTTAATATGGAGGAAGGTGGTTATGATTATTGAAGTCAATAATTTCTTTTCAGTCCCAGGACCCTTGGAGGAGTTTCACAGCAATGATTTGTTTATAGATCCAACCATCTTCAGCTGCTGCAGCAATGATTTGTTTGGCCCATTTAAAAAAAAAATCACCAACTCAGAGAACGTTTGCTGATTGCATGAGGTTCATTTCAATGTGCAGAAGTCCATACCCCCATATTATATTGTAGAATGGTTGGACAACATTCAGGCTAGGGGTGATATGACATATACTATTCACACCACACAAGTGTCAGGCAATGGCCATCCTGAACGAGAGAAAATCTAACCATCTTCTCTTGATATTCCAAAACTGGCTGTGCCTTTAGCCATGATATTTCCAGTACAGCTCTCGCATTCAGCATGTACCTGACAGAGGGTACAGTGAACAATTGCCCATATTCCCTAACATCAACATCCTGGATATTACCATTCACTAGAAACCTGGTCTCACGTGCACTGTGACAATAGGAACATGTTAGAGGCTTCATATTTTGTGGCAAAACTCTCCTCCCAAACTCTTTCCTTCATCTACAAGACACTGGTCCAGAACATAATGAAATACTCCCCACTTGCTAGGATGAGTGCAGCTCCAACAATGGTCCAGAAGTTCCAGGAAAAAGTAACCCACTTGATTACCTCCCATTCACCATTATAAATGTTTTCAAGAGCAGTAGACATGTAGAAACACCACCACAAGCTTTCCTCCTGAAGTGTCAAACTAGATTCTGTGCTCAAGGCTTGAGCAATGTCTTGAACCTGAACCTATTCAGAGGCAGAAGTCCCAACAGTGAGTCACAGTCAGCATTTGTTATTCCTAGATATTCAACAGCACCTTCCAAACCAATGACATCATCACCTAGAATGACAAGGTTTAGACAACGGGGACTTGGGAATGCCATGTTCTCCTGTTCTGTTCCAAATCACAGCTATCCAGACTTCAAAATATGTCCCAACTTTATCATTGCTGGATCATAAGTCTGGAATTCCCTACCTGACAGCACAATGGACTCCACCCAATGCTTTCTTTATTTTCTGTATCAGTTTCCATCCATGACTGACCAGCCTCTGTCTCAAAACAACCCCATCCTCCATCTTCCACATTTCACTTGGTTCCACATTTCATCTACCAGCCCATCTCACTCCTCCTTTTCACCTCTTAATACTGGCTATCTTTCCTCTACACTCTCAGTCCTGATGCAGGGTCTCAACCTGAAACATCAACCATCCCTTTGCCTACGCACATGCTGTCTGACCCACTAAGTTCCTCCAGCACAATGGACTTTCAGTGATGCAAGAAGTTAGAGTACGGCAACAAACCCTGGCTTTCCAATGATGAATTTAAAAAAAAAGGACCCAAACTTGAAAAATTATGAAACTGTCGCATCCAACAGAATGTGTTAAACTCATAAGTCTCCTTGCTTTCGGGGCAAGTAGGTATGGGCAATAAATACCAGCATTTCGGGTAGTGCTTGCAGCCTATGAACAAATGATTTATTATTTTAAAAAAAACAGCAGGCTAAAACATCATCACAGAATACTACATTTTGAGCATGAAAATATATAAATTGCTCAAGTGTTTTAATTTACTGATCCTGCATTTATAAATGTGTGATGAATTTTGAGGAATTTTGGTGTTGTGTGTGACTTTAACTATCCATTTTGCTGCAAAGTGTGCAGAAGGAGTCAGTTTGATAGCTACACCGTGTCATATATCTGAACTTCACCTTTCTGACCAAATGTATATTTTTATCTAATTTCCTAAATTATTCTAAACAAGCTATTCCTCTGAAGGAAGGATGCTAAAATGATCTTGTTAATATTGGGCATTATGATGCTTAGTTTTAAAAAGATGTTAGAATAGTTTTCTTCTTGTTGATTTTGGTAGGTGCTGGGAAAGCCTGGCAAGAGTGATACAAAGGTGCTGAGGCAGAAAGTTTAGATTTATTTCATTTCTTTCCTGATACCTAGATGTATAACAGACCCTAGGGTGAATCAGCTTCTTGTGAAGCAGGTGTTTCTCCCCCCCACACACACACACAACCCCACCACCCCCCCCCCCATTTGAAGCTCGCTCTTTAAGACTATTTTGGGGTATCTCTAAATAAATATTCTTACTACTTTGTTTCTGTATTGCTGCAAATATTCAAGCATTTCTTCAAGATTCTCCAAAAATTTTATATGTACGAAAAGGAGCCCAGCAGTTTTATCTGAAGATCCTCAGAGATTTGTGAAAATGAAACTGGTTCACTATATTAGACAGCATATCCAAGGCACAGAACATTCCTGCAATCCCTTCCCTGAAGAACACCAACAGTACATTCTTTTTCTCAGACTGAAATACATCAAGGGCTTGGGGTCAGTCCTCTATAGTCCTCAATGAAGAATCCAAGAAAAAAATAAATGACTTCTTTGATGTTAGTTGGAACTGTAATGTTGTCCACACTGCCTGAGGAAAGCTTTACTAGCCCTTCCAAGCTAGTTCATCAGTCAACCATAGAGATATTGTAAAGTCAAATACAGAAAACCCCATGATATAAATAGCTTCATTAGATTCAGGATTGACTATTGAGTTAAATGAAAAGGGATACCAAAATATTGCTGTTTAGGCATTTAATTGAAGAATCAAGATTTGCCTTAGAAGTTTGAGCTTTATCTGCCAAAATATAGTAGATTCCCCCATTTTCATTTGGAAGATTTCAAAGAGTTGCTTTGAGCCAGCAAAATCGTTGAGACCTATAAGTAATTTGGCTGGAGCAGACTGGACAACCAAGACAACTGAATTAGGACACCATCCAAAGCTGGTACCAATTGCCTTTCTGAAGCAAAGGTTGAAATCGAGGCTTGTAGTCTTTGGGTCAAAGCATATCTCCATAATGATATTTGAGTCAAATCGTTTCATGATGGACGATTTCAAAGAAGGGTGATATTCATCCAAGAACTTTCCAGAGTAAAGCCTTTGATGATGGGTCTGTTTCAGTGAAACAATTCCTCATAAGAGAATGGATTCCAGAGGATACAGAGAACTTCTAATGTTGCGTGTAGTCCGTGTATTTTGACTGAGCAGAGGTGACTAAGTCAAAGACCTACCTGGATTCATGAGTGTTAGTTAGGGCAACTGTAGATCCAAGGTCAGAGGTTCCTCTTGATGACACCTTTCTGACCAAGGTTGGAACAGCAATGGAAGACTTGATAGCAGATGTTGCAGCATTATGCAGTACCAGGGCTGCCTCCAACATCTGCTGAGGTTACTGCAATACCATGTATTACCAGAGTCTTCACGGGTTTTGAGGCAAGAACTGATTTCATTGGTTTGAAACAATCGATGGTACAACCAATTACAGTTTCTTCTGGTGCTAGATGAATCTCTCTGACCCGGAGTGTTTGTGCTTCATTTTAGGTTTGGACTGAAGACAGACTCCTGGTGAGTTCAGGTGCATCCTGCAAAAACTTCTTGTGTTCAGAAAAGTCCACAACAGAATGTGCAATGTTTGAAGCCTGGTCTATGAATGTAGTGGAGTACTTTTAATTGAAAAAAAATCAACACAGAAACAAAGGATCCAAAACTTCACAAGTTGGAATAATCAGATTCCAAGGCAGAAAAGATTTAGAACTGATCGTACTGAGAAAGTAAAATCTTCCATCTGAAAAGGAAAAGAAAACTGAAAATTCTCTTGCAAGCTGGGTTTTATATAGCATTGAAAATGAAATATCATGTGACTTTATAGTATAAAACTCTTGGACAAATTCAGTCCCATCTTTCTCCACTGTAAAATGACGATACAAACTATTTGCCTGATAAATTAAAAAATGCATAATTTTCCAGTGCCATTCATTTCATTGCAAAATGTGCAATTTTGCAGCCCTTAAACTTGATTAAGATGTTGTTTACTGGAAATATTCCACGTAAGATGGTTAAGGAACGTAATCTATTGAACAACATAGTTTTAATAAACACAAGTTTGAAAGATTTGGGCAAAACAAATAGTTTTTTTTAAAAAAACATCCTCATGCTTTTCAAAGTGGAATAATGAAGAATGGCTTGGATATCTCATCGCTTTCTCTTGTATCAATTGTTTCTCTATCATAATGACCAACAAACCTGCCTTTTACATAAGACATGCACCTCCATTAGCTAGGTTGGATTCATTTTTATTTTCCTCTGCTACCACTGAATGATTAACTTTACTCTTAGGTGGTGGTCCAACAAGCTAGCCATTTTTACAACTTTTAAAAGACATTTAAACATGACATTTGAGACTGCAATATGCAGGTAGACCGGGAAAATCAGGTTGGTAGTGGACCCCAAGAAAAGGAATTTATGGAATGTCTACAAGATGGCTTTTTAGAGCAGCTTGTGGTAGAGCCCACTAGAGAACAGGCAGTTCTTGGTTTGGTGTTGTGTAATGAGGCAGACTTGATTAGGGAGCTTAAAATGAATAAACCCTTAAGAGCAGTGACCATAATGAGATATAATTTACCCTGCAGTTTGAGAGGGAGAAGCTGAAATCAGGTATAACGGTACCATTGAGGCATGAGGGAGGAGCTCCACTAACTTTACCAGGAAAGTTAGTGGAGCAGCAATGGCAAGATTTTCTGGGAGTAATTCAAGAGACACAGCAAAATTCCATTCCAAAGAAGAAGGGGAGGATTAGGCAACCATGGCTGACAAGGGAAGTCAGCGACAACATAAAAGCCAAAGAGAAGGTAGACAATATGGCAAAGATTAGTGGGAAGCCAGAGGACTGGAAAGTCTTTAAAAACCAACAGGACAACTAAAAGCAAAAAGGGGGAAGAAATGAAATATGAGGGTAAACTAGCCAATATTATAAAAGAAGATTGCAGAAGTTTTTTTAGATACACAGGCAGTAAGAGAGAGGCAAGAGTGGACATTGGACCACTGGAAAATGATGCTGGAGAAGGAGCAATGGAGAACAAAGAAATGGTGGAGGAACTGAATAGGCACTTTGCATCAGTCTTCACAGTGAAAGACACCAGTAACGTGCCAGAAATTCGAGAGTCAGGGGCAGAGGTGAGTGTAGTGGCCATTACTAAGGAGAAGGTGCTGGGGAAGCTGAAAGACCTGAAGGTGGATAAATCATCTGGGCCAAGTGGACCACACCCCAGAGTTCTGAAAGAAATAGCTGAAGAGATTGTGGAGGCATTAGTAGTGATCTATCAAAAATCACTGGGGTCAGGGAGTGTCCCAGAGGACTGGAAAAAAAATCACAGATATAACACCCCTGTATAAGTAGGGAGGGAGGCAAAATACAGGAAATTATAGACCAATTGGCCTGACCTCAATGTTTGTTGAGATTTTAGAGTCCATTATTAAGGATGAAATTTTGGAGTACTTGGAAATACATGATAAAATAGGACAAAGCACGCACAGTTTCGTTAAGGGGGGATTTTGCCTGACAAATCTGTTAGAATCCTTTGAGGAGGTTACAAGCAGTTTAGACACTTTGGTAGGAAGAATAAAGGTGTGGACTATCTTCTAAATGGGGAGAGAATTCAGAAATCAGAGACGCAAAGTGACTTGGAAGTCCTAGTTCAGGATTCCCTCAAGGTTAACTTGCAGGTTGAGTCGGTAGTAAGGAAGGCAAATTTTGACAGGACTAGAATATAAAAGCAAGGATGTAGTGCTGAGGCTTTAAGGCATTGGTCAGATATGATTTGGAATATTGTGAGCAATTTTGGACCCTGAATCTAAGGAAAGATGTGCTGGCCCGGAAGACGGTCTATAGGAGGTTCACAAGAATGATCTTGGGAATGAAAAGCTTAACATAGGAGCGTTTGATAGCTCTGGACCTGTACTCTATGAAATTCAGAAGGGTGGAGGGGTGGGGGGAAGAATGTCATTGAAAACTACTGAATACTGAAAGGCCTGGATAGAGTGGATGCAGAGAGTATGTTTCTATTAGTAGGAGAGTCTGGGATCAGAGGGTACAGCCTCAAAATAAAGGGATATCCCTTTAGAACTGAGATGAGGGGGAATTTCTTCAGCCAGAGAGTAGTGAATCTGAGGAATTCATTGCCACAGAGGGCGTGGTGGCCAAGTCATTGGGTGTATTTAAGGCAGAGATCGATAGATTCTTGATTGGTAAGGGGGTGAAGGGTTACAAGGAGGAGGCGGGAGAATGAGGTTGAGAAAAAAAAAGTCAGCCTCGATTGAATGACGGAGCAGACACAATTAGCCAAATGGCCTAATCCTGCTCTATTGGTCTATTTAGACAGATACATAGATAGGAAAGGTTTAGAGGGTTATGGACCAAACATAGGCAAATAGGACTAGCTCAGACAAGCACCTTGGCTAGCATGTACGAGTTGGACCAAAGAGCTTGTTTCTGTGGACTCGATATTTCATTAAAGGCTAACCAAATTGGTACAACTTCTAGATTTAGAGTCTGACTGCTTAAGATAGTTGGCCAGCTTTAGTTTGATTTATTGCTAGACATATTGTATGTTAGCATTGGCAGCAGAGTGTTTAAAAGACATGTTACAAGCTTGTAGGGCTATCAAACCTTTGGTATTTCTTTTCATTTACTCCTCCTATGGATGTTGGCTCCTTACTGAAGTATGCTAGAATCTCTGCCAGCTATTCTTATTTTCTCTAAACTCACTCTCAAGATTTATGTGAAAGTTTTGATATTATTTACAATATTCTATTCAAATGCAGTGGACATCATTGCTGAGCCCAACATCGCATATGTTGCAATTTCAATAAAGGGTGATGTCTGTGAAGAGCAGGAATAACAGTTGATTTTCCCACAATGATATACCTCAGTACTGAATACATTTAGCAACTGAGCATTCACATCAATCACCCTTGGGGGAGAAAACTCAAATCCCACTTCAACTATGTCAAAAATGGCTGATGCTTTATCCCAAGATGATGCTCCTGGTTCTGTGGTCACTAGCCTAACGAAACAGCCTCTCAGAATTTATCCTGTCAGTCCTTCGCAGGATCTTTTTCAGCTGCTGCTCTTCTAAACTCTGGAAATTATAGCTAAATTCACCTTGATCTCATCTCATTTACAAAGCACTTATCCAATCAATCACTTGAAATTGTTGCATTTTCTCTTAGGCTTTCTTGAGTACAAAGAGCAAATCTGCACACAGATGTAGAGTGACCAAAGCCCCATATATTTGCAGCAAAACTTCCTTACTTTTGTAATCCAGCCCCCTTTCTATAAACCTCACTATATTATTTGGCTTCCTAATTGCTCGCTATATCTGCATGTTAGTGCTCCATAGAAAACTTCAGTCTTGCAGAACACCAACATTTGATGGCTTTTCACCATTTAAAAAAAATTATGTACTTCTTACCATGTGAACAACTGTAAATTTTCCAATGTTACAGCCCCTCTACCACTGGCTTTGCATCCTCCTCAAAACTTGCTTTCCCTCTAATCTTCATCATGTTTGAAAATTTGGATATACTGTATTACTCTTGGTTCCTTCAACTTTGTCATTAATTTAGTGTGTAAATAGCTGGAGCCCGAGCAGTAATTGTTGTGCCATGCCAATTAACAATTAACCAAACTGAAGATGACAAATTTATTCTAAATCTGTCTGTTAACTATTCCTCTATCAACACCAGTATAATTTCCCAGTCTCATAAGCTCTTATTTTGAGTGTAACTTTTTTGTGGCCACTTTTTGAAAACACAATTTTGCTACCACCTCTAATTCCTGTTTATCTATTCTGTTAGTTAAATCACAAAATAAAATTTTTCAATTTCCCTTTGAAACCATGTTGAGGCAAACAAATCGTAAATTTGGATGTGCCCTATTACGACTCTTTAAAACAAAAAGGCACCTTCTGATTTCCTATGACAGTCATCAGGCTAACCAATCCCATTTTCTTTCTTCCTTCCCCTTCCTTGAATAGCAGTGTTACATTTGTTACCTTTTAATCCACTATTTCTGCAACCACCTCATTTCAAACCCTTGGATCTAAACTCCAGGGGATGTATTAAGTCTAATGAATGCTCCAGTACTTTCTCTTAATAACATTAATTGCTTTTAGTTACTCACTTCCATTAGACCATTGTTTCCTCTAGCATTTCTGGTACAGTAATTTTGTTTTTTTTGAAGACGTACTGAATGTTTGCTTAATGTCTCAGCCACAACTCTGCTTTATCTTATCCCCAAAGCACCCATATTTTCTTTTGATACTTTTCCTTTATATATCCTTTCTTACAGCTTGGTTTTATTATTTCATGCTGCTCAACATTCATTGTATTTTTCTTTTTATCAGGTTTTTCAGAATCCAACAAAGCATGACCTGTACCTCCTAATCCTCAATTTTACTACTGCTGATGATGTTGTATTAGATTAAAAAGAGATTTACAATCTCCATAGATGGCTACAGATAGGTCATTTTTTCATTAGGGATTTTATTTCTCATTGTGAAGTATATTCATTGAGCACAATGAAATATTTCTTTAAAAGTTTTTCATTTCTTATCTATTGTCAGACCTTTAAATCTACTTTCCTAACTTGACTTAGCCAACTGTTTCTTTAGAGTTAGACAATTGGCTGTAAGTTTAAAGACTATTATTATATTTTTAATGCAAGTACATCACTCTCAAGACTAATGAATTTCTGTCAAATAAGATCATAGTACTAAAGGGTTCCTTATTATAAGACTACTCTCTTTCATAGTACAAGACAAGATCTAAAATTTCTTGATTAGTTCCACAAAATATCCTTTCAGAAAATGGTCTGAAATGTTTTGTCGTGTTGCCAAAAGTCCCAAATTGAGATCAATACATTTTGGACAAATTTAGGGCAAAGACAATGTGCTTCTGTTGCTCCCTTGATCCATGGAATTCCCAGAACTTTGGTTATTTTATAGCTTGGAAAAATGTTGGTTCCATGTAAGTGTACCAAAATTGCATGTATAAGGTGTGTATTTCATTCCAGGCTAAATGAACATTCCCTCAGTTTGTCTGTAAAGATCTGATGTGAAATAAATTTGAATGGTTATGACCCAATTTCTAGCTATGGACAGGGCAGTTTGTATATGAAAAATATGGTCCAATTTAACATGCAATTACTTAACTGAAACTGCTGGATCCTCAAAATGAAATTTTTATTATTTAGGGTAAATAATTGCTCAATTTATTGAATACAAAATTCACAAAAAGCAGCATTTCAAACATATACTAAATATTGGAGTATCCATAAAACTGAATGCTGTGATTTTAATTTTAAAATGTTTGAAATATTAACTTAAGGCAAGTTAGATTTTCCTCATTATTTTAAAGAAAGTTGCATGGAACTTTACCTTCCATTTCTTAAGTTCAGTGCCTAGTAATGTCCACTTTACATTTTTTGTTAAATCAGCTCTGATTAGCCAGCTCACTTCCTACCTTTGTTGTTTCCTTTGTTTCAGTTTAGGACCCTGGATTGAACTACTGCACTTTCCATCTTAAGAAGGATTATATCACTCTTCCCTAAAAGATCCTGCAAAACAGCATTAACTAACCCCTTCTCGTTGTGCAATACTCAGTCTGTTCTCTAGTTGGCTCCTCGATGTACTGGTTTTAAAAAAAGATCATCCTATACACACATCAGAAATTCATCCTTCATAGTATTATTATCAATTTGGTTTGACCTGCCTATATGTAGACTAAAGTCATCCATGATTACTTTGGAATATCCTTATTACATGCATCTCTACTGTTCATTTTCATCGCCAAACCTCAAGAAAGATGTATTGACTTGAAAGCAGTACAGATTCATCAAATTGATTCCATAGAATACAGGGTTAAATTATGAAGACATTAAATAGCTTATTTTGATCACCTCTCAATCTTCCAAATTCCAGGGAATATAACTCTAAATTTGAGTTATATTCCCTGGAATTTGGAAGATTGAGAGGTGATCAAAATAATCTATTTAATGTGATTAACAGAATCAATATAGAGAACCTACTTCCTCTGATGAGGGAATCCAGAACAAGGAGGTATTATCTTAAAATTAGAGGTTAGGACATTTAGGAAAGGTGTCAGAAAGTGCAGTTTTCATATAAAGGGTGTTGGAAATTGCTTTCCCATTTGTACGTTTGTGAGAAGGGAGTCATTTTGGAAGTTTTGGGACAAAAGCTAATAGATTTATTGTAGGTAAAGGATACCAACTGATTGTGGAACAAACCAATATGAATTTGAGTTCCAGATCAATCATGAACTAATTGAGTGGTTGAACAGGTTTGTAGGGCTAGATGAACTCCTCTTTCTTTGTGAGTTTTACACTTGTACAGAGAATGGAGTGTCGAAAAGAAACTTAAACATAGCCAGCTTAAAGAAGTTTAGACTTTGTTCATGTAATTTTTTTTTGAAAAAAGTCAAGTAACAGGAGTAGTTGGATGTAAAGTGATTACAGTTGATTTAAAAAGTTGATAGAATATAAAAGAGAATTTGCATGCGCTTGTTAACCAATAATATAAAGAATACATTGTGCATAAACAAAATTTGATTCTGATCTGGTTTCTCCAAGTTTGAACTGGCATATGCTGATTGCCCTTGCAGTGTATAATTTTTATTTTGTGTTTACAATTTGCTTGACAATTTACTCATTAAGTGAAAATTGATGTTTTTAAAGTGACAAATTTCATTTCAAGTCAAGAAACATTTTTTGAATAATTTTGGGTGCAAATTTGACCCACACATTTAAAACTATTCACTTGTTCAACACTATAAAAGTATGTAAGTTAACTTGATTAATGTACCAAATTTAAGCTCATAATGTTATTTCTTGATGCAGAATGATGACCATTTTTTTGGTGGCAGGCATTGGGGGACTGACAGTGTTTTCTTCTTGCAAAATACACTTCTGTGACTTTCATTTTATTCTTTTTGGAGAAATGATTGATTAATACTATTTTTTCTGTCTTTTAAATAAAAAAAGAACCTTATAGCAAAGGCGTGAGAGCTTTGGGTGATTGAAGGTTTTGATAAAGTCATTTCATTTTTTTGTTTCTACAAGTCTTTGTGCTCTTTTAACTCAGTTTTGAAATTAGCAGGTTGGTTACTCTTTAAATTTCCACCAATAATGAACAAAATGATCAAAGTAAAATCACTATCCTGAGGAGAAAAGCAAGAAATATAGTGTGGGTATTCTAAAGCGTAGGACAGAAATAGCCAAAAACATGATGACTGATGTCGGAGTGAATAAGAGCCGGAAAGTGTCAAAATTAGTGAAACACGTGCCTGGAGAGCTGAAAGAACATAAGAAATAGGAGTAGGAGTAGGCCATCTGGCCTGTCGAGCTTGCTCTGCCATTCAATAAGATCATGGCTGATCTGGCCATGGACTCAGATCCACCTGTCTGCCTTTTCCCCATAACCCTTAATTCCCCTACTATGCAAAAATCTATCTAACTGTGTCTTATACATATTTAATGAGGTAGCCCCTACTGCTTCCCTTAGCAGAGAATTCCACAAGAGGTTGTCAAGAAAGCAGGAATTAAAACAATGAGATTTTAAGATTTGAGGTATTGAAATGGAAGCTTGTGTAGGCTGTACAGGACTTTGAGAGATTTAAAAAAATAGGCATCAGAGTTTTGATGGATATCAAATGTACAGGGATTAGAAAATGGAGGGCCAACCAAGAGAGCACCAGAACAGTTAGAACTAGAAGTGATAAAGATACAACTATGCTTGAAATTGGAAAAAACAAAATCAAAAGCTTTGGGGAAAAAAAAGAAAAAGTTGTTAAATAGATTGCTCTTTCAAAGAGCCAGCCCAGTCAGGATCTCCTCTGCAGCATCCTTCATCCTTCTCACAGTCAGCCTTCAGGAAACTCCTAACAACTCCAATCCAAAATCTAAGGTAAATTGGCTGTCAACAGTTTTTTTTCCCCAGCAAACTTTGCTTCCACTATTTTCCTGACAAATAATTGAATGTGTATGAACAACACAGTTATCTACTGTGAGATATATGTTAAGCAGTCTCTGTAGGTAGGTTCAACCTTCTGAGTGAAAAGGTGATTTTAGGATCCAGTCTATTATTTAAGTACTTGAAACAATACAAACTGGCAGGGCATTGAAAAGGAAGTAATTCATAGTCAGGGTCCATCTGCTTGCTCGAGTGAAAGTTGTATATGAAAAAAACATGGCTCTGTTTCCAAGAAAAGTCTGGGTTTTATCATGTTTGCTTCTAAATGACCATTGAACTACCTTGTCACAAGCTCAGTTGCGGTTTATGAGACATTGATGGTAGCAACTGCTGGAGGAACTCACTGGCTCGAGCAGCATCTGTGGTGGGAAAAAGGAATTGTCAACTTTGAATCGAGACCTTGCATCGGGACTGAGTGTAGAGGGAAGATAGCCACTTTAAAGAGGAGAGGGGGAGGGGTGGAACAGGGGCCAGTAGATGATAGGTGGACTGAGGAGGGGTGAGGAATGATAGGTAGAAGGAACCAAGTGAAGGAGGGAGAGGGGTGAAGTTGGGAGACAGAGGCAGGGGGGTAATAGGTGGAAGCAGACAAGGAAAAAGAAACAAAAAGAAGGGGAAGGTGAAGACGAGGCTGGAGGGTGATAGGTGGAGACATAAAACCTACAAGTGCTGGAATGGGATAAGCAAGGGAAGTGAAGGGAAATGGGAGAGATGAAGGGCAGGTGGAAACAGATTTGGTGGGGGGGGGGGTGGTGGTCCAGTGGGTGAAGTGTATGGGTAGTACATAGATGGAACCAGGGGGAAGAGGGGGCAAAAATGGGAGGAACAAAGGTGGATTGGAAGGGGGGGGTTGAAAAAAAACATAGGAAGGTAAGAGTCACCTGAAATTGGAAAATTCAAATGTTCATACCATTGGGTTGTAGACTACCCAGGCAGAATATGATGTGTTATTCTTCTAGTTTGCATTTGGACTCACCTTGACAGTGGGGAAGGTCGAGGATGGGCAGGTTGGTGTGGGAATGGGAAGGGAAGTTGAAATGGCATGCAACAGGGAGCTCGGCATAGCCATTGTGGACAGAGAGTGTGTGATCTGCCCACCAGTTGCCTAGTCTGCGCTTGGTCTTGCTGATGTAGAGGAGGCCACATCAGGAGCACCAACTGCAGTAGGGGAGGTGCACATGCATCAATGCCTCATCTGGAAGGGCTGTTTTGATCCCTGGATAGTGGTGAGAGAGGAGCTGTAGGAACACCTAAGGTTGCAGGGGAAATTGCCGGGGGTCAAGTAAAGGTTGGTGGGGAGGAATTAATGGACCAGGGAGTAACAGAGAGCATGGTCCCTGTGGAACGTAACGAGGATTAGGGGAACTCTCTCTTTTGGAGGGAATGGGGTGAGAGCAGAAGTATAGGGATTGGAGGAAGTACGAGAGCGGGCTCCATCAGCGGCAGTAGAAGGGAAGCTACATTTCCTGAAATAGGTGGACGTTTCACATGTCCTGGAATGAAAGGCCTCATCTTTGAGAGCAGATGTGGCAGAGACAGAGAAACTGGGAGAAACGGATGGCATTCATCCATGATAGGTGGAGACAGAGAGATCCAGAAAAGGGAGAAGTGTCCAGAATGGTCTGTGAATACGGGAGAAGGGTGGAAGTTAGTAGCAAAGATGATAAAACTAGCGAGTTCCACGGCACCTGTGCAGTTGTCGCTGTAAGGGAGAAAGCATTGGGGAGTGGTACCAGGAAAAAGACCGGCATAGCTCGGTCCATGGCTACATCTTTGAATTGTTGGAAATGAGAGGAATAAAAGAGTTGTTCTGGATAAGAACGAGTTCTGCCAGGCAGATGAGAGTGTTGGTGGAGGGGAACTAATTGGATCCGTGTTGCAGAAAGAAGCGGAAAGTTCCAAGAGCTTCCGAATGGGGGATGGGGACGGTAGTGGCGGCCCGACGCACGTCTCTGTTGAATCCACGCTAACGTACACAGACGGGGCTGGTAACTCTTTATGGATTCGGTAACTTCTGGCGATAACCGACAATGTTTCTCCTCTAAATCTTGCTTTAACGTGGATGTTACTGGAAAGTACAAAGTTTAGCGGTTTTTCTTTTCAATTTCTTGGGTTTTGGGGGGACGTTTATGATCATTTAAGTATCACATAAGATAAAATCAATAGCAATTGAATACGTTGCGTTCGAAAGATTTGAAGGAATTGTACATAATGCACACCGGTTTGAGTAGCTAGTTTCTTGGATCAGATCAGTACTGCTCTTTGCTTTGTGCCTTTTGACATGGATTGCAGAAAAAAGTTGCCGATGCCTTCAGAGCGACAAGATGGTAGTGATCAGAGCCGTGGTGGGCTTCCGGGGGTGGTGCCGGGCGCTTTCTTTCAAACTGTTTGAACAGCTACGTTTTTTAATTACATGTTTGAGAATCAAAAAAGGTGAGAAAATCAGGTTATTTTGCGAATAGAGTAGTCGATGAAATCTGTACTTCGTCTGGTCGCTGGTGAGTAGAAATTCAGGACACAGAAAGAAGCCGGGCGGTCGGTTTGAGAACAATCGGAAGGGCCATGATTGGCCTGGACAAAACGAATATCCGAGCTCCTCAACTGACTATTATGAACGGGTGGAAACCAACGAAGACCCCAATTTGTCTTGGAATGTGCACATCTTCTTAGGAGCTACAAATCACAATCTACTATAGTTTATTTCAGTAGATTGTGTTTTTAAATGTAATCACCAAGTTGGTACCCATGTGCGCGCCGATCAAACGTAAACAGAATATAAGAATATAATCTGCAATCGTTCAATTCAAGGAACTAAATGTGATGGGGAAAATTCTGCTTTTAATTCCATTGCTTATAACTAAAATGCACAAGCAATCTAAAACGCTTCACCGGCTGGCAGCGACTATCCGAACACAACTCTACAACTTGGTTGGCAACCTGTAGATCTCCAGAATCCTCCAGTGTTAGATGGAGTCGTTGCGATGTTTGTCGAACTCCCTAACCTACCCTGACAAGGTCATAGCGTCGTTTCCCCCGCTGCAGTGAAACGCACGGAGTTTAACAGTTGGTGGAAGAATGTTGAACAACGGATTTCAGAGAACTGATTTTCGGCCTTCGTTTAACTGAAGGGAAGGTCAGGCTGCTCTGAGACTAGTTTCTCGGTGCTGATCATTTGCAAAGGAACAACTATTCCCCGTGACTTCTAGTCAGGAATTGGAAGGAAAACAGGGATGATGCCCAGTAAAGTTTCTTGATTTCTTCACCCTCCACCATTTAAAAAGAACATGCTAAGTTCCGACTATGGTTTGAAACAGTATTTACTGCAACGTATTGCAGCGATGTGGGGACGGATTCATTAAGAGTTTTTAAGAAAGTTTTTTTTAAATGAAGGGCTCTCAACAGCCTCAGTAACCATTCTGGACCCTTAAATGTATGTGTGGGAAAGTGATGCTCAGCGCGCAACTTTTCATCAACGTTGTTGTTAAACTGAAATAAAAACAGAAAATGCTGGGAACACTCGGTAGCTCAGGCCACATCTGTGGGAAGAGAAATAGAGTTAACCTTTCAGGTTGAAGACATTTGGTGAGAACTGGGAATGAGCCTACGAAAGAAGGTAGGAGTTGTGAAATGCAGAGCAGGAAGACATATCTAGCAGGTCAGGATGGGCATGTCCTCCACCCCCAGAGAGAAAAAGATAAAAACAAACAAACCAGCTGAATTAATAACACAGATAGACGACTGACACAGACAGAAAAAAAAATCAAGTTAACTGAAGTTGCAGAATTGAGTCCAGAGGTTGCAACATGTGCAGACGGAAGGTGGGGTGCCATTCCTCAAGCTTGCTTTGGGCCGCTGTAACAGTGTAGGTGGACACAGACCAACAGGCAGAGTGGAAGTGGGACGGAGAATTAACTTGACAGACAAGCGGAAGCTCAGGACTTAACCAGATGCAAAATGGTCACCCAATCTGCATTTGGTTTCTCCATTGTAGAGGAGACCATATTGTGAACACCAGATGTTGTACACTAGATTGAAGAAGTGCAAGTGAATCGCTGCTTCACCTGGAAAGACTGTTCGGATCCCTGGGTGGTGGGAAGGGAAGAGGTGAAAGGGCAAGCGCTTCGTCACCTGTGGTAGTAAGAGAAAGTGCTGTGGGGAGCGGGGTAGTTAATGGGAATGGGAGAGTGGACCAGGGAGTCAAAGGGAACAGTTCCTGTGAAATGCTGAGAGGAGAGGAAAGATGTGTCTGATGATAAGAGGCTCTTTGAAGGTGGTAGACATTGTGGAGAATGATCTGTTGAATGTGGAGGCTGGTGGGGTGGAAGGCGAGGACCAAGGAATCCTAACCTTGTTCTGGAGGAGAGCAGAGGCACAGGAAATGGACGAGAATAGGATCAACGGCTTTGTTAACAATGGTAGAGGAGAAGCCATGGCTCAGGAAGAGGGAAGACATTTCAGTGGCACCTGTACGGAAAGTGTCATTATCAGAGCAAATACAACGGAGACAATGAATCTGCCAGGGCAGTCTTGCCCGTGGATTTTGGGCAGGAGATAGAAGCGGGCTGTGCAGGACTGGGACACTGCAAGCTGTGAAGCGAAGATTTCCTGAGGTCCGTGACTGTCAGGAAGACCATGGCCTGATCTTCCATTTGAGAGGTCAAGATCCAAAAAGATGTATGATGAGGTGCCTGAGAGCTTACGCCTGCCCTTTGGGAGATAGTTTGCCAGACCATGTTAGTGGGTTTGATGGCTATTGCAAGGTTGATTCTTAGTGAATGGAGGGCTGCAAATTCAGAAGGGGGTAGGTTAGAGCACGAGACGGGAGTGGAAAAGTCAAAACGGTCGATGTTAAACCGGCAGTTAGCAAGGATTTTTTTATATTTTCGTTCACTGGTTAGACGGAAATGCCCTCTCATAAGCGAGCAAGGGTCATTCTTCATGTCTGGGCTGTATCTGATTACTGTACAGCTCTCCCCACACTATTGTCCTTAACCGTATTATTTTGACATCTTCGGTGTGTCTGTGTTCATGCTGTTTGAATTCATTGGCGGCTTCTCGTTTCACCGCTGAGAAAGCAATGGATAGTTTCATAAAACCATGAACCACCTCTAGTTGAAGTAGGTTTCGAACTAAAGTAGTGGTAAAAAGAAAATAATTTCGTCATCAATAGCAGGTTTTGGAATTACTTTTAACTCTCCGGGAGTAAATTGAACGAGATGGTGAGAAAAAGCTACCACCGAAAAAAAGCGACTGCGAGTCAAATCATGATTTATGGAATGGGGACAAGAAAGAGGAAAAATTCTTTGGGAAGAGGGGATCTGTCCGACCCAAGTTAATTGATACGTCAGTGGGAAACTTGCCAAACATAATTCAGAGAACAAAACATATATACACGACAAAAAAGCTGCACAAATTATCGAATTTGAGGGAATAAAATATTATGCATCTGAACTTAAAATTGTATAATGTAAATTCATGCTAATAGGAAAAGCTGCTATTTAGATTTTATGAATAAATGTGTCGTTAGATAAGTAAACGAAATCTAGCAGATGGATTTTTAGGAAGGCATCTCGTGAAATGTTGGTTAGAAAAATTACGGTGTCAATTCTAAAAGGAAATTCAGCAAATAAGGTAGACGAAATGTGGGATTTCTTAGTGATTCAGAAACATTGTGTGTTGGCAATGCAGCTTTACGGATGGCCCACCTGTCCGTGTGTATTAACGTGAATACAACCGCAGCTGGAAAATGGAGTAAATTCTGACCGAAGTTCTGCCCGAAAGGATCCGTGCCCGGTCTAGTTTAATTGATGGCATAGACAAGGGCGGAAAAAATAAAAGTAGGTGTACGCCATTCAGGCTGAAGTGTAAAATCATGGCTGATGTTTTAATTCAGCACTGCTTCCTGCATCCAACCTCATATCCTAGGATTCCATTTGTAACGAAATTTGTATCAATTGCTTTCCTGAATATGCTGAATGATTGAGACCTGGCAGCCTTCTTGGGGAGTAAATTTCAAAGTCACTGTTCTCTGGGTAAAGAATTTTCTTCCTATATTTGTCCTGAATCGCCGTCTCCTCATCCCCACCCCCCGATTCTAGCCCAGGGAAATATCAACTCTGCATCTGTCCTCTCAAGCCCCACAAGTCTTTGTGCATTTACGTAAGGTCTCTCATATCTCTAAACTCCAGATAGTACAGACCCAGTTTACTTAATCTCTCTTCTCAAACCATCAATCCCGCCATCCCGAGAAACAATTTGGTGAACCTTCCCCGTACGCCCTCTATTCCAAGTATAATCTCCTAAAGGTAGTGAAATCAGGCCTGTTCAAAATATTTCAGGTGTGTGTCTCACTCTGGCTTTGGTACAAGGAGCACATCCTTGAGATATGATGACCCAGGTTTGGGAGCACCGATGATGAATGTTAGAGTCGCCTGGAATGTAGAAACTCAGGAGTGGGCAGTCGGGTGGTAAATGTGTTCTTGGAGCAAAGATACAATGAAAAGATGCATCCAAAGTAAAGAGATGGATGAAGAAATTTAGGGAATCAAATGTATAGCTCCCCTGGAGTCCGGGTGCTAATAGAAAAACCTATAAAAGGCTAATCGTCTTTTGATATAAATAACGTACTTATGGAAATACAAGATCTTTGAGTTGTCGATTGGCTGTAACTGTCTGGCATCTGAGTCATTCATCGGATAAGGCCAGGTGATTCCTTTTGTTCATGTTCCCTCCTGAATGCACGATCCATTGAAGCAACGGACAGATAGTTCTAATGCTGCAAATTAATTGATTTTACATCGTTAATGAACATTCACTTGTGACGAGTATTTTCGGAGGCATCGACAGGGTCGGTGTTGTCCGATTTAAATCGCTAACGATAGCTACATTAGTTTAGCGCATGCTCTAGTTGTGCAAGAAAATGGCTTAACAATAACACATACTACGTGCCTATATTTACATATAGACAGTCATCCAATAAAACTTGACAGTTTTTTTACACCAAGTCTGGAATTCTGACACGAATTTGTTTGTTTAAAGCCCTTTTTCGTAGCGGCTTTGAGACGTTTGCTCCGCGCTTTGAAGCGGTACTTTGATGTCCTCGGTATGTTGCTAAACGTGATGACTCGCCCATGCACGCTGTTATATGCCACTTACCTCTCGGTTGACCTTACCTTTTACTGAGTTCTGCCAATTATTCCGATCTCCTGAGCTGACTGTAATCACAGTTTGGTTCTCGTATAAAGTTGCTGCTAGTTCCATGATTCTGAAGTCTGGTATGTTTACCTGTGTTAAACCTTATTTCGGCAGGTAACAAATAAATAGTAACCAGTGAAGGAAAGCATACAATCAAAAGTGCAGTCGCATGTGGGATTCCCAATTAGCCACAGGTGAGGAGTGATTAATGTATTGGACAAGACCGGTTTAGGCTACAGAATACCAGGCGCAGTTTTGTTCAACCTAATTATAGAAAGTTATTAAACTCTGAGTATCAATTCAGCATCATTTCTTAAGGCACTGGAAACATAGTTACGACATAAGAAATGAGAAATACAGTTGGAGCAAAGTATGTTAAAAGTTGATCAAGCTTTTAAAAATTATGATGTTGTACTGTGTCCGTTTCTGGCCACTTGATCATCCTCCCGTTTAATCTCTCCACTGAAGTATCATCCCAAAAGTTTGCAGCCTCTCAACTTTTTCCTGCTTTCAAGGTACCACCTAAAACCTGCCTCTTTGACAAATTATTGGTCATGCGTCTAATATCCCCTTGTGTAGCTCATTGTCAGATTTTACTTGATAATTCTCCTGTTAAGTGACAGGTATATAAATACAAAAGGATTAAGGCCTCTTCCTTTTAAGGATCTAGTGCTGAGCAATTGCCAATTTAGTTACCACTATGAGAGTGGAGAGGAGAAATGTCTTTGTTCTAAGGGTTTTAGGAGTGATCGCACTTTGGTAAAGCAAGTCACTGAGGCAGAAACCTTTGTTTTTAAGGGAAATTAAATAGTTGAGATGGAGGAATGTGTAAGGCTATGGGGAGAAAGTGGGATAGTGCAATTAGTTTCACATTTGTCTCTTGTAGACATACAGTATTGAATGATACCTTTATGTGCTGACATCTGAATTTTTATGATTTTGTACCTACTTGTAAGAAATTTGGGGAATCAGATATATAGCTCCCCTGGAGTCTGGGTGCTAATAGAAAAACCTATAAAAGGCTAATCATCTTTTGATTAGCCAGGTCAGGTAATTTAAACAATCTTTAATGCACATTGCCATGGCCTTTGATTTACATATAACCTTATCAGAAGAGTGATGAGAAGTAATATATGACCCATGGACAATACTTCCATAATTTCAAATTTTATTCTCCAATTTTGCACAATCTTTATTGTATGATTAAGATGTCTAAAGCACCTTATACTCCTAAGGGGAAAGTAATACTAAACTTGACCCTTAATACAAGTTTGGCCATTTTAAAATACATTATTCAAAAAAATGAAAAACTACAAAACAGGTAAAGATTACATGTTGTAGCGATACTACAGTTCAATATAATTGAGCAAAATGAGGACTTTATAGGACTTGCTTAAAAAAGCTAGTAATATCAAAAACAATTTGAATGCCAATTTAAAAGAGATAGAGACAAGGTTTGATTTTTACAATCAGCTTATGTCATTGAGTATATTCTTATAAGATGTACTAAGATGTGGGTTTCCTTTATATTGTGCTTTAAATGGTAATGGGAATAAACCCATCTAAGCTGGTAAGTGACTGAAACAAATTGTATTTTTAAAACATTATGGATAGCGATCTTTAGTCGTGTATTGATGATTAAACTCCAAAGCTCTCCGGAACGTTGTTCATTATTCTATGAAAATCATAAATGGATTTCCCGTATTATAATAGCATTTAATTTTTATCACACGAGAATACACAGCTCACAATGGCACCAGTTGTAGGTCGATATTGGACATTTGGAAACACCCAATTGTTGGGTTATATTTTTTGGACATTTCTGCACTTAGCAAATGCTGTGCATGCTCAGTACAGAAAAGAAGAAAAAAGGTTAATATTTCAGGCCTGAGGCTGAATTAGCATCCAATATTATTTCCTTTTTCCACTGATGCTTCATGACTTGGTTCAGTGATTTCATCATTTTCATTTTTATTTCAGAATGCCATCAATTTAATGCACTTTTAAAGTATTGGAGAATGTAGTATTCGGAAGTGGTGTGGTGTTTGGTGAAACTTAGTTGGAGATACTGAAATTTGTTATTATTAAAAAGGGGCTTTGTGTTTGGTGGGACCAGGGTAAATGTACAGGACAGCCAAGGTTTGTAGAACTATGGAATGCTAACCTAATATCTGGCACCTCACAAGGTGGATACAAGTTTTGGAAGTCATTCTTGGTGTCCATCTGCAGTGAACGGATGGGCAAGCCTGACAGTACTGTTGAATGCTGTATATAGTAGCACTATTTTTCAAATTTTAAAAGATTAGTGCAAACATAAAACATAGTATTTTATGAATCTTTTACAAGTGTGTCTCTATGCCTGTTTAACTTTTAATTATGTTTCTAAACTTTTAATTATGTTTCTAATTAATTGCTGTTGGAAGATGTAAATGTTCAAATCATTGATCAAATTTTGGTGATAACTATTGCTTTTTTTAAAGTTTCAACTTTTTTCATTTGATAGAACTCAAATTTAATTGAGAAAATCTCTCCTCCTAATATGACAGCATTTAATGCTTATTGTGTTTGCAGTTTCTAACTAGCAATGAAAGACAAGTGATAATATTGGTAATTCCATTTGCATTAATATTTAACTATTTTAAAATCAATTCATATTAGGATGAGGAAAGATAATATGGGTAGATGTTCAACTTGCTGCTGTGAAAAACCAAACTTGGCAAACAACAACTTTGAGCCCAGGTGGCTGATCTACTTTCTGAACATGCAAGGAAGAATCTGTAACTGTCACGTAAACAATAGTTTGTCATTATTTCTCTCCCTTAGAAGCACATTTCCTGTCAATTAAAAAAAACAGTCCATCCAATGTTTCTTGAAATGATGTTGAAAAACAATTGACAAGAAATTGGTAGATGTTGAAGAATGTCAAGGTGGCTCACCTGACTTAAATGCTGCCAGTGCATCCTGGAAAATTGTACACACTATCAGACAGCATGGTTTGTCTTTAATGACAGAAGTGTAGGATTTTGGGAGAGCTAATGCTTTTGAATATCTTGAATAAATGTTTTTATTTAAAGACAATTTAAGTAGGATACTTGCTCATTATTAGAAAACATATAAGTAAATATTTTTATTTTGCATATTTCAGACATTATAGGTTTGAGTTACTGAGAATAGAAAGCAATGGGCAAATTCTTCAGTTTCCCAAGAAAGTAGGGAAAAGGTAGTGTTTCCTGGTGACATACCAGATAATTACAATTTAGTGTTGCAGGTAAGTATTGAGATCTTAATGAAATCCATTACAGCTCTCATTGCAAAATGTTATGCAAACAATTCTAATGTAAGTGTGACACACAAAATGAATATCCCTGTGCATAAGATTTTTAATGTACAAATATATGATTGTCAAACATTTAAAAACTATGTATAACTTAAAAACACATTTGTATGTATGTGCTCACAGATACTGCCATAGGAGTAAAATTTATATATGATATAGTTTTACCGACCTGACTCAGGATCTATAGGGCAGCTCTGAGAGACGAGAATCAAAATGAGAATAAATTTGATGAAAAATCATATTTTAACCTTTTTGACTTGCAGCTAAGTTTAATAAAAGATATGATTAGTCTGTAAATGTTTCAAAATTGATTGGCATCTTGCACCAAATTATTATACATGGCAATATTATTGAAAATGGATACAAAAAATAATTGAACAAAATCAACTCCCTTAGAAATGAGTGGAAGATTTTATGAATGATATTATCCAAAAAAATAAGCATATCATGCTGATTTGGTTGTAATCTTTCATTGTGAAATTATTATTTTAAAAAATACAAACAAATCAATATTAAATCATAGTGTTTAGATGTATAATTATCACTGAATGTTTAATTCTAGCTCTTTATCTCCAAATAAATTTGGATAAAAGTACATTCTCCTTTGTTGATCTACATTTTACTGAATTGTAATTGAAAACGTATACAACATATTAAAATGAGTCACTCAATGTGCTCTGTGTATCGAAATATACTTGAATTTTCAGTAGAGAGCTTCATAGTGGATCTACTTTCCTTAAAATTCTGATGAAGATTCTGTTTTCACAGAAAAATCACGAATTTCAATCGCAAGAACACTAATGATCCCAAATACCCATGTAATAAAATGAAATCTAACTCAATCACTATAAATAAATGGTTCTAATTACAAACAGATACAATCTCAACATAGATAAAATTTTCAGAATCTCATGTAATAAATATTGAATTCAATTAATATAAATAAGCGGTTGTGTTGGATCAGCATCCACGTAATTCTTTTTTGTATCTTAAATGTGTGTTCTTGAATTGATTAGCTGCAATTTTTCACTGCTCCTGCTCAACATCGCTTTCATTCACTCACCTCATACCCCTTGATTCCCTCAATATCTAAAAATCTGTTGCTCTCTGCCTTAAATCTACAACATTGGGCACTTAGTACTCCTATTTGTGTGGATTGTGCATTTTGGGCTATTTTGTTTGTTTGCTAATGAAAAGCTATTTTGTTTTTTGACTATTGTGTGCCCTTCCCTTCCTTGATGTGTAACAAGGTTAGAAATGTCTAACTTTGGCACTCTAAAAACACTTGGAGGCTGACGAACAGAATAATTGCTCAAGCCTGGAAACCCAACTCCCAACAACCAGCTTTACAGTGCAAGCAGCATCCAACCGCTGTTTAGATGGACGTTAGTGGCCAGTCTAGCACACCTTGCACAAATCATTGATGATGTCAAAAGTATTGCCTACAGCTGCTCGACAAAAGTTTACAAATTTCACTGGAATGTGTTTGACTGATTTCATGCCAAGTTCCAAATCTCATTTAAAAAGAGAGACTCAAGTTTCTTACAGAGCAGTGGTAGACATTTCTTAACTAAATATTTACATGATGTACCTGTACTTACATATAAAGCATTTTGTAGTAAAAGTAATATGTGTAGTTGAAAGGGTTTACTAGTCACATCTGCATCTAGTCTTTTTTGAACCAGACTCTCTCTCAGAGTCATCCAGACACCATCTGACACGGGGTCTACGTGTTAGAAGGAATGATCTTGAGTGATGAATACTGCATAAGGTATGTGACCACAAAACATTTAGCACAGTTTCATAAAAATATGCTGGCATTTTTAATATTTTATGTGATAATCAGGCATATACTAAATGTATGCACAATAAAATCTGATTTGCAAGTACCAAAAGTGGCAGGATCTAAAAGTTGGATGGGCAGAGTTGGGACCATTATTGGGAGGGGTGGTGCAGGAGTGGAAAATCCACAAAACAGTGGACAGTACTGAGAAAGATTATTAAAATATATTGCAAATGATAACTGCTAAAAATAATAAAAAGTCATATTTAACAAATGATTTAAATGTGATTGCATTTTCCTGTAGCAAAAATAATTTCTTTGTCAAAAAGTGGGGGCCCTTCACCCTGGTTCTGGCACTACAGGTAAGTACCTGATGCTGATTCTGCCTTCTATTTAAGTCTCCATAAAATTCATTTCATGTTGTGACTTTTTTTTTATAAAATCATCTTTAGTGCAGACAATTACTATTATAACTATAATGGTTTTATCATCTCAATCTCCGCTATCACCATATTTTATCCTTGGCATAATAACTGCAAAATTCAGCAAATGCATGACAGATCTGAACATACCCTGTAAGACTATTTAAAAAGATCACAGCATATCAAAGTGATGACAGAACTGAAACAAATATAATGAAGAATCTGAAAAGCTGTATCTGCTCCTTTCTCTGCATTGGTCAAATCTGAGGAATAAGAGATTGAGGTGACTAATTTTTTAAAACTAAGTACAAAATGCAAGACCAAAGGAAAGTTCAGTTTTATGTAAATACAATAGGTAAGTGTACTAAACTGTCATAACGAATGAAAGCCAGATTATATCAATCTGATAAAAATTGAGGTAAATAACTACCATAAAATAAGTATAGAGCAGATAATGGCAGCCTGGGTAGTATGTTGGGTCTGTAGAATACGAGGATTTGTGGACTGATCTTGATTAAACATGAGAAACTTTTATCTCTTGAGTCACTACAGCTCAAAAGCATGAAGCTGGAGCATGAGTTTAAAAGATTCTGACACATTAGGGAGAGCAATGGAATTTAAATATCTAGGTACATAAATTACTAAAATCTAGGGCATGGATATAAAATAATCCAAAGACTTACAAGGATGCTGGTCATTTAAGAAATAAAAAAAGGATAAAATATTGTTTCAATTAGACAGAGCCTTTACAAGATCCTGTATGAAGTTTGAACTTTAATCTTTTCACCAAAGCTATTGCAGAGTATTCTATCATACTCCTGCCTTGTGCTTTGTACATAATGGAAAAGCTGAGAGAAATTTGGAGGTGAGTGACTTGGTACAGAATAAGCAGCCTCTGACCTATTCCCATAGCTATGTGTTTTACGTGGCTGGTCCAATTAAGTCTCTGGTATATAGTGACTCACTCGCAATGTGTATCTGGCAATATTCATGCCATCAAATGTAATGGGGAAGTAAGGTCCCCTGGTACTTCCTATTTTCTAATGAATTAATGTCCATTCATTCCTGTATTCTTTTAAAATTAAAGTAAATAATCTACCCAGACTCAAGTGTTTATTCTCTGAATTTGATTAGTTATTTAATATTTCTCCTCATTATTTTATATGTGCTTTGCATCATGTCCATCTGACTTAACTCCCTGGTAAATACTAAAGGAATAATTTAATATTTATGTCATTTCCCCATCACTGCTTGATTTTATCCTGACTGCCTCTTTGTGGCTCTTTTTCTTTTGATGCTGTAAAATACTTTAATTTTTTTTGTTCTTTATTTATTCATGGGTTGTGGATATCACTGACAGTTGAAAATGCTTGAGCCACACATACAGTCCTTGTGGCATTTATTGTCCACCCCTTAGTGCCCCCTAAAATGAAGAGACAGAAGCAAACCACGTGGGTGGGTCTGGTCTCATATAGGTGAAAAAGAACAGCGGATTTCCTTCCTGAAGAACATGAGTGAACCAGGTGGCTTTGTTTTATGACAATCCAATAGTTTTATGGTTACTATTACTGAACTAGCTTTTCTAAATTCCAGATTTTATTTGGTTACGTGAATTTAAATGCCCATCTGTTGCGGTGGGGTTTGAACTCGTGTCACTGGATCAACAGTCCAGAATTCTGGCTGTTAGACCAGTAACTTTATTATGTTACCGTGCCCTTATGTTCCTCAGTATTTTAATTTTATAGTTCCTGTTGATACCTTAATTGTTTTTTTATCACTTCTCTCTTGCCATACTGATCCATGTTGCCCACTTACTTAGTGTTTGATCTTTAATTTACGTTGATTATCCCTAGTGCCTTTCTTCATTCTTTGTCTCCCACTGGTTTGTTCTTGTTTATCAACAGAATTTTTTTAAAATCTGTGAACACCATTTGAAAAGTTTCCCATTGCTGTTCTACATTGTTTGTCAATATTATTTTTTTATTTTACATAATCTATTCTCAACTCTTCAAATGAAACTTTTTCTAGTCTGGCCTTTGTCATACTTATGTCCTTATCAATTATTCTCAAAGAACTGTATTATAGTCACTTGCCTAGATGTTTTAGTTTACTGCTCTTATCTGCTCTGGTTCATTCCCCATAAATAGATCCAATAGAAAAAGGAAGACAGGAGATTGGGGTTGGGTGCTTGTGAGCAGTATTTCCTGAAGATCCAGGCACAACAACAGAGCAAAGGGATAAATGGAAGCATTCCCAATGGAAGCAAGAGAGGAGCGGAAGAACAAAGGGGTGAGTGAAACGTGAGGACTTAATTGTGATGGAATGAGGAACATATAAAAAAGGAGTTGAGCTAGAAGAATCAAAGGGGAAGAGAGGAGGATTGTTCTTCAGAGAGATTCATAGCACAGAGACCTTTCTGACCAATATGGACTTCAGGTTAATACCACCTCCCATCTCTTGTTCCATAGCATAGCGAATAATGGCTTTTAAAATGCTCATCCATGCAGTGAGGGTTTCTGTCTCACCGCCTTTTTCAGGGAGTAAATTCAGACCCCACTACTGATTGAGGTTTTTTTTAATCCCCCTCTCATCCTTCTACCACTTAATTTAACTCTAAGCTCCCTAGTTATTGTCTTTTCTGCTAAGTAAAACAGATCATTCCTGTCCACTGTCTAGATCTCTCAAAATTCTACCATTTCCATTAAATTCTTTCCTTTGTTCCAAAGAAAATAAGTTCAGTTTTGCAATCTCAAATCCTAGCAACATCTTCAGATCTTCTCTGCACCCGCTCTGGTGTTTTCACATACTTCCTGTAGTGTGCTAACCAGAACTGTCCACAGCACTGTGGCTGTGGCCTACTTAGTGTTCAACACAGTTCTAACATGGCCTCCCCTAATTTGTATTTTAAATCTTGTTCACAAAAGGCAAGTACGTTATGTACCTTCTTAACCACCTTATCTAATCTATCTGGTACCTTCAGGGATCTATAGAAATGCACTAAAGTTCTCTCTGTGCTTCAAAGAATCCCACTATTTAACATGCAGTTTCTTGCCTTCACAAGGTACATTACTTCACACTTCTCTGGACAGAATTACATTCTTGAACTGAAGGTCATTATGTAATGGTATGCTTTACTACCACAGTTATTGAGGTAACGCTGATAACATAATTTAAAATAGAAAATACCTTTTTCGAATTTTTTAACAAAGTTGTCTAAGAAGAATAAGATGGCAAAATTGAGACCACAGCACATCCACAAGACCTCCCCAGAGTCTTGTCATTTCTCTATCATCTTATGATCATTGTGACCTTTGAGCCCAAGCCAGGAGACTGTTTAGGAATATATGCGCTGTGTCTGATAACATGCTCTGTGAAAAGTAGCCTATATAATGAATCCATTGCTCTTTATGTGAATTCTCAGTTTAGTTCAGCCCAGTTTGTGAACTGATCTTGACATGTGAAGTTCCAGCAGCCGAAATCTGAGTATCGCCAGAATTACTGTTACTAATCAATGCGATTTCAATGTAAAAATTAGTTCTTATAGTCTCCGGTTCCCGCTGTTAACACCTCGCGCACCGTTCAGTCGTTGGTTTTCTTTGGGCTGCTTCTTGGAATTTCTTGTAGAGCAGCTCCTGACGCGAAATCGCAAATAGAGATACTGAACTACACAGGACCAAAGTTTCATAAAAGCAGGAGCATTTACACATGCCGCGTGACCCAAAGACGCATATTTGAAATGTCATGTACTTCCAAGGATGTTTCCGTTGAAGAATACTACCTTTTCAACGTCCTAGCTCTCTGATTCGCACTACACTGCAAAACATATCTGGGGTTTTATGTACCAGAGTTTATTTTTATGCTTTGTATTTCTACCTCTTCGATCAGAAGGTGTTGCCCAATCATTCATTACAAATCTGACATGCGAAAGACTTTGTTTACAATCAAATCCATACGATATGAGCATCGACTGAATCGTGGCCAAGGTTTCTAAGCTCTCCTTAAAATGAAGAATCCGGAATGAAGTGAAAATCATTTGCCAATGAAGGTTACACTTTAACCATTTGCAACCCAGGATGTTCCTTTCGCAAAAACAATATTATAACGCTGCTCCAAAATTAACGTTAGACCTGACTGGGAATTTAAACGGATCTGAAAACCGCTCTTGTCAATCGATGTTGCTCGAATGCATCTCGAGAACAAAAGTAATAGACATAAGTTTTATGCAGACTGATTTACAGAATTGCGCGATGTTTTCTACGCAGCATAAAGTTTGTTTCGCAGGTAAATCCGCTTTTAAAGTGACCATGGATATCATTTCAATCCGCTGTTGCTGGTGCCACTAATCTTTCAAGTCGGGTTAGAGGTGACTACGTATGGTTTCGGACCAATAAAATGACAACTATGAATGAAATCGGAGTTCACAAAACCTGTCCATCCCGCGAGGAATAGTATTCCTGGTCATTTTAGGTCACAATCCTACAATCCTACGGCAGACCCGTGCTGGGCTGTAATCCCAGACTGGCCCAAGTGCTTACGATCATTTTTTGAGCCAGTTTTTGTCCATTTTGAATCTCTTTTCCTCGCTTGACTCCATCTTGTGGATATTTTTTGTTTTTCACTCAGTGCAACAGCGGCAATGAGCGGGCGCTAGCCGAGCCTGGTCACGTTGCGGCTCGGACAGAGAGCCCGGGCCGCGAGAGCAGAGCAGCGGGGGCGGCAGTGGCTCCGGCTCCGGCCCCGGCACCTGTGAGCGGCCGTATGTTCGGCCGCTGGAAATTGCATTAGGTCCTGAAATTAGACGAAGCTGGAATGCAGCTTCAAAGAACCATGTCGATAAACCGAGGGAAACAAAAAAGGATTTTTATTTTAAACGTCTGTTTGGTGTAATTAAGCGTGATTTTGATCCAAAGCAGGCTGTTAATTTCGATTTTAGAATTTATTTTACTACTTTCGATTCAAACAATATCGGTTATTTTATGTCCCATGAACAAGAACCTTGCAGCGTTACAATGACTTGTGATCTTACAGTAAATGCTTTAGTAAGGAGTAACTATAAAATTCCTATGCAGTACAACTCAATGGGAACAACACAGCCCCAACTTAATTATTTGTCTATGCATTACTAAGGCACATTAAATACCGTAGAAGGTATAACAATTTTTTCTTGTTACCACGTCAGGGGATGGATGGCTGGTCAGAAGGTACGAAATGCTGCAGTATGTTAAATTGAAATTGGTGGTGGCGGGGTGGGGTGGGAGGAGATACAAATAAAACGCCAGCGCAAGAAGATACCTGGTAGTGAAAGAGTCACACATGGACGGGTATTCTGAATGAACCCGTTGTTGTTTATCTCATCCGTCAAAAAAAAAGGTTAAATTATTCGCAGATTTGAGAATGGTATATGTAACTGGGTGAATCTATTAAAGTAACCAGTTTGCCAAAGGGTTTCCTCCTCTCCAAAGGAAACGTGTACTTTCATACATTTCATCTGTATTTAAGAGAAAGGAGCTGCATTTAACATTGCATCAGGTAGCATCGTGGGATTTCTATTAGGTTATCTAAACTGTTCTCTAGATTGGGGTTGGCCAGAGATTTGTTGTTCTAAAATTAATATATAACATGGACATTCGCCCTCAAAATGGGAACCGGGTTGTTTTAACCAGTGTGATTTGCATAAAGAAATCGTCCGGTGCAAGTATAACAAGCTGTATACCTACTAAATTGGCGATAGTGAATCATCAGAACGCACAATTATTTTCCGGCCGCTTTCCGTCGCGGCAGAGATGGCCGTAATTTTGCTGCCCGGTCTCATTTACTTCTGGCCGGAAGCTCTGACGTTTTGATGAATCAAGGATTATAACAGTGGCTTCCTTGGTCGCCGTAAAGCTAGTTAAGGATGGAAATGAACGCATTGGTGGCAGCCCAGATTATTTTTTTTTGTGGGATTCGGAGGAGCACCTCTTCTCCAGACTACTCAATGATAAAGTAAATATATCCAGACCGAGTCTTTTCAACCCGTCATCCACAATCTGCCCAGAGCAAACGAGGACTGCAGCAATTCTTGGGGAGTCTGGAGCTGACCTACACACCGAATTCGGTCTGTTCTGTAAAACCGGCGGGCACTTCGGGTTCAGCTGTCGGGTCTTTTGAAGCTTTGAGTTTATTATCACCCTTAATCAGCCACCGTGGACATATTTACCTTTTTGTGCTGCATTACTTGCAATCGGCTATGTAAAAGAATTAGCTTTTGATTGAAATCGATAACTAATGATGTACATGTTCAGTTACCGGTCACTTTTGAGGACCACCGGCCGTATCAATAGAACACTAAAATGCGGAGAATGAATCAAAATTGATGACGCCGCACATGTACAAATTATTTATTTCTCAGGTACCTGAGCTATCATCTTAGCCGGCATTGTTAACCTGGTGAAGAGCGAGAATCCTTGTCAGCAGTTTTAAAGATTAACCATAAGTGATTACTGTTAAAAACGTTTGCTAACCTCCAATACCAAAATGTTCTTGTATAGCAGAATTATTATTGTTGATAATTACTATACAGCTTTACAGGAATATATAACGCGCGTATAAAGTCTAATTTACAGTGTAATTTTGCCTTCCTACGTCCTTCCATTTTTGAATGTTAACTTGATTTGGTAAATGTTAGAATATATTTTATCTATTGCATTATTTTACTCATCGTTGCAAGATTTGAATGTCTTGTGTCATTAGCTAATTTGTATTCTCTACTTTTTCCCGTTCTATCACTCCATGTGCACTGGTTCACTCAGTTTAGCGCCCCTCCTGCTGGAGAAGATTGCAACATTTATGACCAGTCCCTGCCTCCCATCCAAAAGCTTATCGGACTGTCCGCAACCAATAGTATGCAAAGCTCGCTACAAGTGTAAGGTACAAAATAAAACTTGCTAACGGCCTTAAACAAAAAACGGGAAGACTAATCATAAACGGTGACAGAAGTGGAATGCGTTAATAATTTCTGCAAGCATGGGAGGGATACACGTTGACTGTAGCAAAATAACGTACGCCCAGTCTATGATAGTCAGAAGTGAGAGAGCAATGCGCTTCGGTCAGAGTTCCTTTCCGTTCATTTTGACACTCGTGTTTTGCAACACTGTTCTCGGGTTGATATTGTTACCGTTGCGAGAAAACGGGAGATACTTCGGCAATTACTTTGAGTTGGAGATGTCAGCTCAACTTGGGGGCAGTCCTGGAACCTTTATCACGCCAATCTGACACGTGAATTGTCCGCACGTAATTGCGTTTACATTATAAAGTTTGATTTCACTGCAGTGGATATATTTGTAGTGATTCTGCATTAACGTTTGTTCGAGAACTTTTAAGGACGACATGACTGCCCCGAACAGAGAGAGAACCAAATGAGGGGAGGGGTATGGTGGGGAGACATAGAATGCCTGAGATAACGGCAACTCTTTGAACTTGCACTGGTAACAAAATATTTAGATTTTCTTTGTAACTAAGAACATCGGTTATAGGTAGTCATTTAACAACCAGTAAAGAGTCTAATGAATCAATATTCTAGTACCTACGATTAGTAGTAAGCCTTTAATCCGTTCATATTGTTTTAGCTGGAAACTTGCATTGTAAAAGGTATCACTTTTAACTGATCCAAACTAACTCCCTTTTGGATAATGTTTTGGGTTCCCGTTCCGTGTGAAAGTGATATCTTTGATCTGGGAGGTCTAGTAAAAAGCAGAGCTATACTTGGACTTTTGTATCAGAACTATCCAACATGGACCAATCTAAACCAACACCTAGAAACTGCTCCAAATACAGATTTGGCACAGTCCCACTCTGGTTCTTCCTTTCTCCAGTGCATTAATGGCTGCAAGAGCTTCTTGCTTTGGCCCTGTACTGAATAACATCATCAATTTTATTTAAAATTTTCATCTTTTCTTCACTTCATATGGTCTGCATCTGACTTTTCTATTCCCCTTTCTGAGAAAAAGTTATTAAATATCCAATATAAACCACTGATTTCCATAGCTAGCTTAATTACTCTTCCTTCCACCTGACTTCCCAAATAGACTTTTCCATTGTCCCAGTTTCTGTCTTTGTCACATCTGGTTTGACAATGCCGTCATCTGTATCAGTGTCTATCTAAAGGCTTCCTTTCTCCTTAAGCAAGAATTCTTCTGCTCAACTATAACTGACAGAGCCTTTGACCACGTACATCACATTCCAGTCATTTCTGGCCCCATCCCTTCCCTTTCCTGTCAAAACTGTAATAAGGTTCCACTTATCTATTGACCATCTTCTTCTGTTTCCAACACCTCCACTGCTCTGCCAGCCCAGTTGCATCTTTCCTTTTTCTGTATTCTAAATAAACTGTTTCTTCTATGAATAAAAATACAAAATAACTGTAGATTATCAAAATTTGCAATAAAAACAGAAAATTCTGGAAACACTCAGCAGCCTGGGAGCACCCATGGAAAGAGAAACAGAGACAGTATTTCAGGATATTCAGAATCCCTGGCCGGCTCATTTGTCGTCTCCATCAGCCCCTGTCCCTATGGACTGGGGCTGATATTTTGGACTGGAGGTCCAAGATATCGTCTTTTACCCTTCTATCCATTAGCCAAGTGAAACAGCAATTTACTTGTCCAGTTCAGTAACTTTATCTGCTGCTCTTGATGTGGTCACCTCTGTTTTAGGGAGTCAAAACAGACTAGATGACTGTTTTGTGGAACGTCTCCATTAAGTCTGCAAGACTGATCCTGAGCTTCTAGTCAAGTGTCATTAATTCTCCACTCCACTGCTACTCTGACTCTCTTCCTTCAGTTTTCTACATTGTTCCAATGAAGCACAATGTAAATTTGAGAAATAGAATTTCATTTTTTGAATATGTATTGAACTTTCGAACTTTGTATTGAATTCAACAATTTCAGATCATAACAACAGCTCACATTTTTATAGGCAGCAGTTGGTAATGCTTACACTTTTATCATTTACATTTTCTCTGGAGCTCTCTTATTTCTTACCATTTTTAGCACCCCTTTGGTTGAAAGATATCACTTCTTTTATCATTTAATATGACCAGTTTTATACCCTGTAATAGCCCCTTTTGTACTTTATTACACCCCCCAACTTTCCCTGTCTCTGTACTTGTTTAAAATGTTTCATTTCCATCTATTTTCAGTTTCGAAGAAGATTAATTTAGTTTCTCTATGCTGAGATATTTTGTGACCTGCTGAATCTTTCTAGCATTTCTATTTTGATTTCAGTACTTCAGGGCATTCAGAGCATCCTGAACTCAATATAGCAGCAGCATTTCTAAATTGTCACTGAAAGCAGAGTCAAGGGGACATTTTCATTGATCTGTACCAATGAGGGATGAGGTGAGGAGCTTCAACCTTCAGTGGTGGTGCTACCTCTAGTTACTTAAATCTTTCCTTTTTGAATATTTATTACATTTCTTTTCTAATTAACTTTATCTCAATAATCATATGTTGGAAGAATTACATGATTTAATCTCCCTGTTTAAGTAAGAGCCGCCTCCTGTCTTGTTTTTCCACTGGTTTCTGTTCGATAGTTCCCCAATAGCCCTTCTGAGGAAACATTTTTCACTATTTATCTAGAGTAAGGTTGCAAAGATTTTTTCACATCAAATGCCTATTTCATTACTGATATTCTTTCCACTCAGCTCATTGCTGATGTTGCTCTTGGCTTTGCAGGAAATTTAAAGTCTCTCATCCCACCCACCTTGTTACCCAGTCTCCCTTTTCTTCCAAGTTCAAATTCCTGAATCTCCATCATTCTCTCTGATATTAAATTGTATTTGTATCTCTGCTCACAATTTCCATGACAACCCCTCCAAAATTTCAGATTTGCTCCTGTAATTCCCTTTTTCCCTGAAGGTACTCGATGCAGCTGCATTATAGAGGGATTCAAGTGAAGTCAATTTGCCAAATGTTCTCCAGAGCTGGAGGAAGGACAAATGGTCATGATTGCGACTGGAAGCATAATGTTCTGGAAAGAGTTTGATCAGATTTGGGCAGACAAGAAGCATGAAACTGAGTAAATTGTTTTGTAACCTTTATGTTAAAAGTCATGGTTGTGTAAAGTGAAGGATAAAGAAACTGTAGATTAGTGCACAAAATTCATTGAGCTAACCTGCTGGAAAAATGGGAAGCTGATTAATCTACATTGCCTCCATTCCAAAACCAAAGTCACCCCAACAATCGACATTAAGCTCTGGTACATGGATGATACTTGCAGATGCCCGCATTCAGAGGCCAAGCTTTAGGATATCATCAACTCGTTCATTGAAGCAAATGAGAAAATTGGCTTTGACCTCTGCAAAACAATGGGTCTGCCATAGAGTCATAGAGTAGTACAGCATGGAAATAGGCCATTCGGCCCAACTGGTTCATGCTAACCATGGTGCCGACCAAGCTAGTCCCATTCGCCTGTATTTGGCTCATATCCCTATAAGCCCCTTCTATCCATGTACTTATCCAAATATCTTTTAAATGTTGTTATTATACCTGCCTCAACCACTTTCTCTGGTAGCTCACTCCATATACACAACATGCTCTGCGTGAAGAAGTTGCCCCTTGAGACCTTTTTAAATCTGCCCCTGCTCCTGCTGTACAACTTCATCTTCTGTTAAGTAAAGAGCATGGAATACATGGACCATTTTCTACATCTCGTGCCTTTCAGCACATGGTCTGCATCGAGAATGTAATTCAACACTTATGATGAATTTCCACATTGATATGAAATTCACCGTTGCCTTCTGTGTGCAAACACAGCTTTTGGCTGTTTGAGAAAAAGAGTACAGGGTGTCCCCAGGTTACGCAAGGGTTCTGTTCCTGAGAACTGTCTGTAAACTGAATTTTCTGTAAGTTAGAAACAAAGAATTTCCCCCAAAATCATAATGTGAAGTCTTCAGCCTTGACAGCCCTTGGGGACTGATTTGCAGAGAGTAGACTAGGGAAGATCAGCATAGGTGATAGGAGTTATCAGCAAGTGAACTGTGACAGATGTTTGTCTGAATGCAGCTCAGGTGGAGTGACAGGGGAGCTGATCTGCTCATCACTGAGAAAACTGTCGGGAGTTTAATAAAAGAAAATATGCACTAAGGAGAGGTGGCTCGGGGTTTGCAATGTTTAATCTTACCTGAAGGAGAGTTTGGACCAGGCATTGGCTTTTTCTGTGAGTGATCTCTGCACTTTGTCCTGGTGAAAAAGATTAGAGTATTATACCTGAGACCAGAGTCTGCAAAAATTTGTGTAAAATTGGATTTTCATAATTCAGGACTTCCTTAACCCAAGGACCCCCTATATCTGAACATCAACACTTCAAACTCAGCACGATCTCTTGGTGTATTGGGCAGCAGCAACCCTGTGCTTCTGAGAATGGACATCCTATAGCAAACAACTCAAAGCATTGGTGGGATGGCACCAACATTGTTTCCACAAAATCATCATGTTTCATCAGCAGGGTAATGAACCAAATTCAGCGTCCTCTCCCAAGCCAACATCCCCAGTACTGATGTCCTCGTTATACTCGGTATGTACCATTGGGCAAGCCTTGTCGTTGACACCTGGAGCTCCATCACAGAAAGAGGTAACCAGGTGGATGGAAGAAAAGATTAAAAGATGTTCTCAAAGCCCCCTTGAAAATGTGCAGCATCTCATCACCTCATGGGAATCCCTGGCCCATGACTTCTCAAAACAGACAAGAAGCAATCAGTCCATTCATTAGGAGCACACAAAATCCCAGCATAAATGGTGGAAGGAGTGCACCTCCTTCTAAAATACCCACCCACGTACCCGTCTCATCCTATCACACACCTTCTGCCCCACCTGTGGCAGAGTTAGCAGGTCACACGTTGGCTACATTTGCTGCCTCAGAACTGGAGTGGAAGCCAGTAATCCATGATCCTAAGGGACTGCAGAACAGAGGGAGAAGAACAATAGGATCAGCAGTGTACCTCCAAAAGAGGAGTGTGGATTTGAATGTCCAGGAAGAAACAAAGAGAGACAAAGGAAAAACAAGAAAAAATATCACATGTAAGGTTAAACATTTTTAAACTCTCTCCAAGAGCAATTTCAGTTGAAAGAATAAAATTCTAGATTTAAATTATTCAGTTTCTGGACTAGGAAGGTTGATTGGCAGTCATTAGCTATTATCACATTGTTAAAATGGTACTTAATTTTAATTAGCTGATTTAATTATTTTTGGTACAATTAATGGGCAAATAATGTGCAATTCTCAGCAAGTTCTTAAATGTAATAAAGAGGGTAAGGTAAATGTCGAGTGATGTAAATTAAGATACTGTCTAGGGATTTGCAATTTACAGGATATCTCTTAATTTCCTGAATTTGCAATTACTTTATATGCAAGATCCAGCTCAAGTACTGAAGCCCTCACTATCTAACACCTCTTGATTAGGGAGCCATTTCTTTAATTTAGAAAATTGAACAGGTCACTCCTCTAAGAAAGAGTAGGATGGAAACCAGGGTATCATAAAATATAAAAAGCAAAATCCTGCAAATCTGAATTTAAAACACAAAATGCTGGAAACACCAGTAGGTCATACAGCATCTGCAGAAAGAAGCCAGAGTTAATGATTCGGGACAAAGATCTTTCATTAGAACTGAGAGTAGTTGGAAATAAGTTGAAAGTTCCAGAAGAATAGGGGGAGTGTGGTGAGAACGATAGGGAAGGTGTGATTGGATGACACGTTGGTGGAACTGGCTTAAAGAAGATGGTAAAGGTTATCTGGAGGAGATGCATGAAATCTAAAATGCCAGAAGTAGAGGGAAGGAAAAAACTGAATGTCAAAAATGTGAAATACAAAACTAGAATGGTTGATTATCAGAAAACTGTTGAATTTGATGCTGAGGCTTGAAGGGGCAGTATTTTATAAAGTGTTCATCCAATCTATGTCTGGTTTTCCCCATGAGAGAGACCACATTGTGAACACCAAATGCAATATACTAAATTGGTAGAAGTACAATTGAATCTTCAACTAGATGGAATATTTTGGTCCCTGGATGACAAAAACAGGAAAAGGTGATAGAGCAGATATTGCAACTTGTAAGGAGAGAATTAAATTTTCCAGAAGTCGTATTTGATTCCTCCTTAGTATGTGCAAAAGTGTGTAACACTAAATGGTGGTTATAAGACAAAATGGTGTCAGTTTGGAATGTGGGAATGTTTTGAGAATGTACCAGAGTCTTGGTACACAGCCTTGAAAGTAGTTAACAGTGAAAAACATGTTTCTCTGCAAAACCTGCTGTCTCTGTCTTTAAGTTATGTGTCTAGGCTGAAGGTCACAAGAGATGGAAAAGTACTAGGGTAGGGGATAAAAAAAGGGATACTTCTTTGTGAAAACTTAGGTTGGAGTTGTGACTGGTGCTAAGAGACAGATTGATACAAGGCAGAGAGAGAGAAAAAACTATACAGGCTGTCGGACATCTGGGGTTCCCTCCAGTATTACATAGAACATAGAACACCACAGCACACGGCACGGTATGGCACAGCAGCGTAGCGGTTAGCGCAATGCTATTACAGCACCAGCAATCGGGGTTCGATTCCCATTGCTGTCTGTAAGGAGTTTGTACATTCTCCTGTGTCTGCGTGGGTTTCCTCCGGGTGCTCCGGTTTCCTCCCACATTGCGAAGATGTAAGGGTAGGTTAATTTGGGTTTAAAATGGGTGGCGCGGACTCAATGGGCCGGAAGGGCCTGTTACCAGGCTGTAAGTAAATTTTTTTAAAAAAGCACAGTACAGGCCCTTCGGCCCACAATGTTGTGCCGACATTTTATCCTGCTCTAAGATTGTATTAGATTTGTTCATCGGTTGATAAGTATTCTTCCCTTCTGTATTTTAGTGAAGTGGTTAATAGTCTTTTATATAACCCTAATAAAGTAGTTTTTTTATAACCTTCAACACTTGTATAGTGCCTCCTTTGTTTGCGAATACCTGTTGCCGCTGAATCAGGAAAGAACAAGGAACGAAATTTAAAATATTTTTGTTCTATATCTACTGTAGTTGCATGGGAAGGTGCTCTGTGAAGGAGAGTAGATACGATGGGATGGAAGTGTGGTCTAGAGTGCTGTGAAGGGAACAGCTCTTCTGAATGCTAAAATGAGAGTTCAGTAAAGAGTTGTCTGGAGGTGGCACCAAGTTGGAGGATGATCTGTTGAATTGGAGGCTGGTCTGGTGGAGGATAAGGGGAACCCTACCCTTGTTCCCGTGGGAGGAGAAGGACTGTGTGAGAAATAGAACAAATGTGATTGAGAGCACCATCAGCCAAGGTGGATATTTAACCACAGTTATGGAGAAAGGAATAAATATTGGAAGCATAGCAATAACTATTCAGAAGCAAATCTACATTTGTATTACAGATCTGTTAGCCTGGAAATGAAAGGGATCTGAAAGTTTTCGGTTGATCAGTGACCTTTAGGTCATGCTTTATGACACATGAAGATTCAAGTAGTGGATGTTATGTCAGGTGGACTTCCAGAACCCTCTTAAGATACTGTTAGTTGGGGGGTGGGGGGGGGGGGGCGGGGGGGGAGATGAATGAAGCTTTTGAATATGTGTACTTGAACGCTTGGTGAATACATGAGTCTCGTCTATTCTCTAAATTTATTAATAACTACCATGTTGGAATAGAAAACCACGTCAAAGATCAGAGGTCATTATGGGGGTAGATTTGTAGCGACTCACTGTCCGAGCAAGCAAACTGGCTCGGTGGTCAGGTCGCACATCGTTGGAGCGGCGAGGCCCAAGATGGCGCTGGGCCTTCGTCTTCCCCGAGCGACGGGGAGAACCCACGCATGGGAAAAGTTTGATGACGTAGTGCATACATCATTCCGTTTCTTGGTGGGCGGGAACTGTTCCTCTTAAAAGGCCTGTGCAAGGCAGGAAAATAAATTAGTTTTGTTCTGCAGCTCATCAACTAGTGTCTTACTTTTGCATCGCGGTAGCAGCCGCTACATTGGTGACCCCGACGGTCCAAACGGATTTTTGACCTACACAATGGACGACAACGCAGCAGCCAATGCAGTGGCACTCAAGCTGCCCACATTTTGGATGCTTCGGCCCCGCGTCTGGTTTGACCAGGCCAAAGTACAATTCCAACTTCGGCAGATCACTTCCGACTCCACAAAGTACTACCACGTGGTCAGCTCTCTGGACCAGGAGACAGCTGCTATGGTCGGAGACTTCATCCAATCTCCTCCGGAGACAGATAAGTACCCGGCCTTCAAGTCCCTTCTCCTTCGGACCTTTGGCCTCTCCCATCGCAAGCGTGCCACCCGCCTGCTTCACCTCGATGGCTTGGGAGGCAGATCTCCATTGGCCCTCATGAACGAGATGCTGGCTTTGGCTGAGGGGCATAAGCCCCGCCTGATGTTCGAGCAGGCCTTCCTCAAACAGCTGCCCAACGACATTCACCTGTTGCTGGCCGACGCTGACTTCAGCAACCCACGTGAGGTAGCCGCCCGGGCAGGTATCCTGTGGAAGGCCAAACGCGAGAGCGGTTCGTCCGTCGGCCAAATCGCTAGACCGCGGGCCCCACGCCTACCTAAACCAGTCCCAGCAGCCGAGCGACAACACCCCAGAAACACAGACGGCCGGCTGTGTTTCTACCATCAGAGGTGGGGCGCGGAGGCCCGTCGATGCCACCCACCCTGCAAGTTTCAGGGAAACGCCAGGGGCCAGCCGCCACTGATGGCTATGATGGCTGGCCACCAACACAGCCTCCTATTCGTTTGGGACAAGCAGTCCGGCCATCGCTTCCTCGTCGATACGGGAGCAGAGGTCAGTGTTTTGCCCCCAACTGGCTGTGACACTCGCAGCAGGCAACAGGGATCCGCCCTCAAGGTCGCAAACGGCACGACCATACAAACTTTTGGCACCCGCACAATCTAGTTACAATTCGACGACAGCCATTTTACCTGGAACTTTACCCTTGCTGCCGTCGCCCAGCCACTCCTAGGAGACGATTTTCTCTGGGTCTACAACCTGTTAGTTGACCTACGAGGGAAATGGCTAGTGCACTCCAGAACTTTCCAGACTTACTCTCTGGGAGAAGCCAGCCTACCAGCCCCGCGCCTGGACTCCGTTTTCCGGTCTGGCAATGAGTTCACCAAGCTCCTAGTCGAGTTCCCATCGGCCCTGGCACGTCAGTTCACGAATTCGATGCCCAAACACGGGGTGCGGCACCACATCACTACAACAGAGCCACCCCTTCATGCTTGAGCACGACGACTCCCTCCCGACAAGCTTCGCCTGGCGAAGGAGGAGTTCCACCACATGGAGGAGCTAGGGATCATTTGTAGGTCAGGCAGCCCCTGGGCCTCCCCACTGCACATGGTACCCAAAGCCACCGGCGGGTGGAGGCTCTGTGGCAACTACTGCAGGCTTAACGACGCCACCACCCTGGACCGCTACCCTGTCCCTCATATCCAGGACTTCGCAGCAAATCTACATGGGGCCCACATCTTCTCCAAGGTGGACCTTGTCCAGGGATACCACCAAATCCTAGTCCGTCCTGATGATGTCCCCAAAACTGCGATCATCACTCCATTTGGCCTCTTCGAATTCCTTCGGATGCCGGTTCGGCCTTAAGAATGCCGTGCAGACTTTCCAGCGGCTGATGGACGCGGTAGGCCGCGATTTGGACTTGGTGTTCATTTATTTAGATGACATTCTGATCGCCAGTCGTAACCGCCAAGAACACCTTTCCCACCTCCGCCAACTGTACTCCCGCCTCAGTGAATTTGGCCTCACTATCAACCCAGCCAAGTGCCAACTTGGCCTCAACTCTATCGATTTTCTCGGCCACCGAATCACCAGCAAGGGAGCAGCACCTCTACCTGCCAAGGTAGACGCTATCCGCCATTTTGCCCGGCCCAACACAGTCAAAGGCCTGCAAGAATTCCTGGGGACGGTCAACTTTTACCATCGGTTCATCCCTGCAGCAGCCCGTATCATGCGCCCTTTGTTCTCACTGATGGCTGGTAAGGGCAAAGACATCGCCTGGACCGACGAGGCCACGGCTGCCTTCGTTAAGGCCAAACAAGCCCTAGCAGACGCCGTGATGCTGGTACACCCCAAGACAGACGTCCCAACTGCCCTCACGGTGGACGCATCCAGCACTGCGGTCGGCAGTGTACTAGAACTAATCAAAGGCCGTTGGCAACCCTTGGCGTTATTCATCAGGCACCTTAGACTGCCCGAACTTAAATACAGCGCCTTTGATCGAGAACTACTAGCGCTGTACCTGGCGATCAGACATTTTCGGTACTTTTTAGAAGGTAGACCTTTCACTGATCACAAGCCATTGTCTTTCGCCTTCTCTAGGGTCTCCGATGCCTGGTCAGCCCGCCAGCAGCGACATTTGTCCTACGTTTCTGAATTCACAACCGATATTCAACATGTCTCCGGAAAGGACAACGTTGTTGCTAACACACTCTCCAGACCGACCATCCACAGCCTGTCCCTGGGGGTGGACTACGCGGCCCTGGCTGACGCGCAGCAAGCCGATGATGAGCTGCCCAGCTACAGAACCGCAGTTTCAGGCCTGCAGCTCCAAGATTTCGTAGTTGGCCCAGATCAACGGACCCTCCTGTGCGACGTCGCAACAGGTCAGCCCCGCCCGATAGTCCCTGCAGCCTGGCGGAAACACGTCTTCGACTCGGTACACGGGTTGGCACACCCATCCATCAGATCAACTGTCCGACTGGTCGCCAGCAAGTTCGTCTGGCATGGCCTGTGCAAACAGGTCAGTGAGTGGGCCAGGACTTGTCCGCACTGCCAGACATCAAAAATCCAACAACACACCAAGGTCCCGCCACAGCAGTTCGAGCCTACCTGTAGAAGGTTCGACCACATCCACGTCGACCTCATTGGTCCCCTGCCAGTTTCAAGAGGAGCCTGGTACCTTCTTACCATCATGGACCAGTTCACGAGGTGGCCAGAGGCAACCCCTCTGTCCGACATCACGACTGATTCCTGCACCCGGGCGCTGCTCACAACTTGGATCTTGCGTTTTGGTGTTCCAGCGCACATCACTTCAGACAGGGGCGCCCAGTTTACCTCCAGCCTCTGGTCTGGATTAGCGAACATGCTAGGGACGCAGCTGCACAACACCACGGCCTACCACCCTCAATCAAACGGGTTGGTGGAACATTTCCACCACCATCTGAAATCAGCCCTGATGGCCCGCCTGAAAGGTCCTAATTGGGTCAACGAACTGCCTTGGATCCTGCTCAGCATACGCACTGCCCCCAAAGAAGATCTCCACGCTTCGTCAGCTGAACTCGTGTACGGTGCGCCCCTGGTCATCCCAGGGGATTTCATACCTGCCCTTCGGGGCCAAGAGGAACATCCCACGGCAGTCCTGGAAAGACTACGCGAGAGGCTCGGCAGCTTGGCACCGATTCCCACTTCACGGCATGGTCAAGCCCCATCCTGTGAGCCCAAGGAACTACAAGACTAAGTTTGTTTTCGTTCGCAGGGGCACACCCCAGGCACCATTGCAACGACCATACGAGGGGCCGTTCCGGGTCATCAGGAATAACGGATCCACCTTTAATTTGGACACTGGGGGCAAGGAAGAGGTTTTCACGACAGACCACCTCAAACTGGCCCATTTAGATCTACAACAACCGGTCGAGGTCCCAACACTGCAATGCAGAGGCTGACCTCCTAAGCAACGGCTAGCACAGCCCGCGAACCTTGGGGACCGTATCGCCGGTTCTTGGGGGGGGAGGGGGGGGGGAGGTTGTGTAGCAACTCATCGTCCGAGCAAGCGAACTGGCTCAGCAGTCGGGTCGCACGTCGTCGGAGCGGCGAGGCCCAAAATGGCACTGGGCCTTTGTCTTCCCTGAGCAACAGGCAGAACCCGCGCACGGGAAAAGTTTGATGACGTGGCGCATATGTCATTTCCGTTTTTGGTGGGCGGGAACCGTTCCTCTTAAAAAGCCCGCGCAAGGCTGGAAAATAAATCAGTTTTGCTCTGCAGCTCATCGACTAGTGTCTTACTTTCGCATCCCAGTAGCAGCCGCTACAGATTGAAGGATACAAATGCAAAGCGATAGAAGGTCAAACAACTAGGCAAATAGAGTTCACAATGTATACGTAGTCATCTATTTGGACATAAAAAACACAGAATATAATAATGAAAAGCTACAAACAGTGGAAATCTGAAGAAATTCAGGGGTCTAAATGCCACAGGTATTGAAAAATAATTAAAGAGACCAATGGAATTCTGGTCATTGTATTCTCATTCTCCGGATACAATGGACTGAAGTTATGCTGCACAAGTCTGGGCACTGTACCTTATGAAGGATAAATTGTCCTTGGAGAGCTCTGTATGTATTTCTAGCAGTTTCTGTTTTTATCAGTATGATACTTGGACCTTATTGGTATTGGTTTATTATTGTCACTTGTACCGAGGTACAGTGGAAAAACTTGTCTTACAAACCGATCTTACAGGTCAATTCATTACACAGTGCAGTTACATCAAGTTAGTACAGAGTGCATTGATGTGGTACAGGTAAAAATAATAACAACAGTACAGAGTAAGGTGTCACAACTACAGAGAAAGTGCAGTGCAATAAGGTGCAAGGTCACAACAAGGTAGATCGTGAAGTCATGAGGTCATAGGTCATACTCCATCTCATTGTATAAGGGAACTGTTCAATAGTCTTATCACAGTGGCGTAGAAGCTGTTCTTAAGTCTGGTGGTACGTGCCCTCAGGCACCTGTATCTTCTCCCTGATGGAAGAGTAGAGAAAAGAGAATGTCCCGGGTGGGTGGGGTCTTTGATTATGCTAGCTGCTTCACCAAGACAACGAGAGGTAAAGACAGAGTCCAAGGAGGGGAGAACCGATAACATTGCTTAGATTCCATGGATTTTAAATGGCTAAGGGGGTGGTTTGCTTGATGTTTTCAGGATATTAGGGGAAATAATGTGCGATAAGTACAAATTATTTTAACTGGTTAATATTTAGGACTTGGGCATAGTATAAAAATTAGTCTCAACAATGAAGTCAGGAAACACTTCTATTGCAATTGATGCCAAGTTATTTGTTAATTTTTAAATTTAGAAGATATATTTTCATTAATCAAAAGTAATTAAAGCTTCTAAAGCAAATCAACTAAGTTGGGTTGGGTGACATATTAGACATGATCTCATTATAGTGCACAACAGGGTATTCTATGTTATTTGGGGCCAAATCATGCTCGATCTGATCTTCTTCTCCTCACCAATTTTTCAAGATTTGGGCATCGTTGGCAAGGCCAGCATTTGTAGCTCACCCTTAGTTACACATGAACTGAGTGGCTTGCAAGGCCATTTCAGTGAGTATTTAAGAGTCAATCATACTTACATGGTCTGGAATCAAATATAACCCTAAGAGAAGACATCCTTCCCTGAAGAACATTAGTGAAACTGATGGATTTTAATGGCAATCCTTTAGTTTTGTGGAGTACTGACTAGTTTTTGATTAATACCAGATTATAAATCTGAATTTAAATTCCATAACTGATGTGGTGTGATTTGGACTCTGAACTCTGGATTGTCCATACGTCTTTTTATTACTAGTTCAGTAATTTAACAATTATGCCTTGACATTACAGTTGTCTGGACTCATCACACCTCCTCTCCACTCACCCATAGGAACCTATCACACTTGCTATGTGGGATCTTGCTGGACCTCCAGCTCCTGGAAAATTCTGCAAGGTTGCAAAACTGAGTTTCAGGCAGTGTATGGCTGAGACCTTGCTCCCAGAACACCTCTGACAGCCTTTGATGGAAGGCAAGGCTGGGGGAGGACCTTTGCTTTGTGTGAAAGCTATCAAGGAACTTAATAATTTTTAGATGTCACTGACATTCAAAGACACTTAAAACCTATTAAAATTGCTATAAATAATTAAAATTTCCTAAGGAGAAAAAGGAATGAATTAGAAACAGATAACCAGTTAAAGACCATTACAAACATAAAAATAAAATCACTTTAAAATAAACATTTACTTCACCTATTCTGCAGGCTAAGAACCTCACTCACGTGAGTGGGGTCTGATTCTACACCAGGACTGACGTGATATAGGATCTGAAAGGCAGATCTTCCAACTTAGTACTGTGGCACTCCAGCAAGACCTGCCTCTGTCACTGGACTCCATGTGGCACCCAGGGAAGTGGCAGATACAGTGGTATCTGTAACCTAATAAGACTAAAGGGAACTATTGACCAGCTTGCTTAAGCTCAATTATTTCTAAAATCTCCCCAACAAATTAGCCAAGACATGAATTGAATTTGGTCTGTGGATATTTTCACCAACAGATGGCACCATGCTCATTTAGGATTCAGGGAAGCTACATTAAATATTAGTAGCTGCAGTTGAAAATATCAAAGATTTTGTTTTAATTTCCAGAAGATTTCTGTTGTTGTCTGGATGGGGGAGTCACTGCCATGATCATATTTATTGCCCTTCACTAGGTTCTCAAATAAGGCATTGGTGGGCATTCTTAAGCTGCTGCAGTCTTTGTAATGATAATTCTCTACACGTATGTCAAGTAGGGAATTGATTGATCTTTAGCTCAATAACAACAGAAATAATAAATTATGTCCAAGTCACAACCTGGAACACATGAGGAGGGGGTGGGAGGGGAGAGAGATGTTAAGGACATAGCTGCTCTTTGTGTTCAAAATCACAGAGTTGTTAGGTATGATTCAAGTATACAGTGGTCGTTTATAGAGTCATAGTATTTTGCTGCATTTTTTGAATAATGTACTTCGTGGCCATCAAGTGCAATTAAAAGTGTTTTCAAAATTCCTTCTTTCTGGCTTAGTTATGTCTCTAGTTATTTTGAGTCAGAAGTTAACAAAGGCTACATCAGGGCAGTAACTGGATCCAGATTCAGTGGTGGGAATTTATGTTAACTTGTGTTTGTCCTCATCTTGGACAAACTGTGCTGCTGCTGCAAAAAGCTAATTTTCATGGCATTTTTACCCTGTGTCTGTATGCCTATGAGAACAATAAACTTGAATTTGAGCTCAATGTAAGTTATCTGCCCATTCTAAGTAGATTTTTTTCTATTTGGTGCAATGATAGTAATGCATTTTCCAACAACAAAAAAAATTTCAAAAATCATTCACTTTGAAACACTTTTTCCATGAAAGATACTAAATAAGCTTTTTTTTCATTTTTCTGTAGATCATGTAACATATGTTGTAAGCTATGAATCTAATATACTGAGTGTAAAAAAAACTGCAAATTATTTCATATAATTATTTCTATCAAAGGTTGTATATATTATGGATCAATTTGGAGTTAATTTTTAAGTTAAAGCACCCCTGTTAAACAAGCTCTCACACTCAAACTGACGGCTATACGAGGACAAAAATCTTTTTATCTGGTGTCAGTAATATAGCTGAGCCTCATTTTTATTACCTGGGAACAGGCATTTCTTCAGCATATCATGACGTCATTCCTTCAAGTTACTTTACAATAATTTGTTTACTTTTTGTCCCACTAGAGAAAGGAACAAAATGAGACATGGGCATTTGTTTACTTTAAAACATATTGTATCTCAACAAAGCACAGGAAATGTGAATATGGCCGCCAACGTGTGGATCTTATTCCGAGCCATGCAGAAACTAATTCAATAGCTGCTGTTTATTTAACATGTCAATAATTAATGTGTACATTGCTGGTGGAGCTAATCAATGGCTACATTAGCCATGAATTGTGTGGTTGGTGGCACTTAGATTTATTTTCTGTAAATAATTGCCCCAAACCTGTGTCCCTTCAATGGGAAGTCAGATCCTGTCTTTTGACAGTTAAGCACTGTACTCCTGTTAGCCACCAGGTGGCGGAAATTCAGTCTTTATAAGTCTACCCCTTTTTATTATGTGCCTGGAACATAACTCATGAGCAAGAATTTCTGCAACTGCTGTACATGTCGGGAACTGGTTTTAGTGAAATGGTTATTTCAGGTTCCTAAATAAGACCACAATTACATACTCTTCCAATTTATTCATATCAACTCTTGCTACTGTAATGTTACCAATGTAAAAGAGATTCAAACATTTTGAGAATTCATAAAGTAAAAATGATTAAACACTGTAGTTGTTAAGATTTGACAAAGGTTCTGCTATAAAGATGTTTTATGAGACCAGTCCATCTGAATGTTGCAGTTTCTTTCTTTTATTTACTTTTACTTTGTATTTGCATTCCTTAAAAAAAGATACATTTTAGTTTAGCCTTTATTATTGGAATTGGTTTATTATTGTCACTTATACTGAGGTACAGTAAAAAAAAAGCTTGTCTTGCATGCTGTACATATAGATCAATTCATTACACAGTGCATTGAGGTAGTACAGGGTAAAACAATACCGAATGCAGAGTAAAGTGTTATAGCTGCAGAGAAAAGGGCAGTGCAGGTAGACAATAAGGTGCAAGGTCATAATGAGGTAGACTGTGAGATCAAGAGTTCATCTTATCTTACTAGGGAACTGTTCAATAGTCTTATAACAGCAAGATAGAAGCTGTTCTTAAGCCTGGTGCTACGTGCTTTCAGGCTTTTGTATCTTCTGCCTGATGGGAGAGGGGAGAAGAGAGAACGACCCGGGTGGGTGGGATCTTTGATTATGCTGGCTGCTTTACCAAAGCAGCGAGAAGTATAGACAGAGTCCATAGAGGGGAGGCTGGTTTCCATGATGTGCTGAGCTGTGTCCACAAATCTCTGCAGTTTCTTGTGGTCCCAGGCAGAGCAGTTGCCATACCAAGCTGTGATGCATCTAGATAGGATGCTTTGTATGGTGCATCAATAAAAGTTGGTGAGTGTCAAAGGGGACATGCCAAATTTCTTTAACCTCCTGAGGAAGTAGAGGTGCTGGTGAGCTTTCTTGGCTGTGGCATCTACTTGGATGGACCAGAACAAACTACTGGTGATGTTCACTTCTAGGAACTTGAAGCTTTCAACCCTCTCGGCCTCAGCACCATTGATGTAGGTGTATGCCCTCATATCTAGTTCAGTTGAACTGTTCTCTGTTCAATTGTTAAAATATGAACCAAATTGAATAATAAATGTGAATATCAACTTGCTAGCACAGTAAAGTAGTAACAGTTGTGTAAATATTATAATAATCTGGCTTGACTACTTGCTCTGTACCACTGAGCAGACTATAGGGTTGAATTTGTGAAGCAGCAAAACCCCAAAATATCCAGCTGAAGAGAAGTGAAAGTATCAGATACTGAAACCCATGAGTAAGAACTGATCTCAAGAATCACCTTTCTCATTAGTTTTGCAAGTGTATACCTCAAAGATTATTTTAACCAATCATCTGCAAGGGAAACTCAGCACAGGAAGGGGCCTGATTATTAGCACTTGTAGCTTGTACTTTCCATTCAAGGTTTTCCTTCAGGTGGGTTAGGTTAATTATCCATAAAGAAGGACAATACTGCAAATGCTCAGCAGGTCAAGCTGCATCAGAGGAGAGAGAAAAACAAAGCTGCTCTTTCGGGTTGATAACCTTCTCTTCAATTCTGGGTAAGGATAGAAACATGACTCATCCACAAAACAAGTAGCATGTCGGTGGAACAATTTGCTCCTTACATGCCTGAACCAAGTACGGTATGGGACCTAATTTGAATAGAAGGAGTGATCTGCAATTCAGTTAGCACACCGCCTGTCATATCCAGACATTACCTGAAAAGTCTGGATGGGCTGAGGGAAAGGGGGCCAGCAAAGCAATGATGCTTTGTGATGTTTTCATGGGCCCAGGAGAAGAGCTGCTCTTCCTAGCTCCACCAAGATGTAACTCCCAAAACGATTAATGCCATAGTCAGGTGAAAAGAGTGTTCTTTCTTTTATTCATTTGTTGGATGTGATCATTGATGGTCAGATTAGCATGTAATACCCATTACTAATTGCCCATGAGAAAGTGGTGGTATGTTTCCTCCTTGAACCTCTGATGTCTTTATCAGTACTGCCACTGCACTGTTGGGTAGAAAGTTCTGAAGATTTTGACATGGTGAGTGTGATGAAGGAACAACAATATATTTCCAAATCAGAGTGGTGTACAACTTGAAAAGAAAAACTGTTTTGGCCATTAAAGTGTGGATTTGGCATGAAGTTGAGTTGGTGTCCTAACCAGGAAATTACTACATTCCATCCACTATCGATCTGCTATCTGTAATGACCAAGGCTCCTTTCCCTGATGCCACTTGGTTCCAGTTTGAACTTTGAGTTGCTAATGACAAAAGCTGAATTCATGAAAAGTCAAGAACTGGCACTGAGTTCAAACCCAAGGGATGATAGCTGAGTCAGGTAGAAAGATATAAGGAGATTCGAAGCAATCCAGGAGTTGGCATTTGATACAAAATACTGGCACATCTCTAAAGAGAGGGAAAGACAGAGCTTCAGATCAAAGAACTTTCATAGATAGGGTGTACATTTGCCAGCGCTGCCCCTAGGAACTAACAATGATAGTATTTTTGTGAATTGGGATGGAAGCAGTTGAAAATGTTAATGTAGCCTTTTATGAAGCTGATAGTCTTTTGAGGAGATAGAAACCCAAAATGCACTTAGATTACAAATCCATTGCCTGAATTAAAGTGTGTTTGAAATTAATTTGAGCATTGTTTCTGAGGACATTGTTTGAACTATCGTAGGTGTATGTCACTAATGATTACAAGGACTTGGAGAAGTATTTGGGAAGAGTGGATCCATTTCTAATATTACTGCAAATAAAGCCGCCTCCGAGAATTGTGACTGAAAGGAACCCACAGACTTACAGTTGGAGTTTTAACTTATAGGAATTTCTTAACCATAGGTAAAGAGCAGTGTTCATAACTTGTAGTAGCATTATCTAGTAAAACTCACAATATACCATGAAGGTCACAGAAGTTGACGTTAGGCAAGTGGTTTTTTGTTTATATATTTATTTATTTTTCAGGATGTAGGCATTGCTGATAAGGTCAGCATTTATTGTCCATCCATAATTGGCCTTGAAAAAGTGATGGTGAGTAACTGCAATCCTTCTGATGAAAGTACTCCCACAGCGCAAATGGGGAGGGAATTCCAGGACCTATATCCAGCAATGATGAAGGAACGGTAATATATACCCAAGTCAGGATTGTGGGTAACTTGGAGGGAATATGCAGTGGCTTTTGTCTTTCGTAATAGTAAAGGTTATAGTTTCAGAGCTGCTATCAGAAAAGCGCAAAGAGTAACAGCAGTGCCTTTTGTAGATGGTTTATGCTATAGACTCAGTGCACTGGTAGTAGAGAGGGTGAATGTTTAGGCTGGTCATTGAGGTACCAATCAAATAGGCTGTTTTGTCCTGGATGTGTCAACCTTTTTGAGTTCTTGGAGCTTCATTTGTTAGAATAAGTGGAGAGTACCTCATTGTGCTCCTACTTCATGCCTTTTCTACAGTGACAAGGTTTTAGGATATCAGATGAATCACTTTCTGCGTGATACCTAGCCTCTAACCTGCTCTCATATGTGGCTGATCTAGCTGAGTTTCTGGTCATTTGGTATCTCCCAGAATGGTAATGTCATTGAATGTAAGGGCAGGTGATTAGACTCTCTTCCTGGAGATGATTGACCATTGCTTGACACTAAAGGCATTGTAAGTATTATTTGTCACTTGTGAGCACATCCCTGTAAAAGATGTCTAGGCCTTGGTTCATGTATTTCAAGACTGCTTCATGTTCTGAGGAGCTGCGATTGGAAAGGAATGTGGTGCAATTCTCAGCAAACATCCCCATTTCTGATCTCCTAAAGCAAGGAAAATCATAGATGAAGCAGCTAGAAATGGTTGCACCCAGGACACTACCATGAGGGACTAGGGTGATTGACTTCCAACAACCACAACAATCTTCCTTTGTGCAAAGTATTTTTCCCTTGATTTCTGTTGACTTCAGGTTTACCAGAACTACTTGATGCCATGTGCAGTCAAGTGCTCCCTTAAGTTTAGTCTAGCTCAGGCTAGTCACTCTCAACTCACTGTTATAATTCAGCTCTTTGATCCACATTTCAACCAAGATCGTGTTGAAGTCTGAAGCCGAGTGAACCACACTGGACATTGGTGAGCAGGTTATTGGCGAGTAAGTGCTGCTTAATAGTAATTTCAATGACACCTTCCATCACTTAGTTAATGATTGAGAATAGACTGATAGGGCAGTGGTTACCCACATTTGATTTGTCCTCCTCTTTACGGACAGGACATGCCTAGGCAGTTTGTCTGTCATCATGTAGATGCCAGTGTTATAACTGTAAAGAAACAGCTTACTAGGGTGTATGTTTTGTTTGGAGCACAAGTTTCAATATTATATCTAGAATGTTGTCTGGACCCTTCATCTTTACTACATCCAGTGCTCTCAGGCATTTCTTGATATCATGTGGTGGAGTTGGTTGAAGAATGGTTTCTGTGATGGCGGCAATCTCAGGAGCAAGCTGAGATGGATCATCCACTTGGTCATGTGCACAGCAAAAACCCTGGGAATTGATAATGGTGCCCAAAATTAATGGGGAACACAGTAGAGCTTGACAATATTATCAATTTGTAATCTACAGAATATAGCTATGATAGAAACAGAAAATTCTAAAAACAACAAACAAGTCAGGCAAAATCTATGGAGAGGGGAATGTTTCAAGTAAGTTTAGCCAAACTTGCTGGGGGAATTCCAGGACTTATTTTACACATTGCCCAATATGACTCTTGAGTGACTTCAGTGGAGGTTAAAAATGGGCAAGGCATAAAATCAACTCTGCATCTGATCCTATCAGTTCTTCATGAGGTGATTTGGTTTGAAGTTACTCCCATTGTGAAAACATTTCAGGTTGTTGACCTTTTGTCAAAACTGAACAATGAGACAGATGAACAGCTTATAAGCAGGTACCAGGGAAAGAGGAGAAAGGAAAAGAAATGAGAGATCTGTGATTGTTGGATAGCCAGGTATGATGAGGAAAGAGAAGTGAAATGAATTATAAAATCAAAAGATGTGTCCAGAGGAAAGAAAATAGCAGCAGACCAGCAAAACATGATAGAACTTTGAAAAATCCTACGTCAGCATGTGTTAGTCTATTGGAACCCACTTTCCTTTCCACAGTCAACATCCTGTAAGTGTTGGGAAGCATGGGATTCCCTTTAGGTGCATGCACGTACTGAAGTCCCAAACTTTAAATGAGGTGATTGTTCGTGATTTTCAGATGCATAGAGGAGCAGAAAATTTTTCAAAATAGTTTGTTCATAGGAACTTGGGGTTTTCCAGGGCAGCATTGTGCAAATTTAACTTGATAGGTCTGTTCTTATTTACTCTTCACTGATCCTAGAAAATGAGCATTCCCTAGCCTCAACAGAGAGAAATATTTCCCTGATATATACAGTCTCTTAATATTTATGGATTGGGAACAGAGATTGTGGTTCAAGTAAAGATCCTTAGTCTGAATCTTCATTCAGTTGTCGGGTTTAAGTTATTTTCTCCCCCCAAGATTAGCAGACCTAACAAATTTCAAGCATTTTGATTCATTTCAAATATCACATTTTGGCTATTTTTTTTCTTTCAATATTCTACATGTTCTTGTCTGTTTAACTTTCTGGAATGTTCTGTTCCTTTTCACCATCTTTGTCTATACATGGTTTTATTTAATGATGTTTTCCTCAGCTCAACTACATAATCATTTACTTAGACTAATACTTTGTTTTCAATCAAGTGTATTAATAGGAATCTATATCCTTCCCATGATTGGGATCCATGTTATTTTTTTCCTTTCCTTGATCCCAACCCAACCTAACTCCAAAAAAATTCTCATCTAACCAATAATAACAGGTTAAGCATCTTTCCCCTTCACAAGCACTGAACAAACTTCTATGCATTTCCAGATCTTTTAATTTTCTTTGAAATTTTGCATTATGTACATTTTGAACAACTAGGTTTAATCAGTAGCATCTCCTGAGTCAGAAGCTTGTTAGTTCAAGTTTATAACACAGCTTAAGTGAATGATTTGGCACAATAATAGTTCAAGTTTCGTGCTTTGGAGATAACATCAGAATTAAAGCTTTAACTAGTTTTTAACCACTGCAGTTAAAAAAAAATGGTATTAATGAAGTGGCAGTTGCTGCAATTAAATTAGGAAGTTATTGTTTCCTTGGAAGTAATTTCAATACATTGATATCTTGCCAGTATTTACAAAGAGGAAATTGACATCTGTCATTATTTCAATAGGAATGCCTTTTTGATTTCTTGCCAGAATATCCGTGGTAAAGCTTGGGTTAAATTCATAGAATTTTCTTGGAAATCTCTCAAGTTCTCATAAACCTTGAAGTAAATCCAGTTTAATTCCATTAAGGAAGTGTACTATTTATTTATCAAAATGTAGTGCATGACAGGCAGATCCTGAGAATCTTCAGCAAAATACTTCTGTGTTGTTAAAAATACAATATTTCAGAATGAATAACAAGGGATAAAAAAAACAAGCTCAAAGAGTTATTTTAAAACTATTTGGTCCTAGTGAGACTACATGGGAAATACTGTATGCATCGTTCATCTCTGTACTTCAAAAAAAAGTCAGTTATTGTTGAAGGAGAAACTTCATTATTGATTCCAGAACGTAGAGGAATGATCTATGAAAAATGATTGACCATCCTGGATTTTTTTCTTTTTAAAAACTGGAAGGTTGAGAAAAAGTGATGCAAATTTTTAAAATTATGAAAGTTTTAGACCAATTGGATCCTAGTCTTTTCTAAATGTATAGCATTTAAACATAACATATTTATGAATTAATTGCATTAAAAGAAAATCAAGAAATGCAGGAGAAACTATTTTATGGAAAGAGGTTCTGGAAGGAATTAAACAATCTCTTGCTAGTTAATGAGTTATTAGAGTTGCACGGTCCACTGTGAATAGGTAGATAGACAGTATAAAGGCCTTCTTATGTTTGAAACTGTAATTGTGCACTTTTTTTCTATGATGCTAGGAGAATAATACATGCAATTCAAAACTTATTTAAAGTGCTTCATCGGATGCAATGCAGTAGTCAAATATGACAAAAAGAAGAGCAAAAATATATTGTTAGATATAAACAATGCTGGAAATACTGAGTGGGTCAGGCCAGATTTGTGGAGAGAGAAACAAAGTCAATGGTTCATGCTGATGACTTTATCAGGGTGGAACTTAATAACTTTAATGACTTTGCAGGATCAGCAAGGATAAGAATATAGTCAGCTGAATCAAAGAGCAACCTCTCAAAATATAGAAACTTACAGGTAATCAGGATGTTTGTGGCACCTTGTTTCTTGCTCCAAAATCAATGCAACTAGGGAGGAATATTAATTGTTTAATATCCTGTGAAGCACATTTATTCACTGAAATTTTTCATCATAGATTTGCTGCTTCAGTCAGTCCTGATTATGCCTTCTATTCTACAAATCCCGACAGACTGTAACTGCAAGATCTCTACAGCTGTAGTAGCCAATGAACCTAATGTATGTCTCCTGCAGGGGAAAACAATGCATAATGCCAGGGGGTTACAGAGCACTGGAGGAGAAACTGTACTAATTGGCCAGATATAACACAATAATAGAAAACACTGCTTATAAAGCCAAAATATTGCTCCAGCAAACCAAGGTTAATGATATTGTTTTTCTTCCAGGATTTCAAATCAGGCCTGTGGAATAGAAAATTCCAAAGATTTACAGTCCTCTGACTAAAGAGAATTCTCCCCATCTCAACCTTAATTGGCTGACGCATTATCCTGAGATTGTGCTCTAGCTCACATTCTCCAAACTGAGTAGATTCTCAGTATCTAAATGTCAATCCCTTTCTGAAATTTGGATGCTTCAATTAGATCACCATATATTCTTCCAGACTTTGTGAGTATGGGTAACCTTGTCCTTGTAGGGCATTCATAAATCAATGTAGTGAATTTATATTCCACCACTTCTGGGGCAAGCATCATCCTTCTTTATGTATAGAAATCACACCACATTTACCCTGCAGAGACACTGAGGGATATGGTGATGACTTGATTTTTGTGAGGGCCCTTTATTGGTCATCATTGTAACTGGAATGTTATTCCCAGTGGAAGAGCTGGTATGTGCACCTTCCCCTTATGGCAGCCACATTGTTATGCACTATATTAGCTCCCTGAAAAAACATTCAGCATTGTGGGACCATCTATGCATATGCCCATGACAGAGTCAGGCTGTCCCATTTTATCCAAGGACTGAAACGAGAGAATTCCCATTTTCATCCCAAGAGTCTCATAATATTTTGCAGCTGCTGCTGACATTTCAGTCAAAAATAATCCTCAGTTAGTACATAGGCTAGAGTGGAGAAAATCCTACATGGGTGTAAGACATGTGTGTGCACGATAAACAAGGAGCAGTTCTGAAATGTAGAATATTTGATGCAGGAGTTTGCTTGATGTTGGTTCTCTTGCATGACCCTGAGAAATAAGTTATTTGCAGATTCTGAGGCTTGAGATCCGCGTGATGGCTGGCAGTTGAAAGCAAGTGCTTTATTTAGTTGGAGGAAGTCAGTGAGAGGAGGCAGATTTCATACAGATAATATTGCTTTATTTAAGTATGACAATGTCCTGAATGAGTGTGTTTTAGCTGTCTGGCAGCAATTGAAACTGCATGCATTTCTGGTACAAGATGTCTCTTCAGCATTAGCAGTGCCTACACATAGTATTGATGAAAGTCAGAATGATGATGAAATTGGTTTTAATTCCTGCTCTGGTCTGAAAATGGTCGACGCTTTTGCTAGTAGGAGACTGGAACCACAGTTTAGGCTTCATCTGAAGAATTTTAGTGAGCTGCAGGTGCCTGTTGAATCTTCAGAGGCAACTCATTAATATTCTCGGGATAGTTTTGGCTGGGTTTGATTCGCAAAGCACCTTTCAGATTGATTCTGGGATTTGAATCGGAGAGATGGGAATGGAGGCCAGTGGTACCCCATAGTGATGTTGTGGAGTCTGAATGAGCACTTTGGTGAAATGGGTGGAATTATATAAGGTTATAGGTTAGTAGTGATTATGGAGCTGAGAAAAGTATCTACCGTAATTGATTGTGTATATATCTGATGCTGGCACTGACTGCAGAAGTATAAAATAGTTTTATTCTACAACATTCTGTACCTTGACAACCATGAAATATTACCCAAATCTGTTAATTGAAAAATGTCCTTATAATTCAGGATTAAAATTTTATTTGCTCATCATGTTATTATAAGTGAAAATTGCAAATGAAATGTTAAATGTTTAGCAGTCAACAAGCTTCCTTATTTGGAAAATCTCAACTTTTCATTAGTTTTCATGAAAGTAATAAGCTAAAGTATGGTAAGGTTATTCACATGAACAGTGCAATTGTGTGGAAATATTGGTTGCAATAACCTTCACAGCTATCAGTAAGGCTGTTACACTTGCAGGATGTCATTCTAAATCTGTCCTCAGCTGTTAACATGGGTTTATCAGAACCTGTCGACTGAACCTACACTATTTGCTTCATGCTAATTTCTGATGGTTAAGCTTTGAGTTTATTTTTAGACATGGTGAGACTTAATTTGCTTTTTTGTTTTTCTTCTCTAGCTTGCTTGTTGTTATAAAACAATTGCTGCCAAAACACTGATTCCATCTTCAAATGACACTGCAGCCATCTAAAGTGATTGAGGAATGCTGTGCATGCATGTGCAGTTCAGCTCTGCCCCAATTGAATGGAAGTACTGTGTGTCCTTCTATTTGTTGCAATGCATTCATTTCATGCATTTTAATATAAAATTGTTGGGTACAAGATTGTTTCAGTCCCCTGATACATTAAATACTGATATTGTTACTGATTAATTCCCCAAATAATATTGTGTAAACACTCTTTGAAATTGCCTTGTCAAACAATGCTATGACCTTGAATGCAAAACCATCCTCTTGGTGAGGCAGACTTGTCTGCAGCATTGTCTGCCAAGGCCCTTTTAACATGAATGGGACCATTCTGCTCTTAATATTGCAAAAACACTTCAGAATTTGTCTCAGACCTGATATGAGCATGCAAAATCTTTCAAAGCTGCTTTGTTTGGTATTTCAACTAATGATCCAAATCAATACCCCAGAAAATGTGTATGATTCTGAGTTAACCCTTTGTGAAATGAATTTAGTGTCAGTGTAACATAATAAAATAAATTAAACCTAAATTGGTAGAAATATTTCAAAATATTATAAATCAAAACATTATTGGCTGAAGAAGTTCCATTTATTTAACATGGATCTCAAGATATCTCCAAACTTTCTAGATTTAATTCAGCACTGAAGGCAGGCAGTGGCAAAATCCCACGTCTATATGGCCTCTCGGAAATATTACCAATCAAACCACCAGACATTGGACATCCCTACATTAATATGGACAAACACTAATTTCACTAATTTGTCATTTGGATTGTGAAAAGTATTTCAAATTATTGTACTGGACACCAAAACAATAATTCCAAAACAAAACATTCTTTAATAGATATGTATCTAATGGTGTTGCATTTGGCTAATGGGTAAATTATAGGAACATTCACAATAATCTGTTCATAAAGTGGTGATGCAGAATATTACCACCATATGAATGATGGTGTTTTAAAAAAGAGTAGGTTTTGCAAGTTATAGTCTAATTTCATAAAATCAGCCCTATTAAAGCATTGAAAGTTTAGGGAGAAACGGGGTGACATTATTCAAGGAGGGAATTCCACAAAAGGCCCAATGATGGAATGTGGGTTGGAAGGGTGGGAGGAGATGATAAGCAAGTCAAAGATGGAGGGTGCTGACATCTAAAACTAATTTTGACTTCAAGTTGAAATTAGAACAACCAAAATATAGACCTGAAAAATCAGCAAGTCATTTTATGCTGCCTGTAGCCAAAATCCAGCATAGATCATCAAAACCTGGCAAGGATGAATATGAAGCCTATTAAATACATTAAAAAAGTAGACCCTTAGGTCCCATAAGGAAAGTGTTCTGAGTAATGTCCTCTCCATCTAACTCATTAAACAGCCCAATACCCTTTCAAAACTTACATTTGTTGAGTCATCCCTAGACATTGTTGTCCACACAAGACAGCCAAGAAGAGAAAAGGTTTGGTTTCATTTTATCCTTGACTCTTTGCCTAGTTGTTATTTAAAAAGATGAACAATAGAAAAAGATCAATGTCAACGTGAATAGGCATTGTTTGACGTGAATGGAAATTCTAGATGCAGAAATGACAGACTCAGTTTCAGGATTCTGAGCACAATTTTGCAATTAACAAGTAATAGTGTCATTGAAAGGTCACCTGTCTTAATAGTGGCCAGGATTTTCTGGAGAAAGCTGGCAGTTTAGTGCAGCATTTCTTCACATATGCATCAGGAAATTCAGGACTTGAATGCAAGTGTATGCAAAAGTGGTTGGGTCTCCTTTGGGTACCCTTGAGGGTGTACAAAAATGTAAGTCCCACACTCCCTGATGCTGTTTGCTGATGGTTCTGTGACTGTACTGTGTTGCCGGACTCCTCAGAGAGAACAGTGAGGGTACACAAACATTTGACGATTTCCCAGCACATAAGCAAGGGGAAACCTGCCAACAGAACCTGCACAAGGAATGGTAATGAAGGATAAAACATTTTTTTAATTGGTTTTACATAAATGTTTTAATTGTTTTACGTATTTTAACATACTTCTTTTAAGAATTTAGTTAATGTGTTTCTGACAGCTTTGACAACCAGCTAAGCCAGGGAGATGGGTGCAGTTTAGTTAGCTGTCAAAATTTTTCCAGCTGGAGTTATCCTGCCTCAGCATAACCTCGTGTAGTGGGATTTCTATGTGGTGCCCTCATTGATAGGATTGGGCAAGATCAAGGAAATAGCTATTCAGAACTCGACACAAGGCTCCGGCAAAATTGTAATGTAAGCAAGTGGTGAATTTCTGGGACACTGTGAATACATTATCCTCTCATGTTAGAGATCTATGGAAATTTCTTTGTTTTGCACATTTCATATGCTAGTTCTGATATAATCATGACTGCTCAAGTGTAAATTATTTGGCATTATTGAAAATTGATTGGTTAAATATGTACAATGTCAAACAAAAGTTAGATGCGTCAAAGTCTATCTTACATTTTCAGAGTAAGTGTGGCAATTAAGATCTGCATCAAGGTGATGGTAATTACAGGCAATCAGATTCACTTGTTTTCGCTATAGGTAGTCTGTTTTGACAATATATTAGTGAGCTTCATAGGTAGCTGCAGCTGTGGTAATTATATGCAAATGCATCTCAGACATATGCTTCATCTGCTCTTATTCGCAACATGCTATGTTGGATTTCATGTGATAATTCCTGCTAAAAGTGTATGAATTGGTACTTAATATTTGCAATCAAGCCAGTCACTTGGAGAGTATACCTTTGAATTGTTTAAATAGAACAATATGCCAGTAAATGCCAATCAGATACAGTAACATTCATGCTACATTAACATATAAGTCAGTTTTATTTCATCCATTTGGAAATTAAGAATTTACAACATATCAGTTAATGTTATCATTCAGAACTGCACCCAAGTAAATAAATTGCTTAGCTAACAGCTGAGTATGATTCAGATGCAACACAGATAACAGAGAAGCATTGTCCCACCATAAGGCAGGTCTTGACTCAAATCTGAGATGCTTTGCTTCCTTAAGCCACTTGGGAAGATTAGCAGTGGTGTTCAGCCATTGTGTTCCTCACAGTTCTTATCACACAGGCACATTTTACTCAGTGAGCTTCCACCAAAACTAAACATCGTCTTTAACCTGCTTCATTTAAGTGTGGCAAGACCACAGATCTTGTACATCAATGTGAGAGTCGCAAGAAGCACTCACAATGTTTTCATCCCACAGAATTCTTTCATTCAAGGGAAAAATCATATCCAGGCATAAGTAATGATCCTTACAAAGAGCTGCCCCTTCAGTAATGAAGTTGCATTGAAGCACAGTGCCACAACCAAAGAGGTTATCAAAGACCACCAGTGATTCACAAGAACACTTCTATTGTTTTTACTGGTCAGGTCAGATCAAGAGGGATTCTTCAGTATGTTTTATCACATGTGTTCTTTATCTTTACAGGATATTTTAGTAATTTGGGACTTATCTGTAAGATAGTATTGACACTACAAGCATCTTCCAATCATTAGTAGTTCAGTGTTTCCACATGCCTCATTAGTACAAATTCTGCACTGTTAAGGAGCACTTTCTTTACAATATTTTTATTGAATCCATGAAAAAAATACAGCGTACATGCATCAAGAAAGAAAATAAAAATACTACTGAATAAGTTGTAATAAATTGTACTTAGATTACAATACTCTAAATTAATAATCACATGTAGTAGTTAGTTAATAAAGGAAGAAAAAATTGAAGTATTTTATTATAAAAAAATCTACTCCCACTACCAAAACCCGAAGCTGTTAGATGGAAAAAACAAGGAAAAACTTTTAAAAATGTAACCGTGTCAGCCACTATCTGCATTTTAGTCCCCAAATTAGAGATTTCGAAAATAATTCAAAAAAGGTCCCCACGGGGTTTGAAAGTCTAAGTTAGGTTCAAAAACTGAACAGCGAATCTTCTCTAGATTCAAGTATGACATAACATCCCGTAACCATTGAGAATGAGTAGGCAGAGTAACTTCCTTCCATTTAAGCAATACAGCTCTCCTGGCTATAAGAGAAATAAAAGCCAGAATATGTAAATCAGAAGCCTTCAAAGTTATATCTTTTTCTCCAACAATTCCAAATAGTGCAGTCAAAGGATTAAGTTTAAAATTTATTTTGAAAAGTACAGAAAAAATATGAAAGACCTCTGTCCAATATTTTTTAAGACTCTGACACATCCAAAACATGTGAATTAAGGAAGCCACTCCGTTATTGCATTTGTCACAGTAAGGAGATATGTCAGAATAAAAACGGAATAATTTATCTCTAGACAAGTGAACTCTATGGACCACTTTAAACTGAAGGAGAGAATGACGAGCACATAATGACGAAGTATTAACCAACTTGAAAATTTCATTCCAAGTTTCCTCAGAAATTGACATCTGCAAACCTTGTTCCTAAGCGTTTTTAATTTTATCTAGTGGCACCTTACTCATTCCTAGTAATCTGTCATAAATATTATATATTGAGCCATCCTGAAAAGGTTCCAAATTAAAAATTACATCTAATAAATTCTTATCAGGACTCAAAGGAAAAGAATGTAATTGAGATTGAAGAAAATCTCTAATTTGTAAATATCTAAAAAAATGAGTTTTTGGTAAATTATACTTGGTAGGCAATTGTTCAAACGAAGAAAGGTTTCCTCCAACAAACAGATCTTGAAAACGAGTAATACCTAATTTGTCCCATTCTTTAAAAACTACGTCAGTCATAGAAGGTTTAAAAAAGTAATTAAAGAAAATGGGACTGGACAAAGAAAAACTCAATAAACCAAAATATTTTCTAAATTGTAACCAAATCCTCAAAACATGTTTAACTACTAAATTATCTGTTAGTTTATTTAATGATATTGGAAGTAAAGAACCAAACAAAAAGATAATAGAAAATTTTTTAACAGAATTAATTTACGAAGAGACCCATACTGGACGAGCCTCTTGATTAATGTAATGTAACCAAAACGTAAGATTTCGTATATTGACTGCTCAGTAATAAAATCTAAAATTAGGTAAGGCTAAACCTCCGTTCTTTTTAACCTTCTGAAGTTGAACTTTATTTAGTCTAGGATGTTTATTATTCCATATATAGGAAGAAATAATTGACTCAAGAGAGTCAAAGAAAGATTTAGGAATAAAAACAGGTAAATCCTGAAATAGATATATAAATTTAGGTAAAATATTCATTTTAATAACATTAATTCAGCCAATCAATGATATAGAAAGGGGAGACCAACTTGATAAAACCCTTTTCACATAGTGCAGTAAGGTTTAAAAATTTTCTTTAAATAAATGCTTATAATTTTTAGTAATTGACACCCCCAGATAGGTAAAGTGATTTCTTACAATTTTAAAAGGAATGTTAATATCAACTGGTACTAAGTTATTCAGAGGAAAAAGTTCACTCTTGTATAAGTTCAATTTGTAGCCTGAAAAATGACTAAAGTGAGAAAATAAAGAAAGCATAGGAGGTAAGGAGGCTTCAACATTAGATATAAAGAGTAATAAATCATCAGCATATAAAGAAACTTTATGGTTAATACCTCTTCTGGAGATACCAAGGATATCTCTAGATTCTCGGAAAGAAATAGCTAAAGGTTCTAAGGCCAAATCAAAGAGCTAAGGGCTCAAAGGACATCCCTGTCTGGTTCCACATTGAAGTTTAAAAGATTTAGAATTTTGAAAATTAGTAAGAACTCGAGCAGGAGGGGATAAATAAAGTAATTTAATCCATTGGATAAAATTGGGCCCAAAATTAAATTTCTCTAAGGTTTTAAGTAAGTAATTCTATTCAATCCAATCAAAGGCCTTCTCAGCAGCTAGAGATATCACACATTCCGATATTTCCTTAGGGGGAGAATAGATAATATTCAATAAATGAAAATATTAAAATGAGAATATCGATTTTTAATAAAACCAATCTGATCATCAGATATAAATTGAAGGTAAAATATTTTCCAATCTGCGAGCTAGAACTTTAGATAAAATTTTAACATTCACATTAAGTAGCAAAATTGGTCTGTACGAAGGTTCTTATTTTTCTTAAGAATGAGTGAAATAGAGGCTTCATAAAAAGATTGTGATAATCTACCCGATTTAAAAGAATCTGAAAAGACAGCAAAATGAGGTATAAGCAAAGAGGAAAAGGCCTTATAGAATTCGCCAGGAAATCCGTCAGGACCCGGAGTCTTTCCAGAATGTAAAGATTGTACAACCTCGGCGATTTCCTCATATGTAATAGATTGATCCAACTGTTTTCGATTTTCAGTAGAAAGTATAGGAATGTTTAATTGGTCAAAGAAATTATCCATTACTGTATTATCTTTAGGAAAATTAGAACTGTAAAGATTAGAATAGAATTCTCTAAAAGTATCATTTATTTCTAAAAGATCAGTTGTCCTCTCACCATTGGCTTTCGAAATTTCTTTAATTTGCCATCTAGCTCTGGAGATTTTTAATTGGTTAGCCAGTAATTTACCTGTTTTATCTCCATGAATATAAAATTGACTTTTATCTTTTAAAAGTTGACTTTCAATTGGATATGTTAAAAGAAGAGCATGTTTAGTTTTAATTTCAACTCACCTTTTATATAAAACCGGATCTGGATCCAAAACATATTTTTGATCTAATAGTTTCAGTTGATCTTTCTCTGTTAGCTTTTTTCCTGATGCTTGCCATATAAGAAATAAGTTGACCTCTAATAAAGGCTTTGAAAGTATCCCAAATGATAAGACTAGAAATCTCCTCTGACGAATTCTCTTTTAAAAGAAAGGGTAATTTGTTTCTCCATAAATTTGAAAAAATTTTTATCAGATAACAAGGTTAGGTTAAAACGCCAAAATCTATTTATCTGAGGGAGCCCATGGAAATTTAAAGATAGAAGCATAGGAGCATGATCTGAAAGAGCAATCTCTTTATAGTCACAGGATCAAACTGATGAAATCATTTGGTTATCAATAAAAAAAGTAATCAATCCTGGAATATGTGTGGTGAACATGAGAAAAAAAGGAATATTGCTTATCCTCTGGATGCAAAAAATGCCAGGCATCAATGACCCCAGTTTTCATTAAAAACGATTGAAGAAATAAAGCTGATTCATTAGGAGCAGCTAATTTAGTGGATGACCTATCTAATTTGGGATCTAGCCAGTGATTAAAATCTCCTCCCAACACCAAAGAGTAAAAGTTCAAATCTGGTAGGGATGACAAAAATCGTTCAAAAGATCCTGGGTCATCCGTGTTTGGAGCATAAATATTAACCAATACCATTGGTCTATTATTTATTTTCCCTGATATTATAACAAAGTGACCATTAGTATCAGTTATGACCTTATGTTGGTCAAGTGAAACTGTCTTATCTATAAAAATTGAAACCCCTCTAGATTTGGCTTGAAAAGAAGAATGAAATTGGAGCCCATTCCATCGCTTAAAAAAACGTAAAATATCACAGTTGCGAATATGCATTTCTTGTAGAAAGATAATAGAGACTTTAAGTTTTTTAATATAGTCAAAAATCTTTTTCCGCTTCAAAGGATGATTTAAGCATTTTACATTAAAACTAAGTAAATTAATAACTCGATCCATTATAGTATTATTTAAATATGGGTAAAAAAAGAATAATGACCAAACTGTTGAAAAGTATCTTTAAAAAGTACTACAGTAGAATTACAGATAAGGTAACTAGGCAGCAGATTTGGCTGACAGCCCAGAACAGCTTCCCAGGAAAACCCCCCACCCCCCTCCCAGCACCCAAAGAAAAGAAGCCAACTAAGAAGCAGCTGGCAGCTAGCTAGAGATAGCACAACCCCAAATTATCTCTGCTCAATAGCTTCAAGGTTAATAAAATTCTAACCCAGACATAACAATGAGATAAACAAAGAAACCACAGTTAACAATTGTGAAAAAACAAGTGTTCTTAGTTCAAAGCAACTTAAAATGTTGCTTTTTTCTTATTTCAAGTTATATTGGAAAAAGAAGCTTCAAAAAAAAGAACAAAACAAAAAAGAATCAAAAAAAAACATAATCATCCCAAATATTAGTAAATGATTACTAGAAAAAAAACTGAAAGAAAAAAATAGAAAACAGAAAGTGTTCATAACGAGGAATACGAAGTCATTCAGTTGGAGTTTCCAGAAAAATCTGGGCTTCTTCTGAGGATCAAAACCATTTTTGCGAGCCGTTTTTAAGTATGATCCTAAGTCTTGCCGGGAATCGAAGTGACGACTTATATCCTTTCTGATACAGATCCGACATAACCTTTTTGAATTTAACCTGTTCCTTCATAACCTCTGGTGAGTAATCTTAAATGATTCTAATTTGACAATCTTGGTAATTAAACATGCCTCTGCGAAGTGCCTCCCGAATTAGAAGCTCCTTAGTTTGAAAGTCGTGGAGAGAGATGATAATTGATCTGGGTTTAACTTGCGTAGGAGGTTTGAAAAAAGGTATTCTGTGTGCTCGATCAATCTTAGGCAAAGATTCTAGAATACCAGGGAATAACTGAGCCAAAAACTTTGCAAACAATTCCATAGGTTGATTACCTTCAGTCTTTTCTGGTAATCCTAGAATATGAAGATTGGACCTTCTGCTCCTGTCTTCTAAGTCAATAATCTTCCGCCTTAATCTTTCGTTGTCTTTGGCTTGTTTTTTTAACAAAGGTTCTGTAAGTCATCAATTTTCCCATCCAAAAGAGAGGCTTCGTTCACTTCAATTCGTCCTTCATGATCTTCTAGTCTTCTTTGAAAAGAATCGAGTTTGGCATTAATTTCTGCTGGCCATTGATGGAGTAACAGCTATTTGCTGCTGCTCTCACTATATCTAACCTTTTCAACCCGACTTGAAATCCTTCCTTTTCACCCTTGGTAGTAAATTTAAACATGATTTTATTTTACTATGAATACAAGGGGTGCTAAGGCTATGAAGACCACTAAGGAAGATGTTCCTCCTGTAACTCTGGAAGCTACTTTCGAGCAGCTTAAAGAGCACTTTAATGTTGTCCAGATCAGCCTCATGGCCTTGCCCAAGTTGATGGTAGTCTAATGTTGAGTACTCTAGCAGGGTTATACTCGGGGAGATGCATGATGTATCTATTCTGGAGAAATGATGTGACTGGTAATGGTCAGTTGGCCAGGCTGATTGACCAACCATTTTGTGTATGTCTTATTTAGAATTTTGAACTGAGACTTAATCTTTAGTAGTATGTAAAGCAATTAGAATCCTATCTATATATTTGCCTATTTATATTTGCATATCTGAACCAAATTCTAATAATTACACTACTAATGCAATACCATGGGGTACATTGAGATTGCAAGTTATGTAAGGTATCCATATGTAAAGTAAGAAATTCAATGCAGAGCTCGCAAATGTGATATGTCTATGGCAGTCAGAACAAAAAAACCCAAGGGGAAAAAATCATGCAACCTGACTGATGTATCTTGGATGAATTGTTGCCCTTTGTGAAGATAGCTGGAATTATATTGTTTCCAATTAATTGTATCTTTTTTGCTGCAGCTGATCTGAAGATTTAGGCCAGCTTCCTCTCAGTCAAAGATTTGTAGGGGTTTTCTTAAAATGCCCAGTTTCAGCCAAAGCTCCCAGGTCATTGGTAAAGTCTAGGTCTGTGGGTATTGTCTGACTGATCTTAAGTATACTTTTTTAATTTGTTGTTGATTCTATGATGTAGCGAATACCTGTTAAAAAATATGATGGGGGATACACTCAAAGCTTTTGTAAATATGGATGGCTGTTGATGTAGGTGTGCAGGTACTGCAAGGATTTAGAAAAGTTAACAGTACAAGTCTATTGCTGGAGAAATTGAATTAAAACCAGGGAAATTATGCTTCATTTATATAAGGCATTGGTGAAACTACATCTGGAGAACTGTGAACTCTTTGGTCTTATTTAAGGAAGTCCATTTCATATATGCTAAGGCATTGGAAGCAATTCAGAAAAGGTTTACTAGACCAATACCTGGAATGGGCAGGTTCATTTATGAGTTAAGATTGGACAGGCAAGGTTTGTATCTGCTGGAGTTTAGAAAAGTGAGAGGAATCTTGATTTAAACATACAAGAGTCTGAGTGGTGGGGTGGACTCTCTCGTGGGAGAATAAAGAACTAAGAGTCACTGTTTAAAAATAAGGGGTTGTCCATTTAAAACAGAGATGAGATGATCTTTTTTCTCTCAGAGGATTGTTAATCTTTTGATGCTTTTTCCTTAAAGGATGGTGGAAGCATAATTTTTTTAGGCAGAGTGGTGAAATGTTACCAAGAGGTACGCAGAAATGTGGAGTAGAGATCACAATATGATCAGCTATGGCCTTATTGAATTGCAGGGCAGAGTTGAGGGGCTGAGTGCCTACTCCTGTTCCTGATTTATGCATTCATATGTTTGTGTGTTAGATTCCTCAACGACTGCTGCAAAGCAGCTCAGAACAGAGCTTCTTTGGCCCAGATTTTGCAATGGCACTAATGACAGAACTCTCAGCATTTACTGTCATTGCAGCATGAAATTGGCATTAAGTTCTGTGATATGTAGATGTGCAGTTAAAGACGTGTGCAGTTAAACACGTGTCCAGATACTGCCGTCACTGCTTCCCCCTCCCCAACAAGGTCAGTTAAACAGCAGAGCTCAGGGCTAGCAACTATACTGTGATGGTAATCGGCCACTGACTGAAATCACTACATTGTCAGATCCATTAGCTAAGCAAGGAGCATAAATATACATTTCATCATAAATAGTTAATAAAATGCCTGGTGGTTATTTTGAACTGGTTGAGCACACTATACAGAGAGGGGTCATCCTATCATACAATAACAACAGTGGAATGTGGTACAGCTGAAATGGGCCTTGTCAATTTTGATAAGGTGAAGCTAACCTAGTTTTAGAATGCCATTGACATAGAGGAGGTCTGATTAGAACAACTTGAAACACTCTTGTATCTGTCTTGATATGCCAATCAAGAACAAGTACCAGACAATCGAATATTTTAATAAACATAGCTTCCTATAAAGACATTAATTGTTCAATGATGTTTGAAGTAAATATTTCAATCCAATTTTAGAGATTTTTTTCAAAAAGGTCAAAATTTATGGAGAGATGTTAATATTTATGGACCTGGGCAAATTTGCTACAGTATTAACAATGAACCATTAAGAATTTTTCCAGAAGTTATTTCACTTAAGTTTTAGAAATAAGTTATTGGAAAACCAGATGTATTGTTGGATCTATGTAAATGCAATTGGAATTCTAGTTTTAATTCGACTCTCTCGGATTAGCTAAAGCTTTTGTTTCCAATATGAGGAAGCAAAGGGTTATTAGAGATACAGAAAAAAGACTGAATAGATGCAATGAATAGAGGTATGACTGCCTTAGCATGCATTAAATGGACTACAGTACGATTGTTCTTAGGAAAAGTAATGTCTGATCAATCATTTTTGAAAAGTAATTAGTTCAAAAGTAACAATCACTTGGTAGAAATGAGGACAAAATCAAAAATAAGTTTGAAGACAATGTGTGCAAATGTAAGGATCTTTGTAAAAGAAAATGAAAAGGTTACAGTTCGATAGAGAGGAGTAAAATGCTACAATAATTCCAAATACAAAGGACTTACTACAAAATAATATTAACAATGATTAATATGTAAAATGTTAACCAGAACGAACGTAACTCACATCAACTGAATTGATTGTTTAAGCTGTCAGCCTATTGAAGGCGTTACATGGATTTAGACTTGGATTTAAGAGGATGCTGCCAGAACTCAAGGACTTGAGTTATAGGGAGAGGTTGAGCAGGCTTGGACTTTTTTCCTTGGAATGTCGGAGATTGATGGGTGACCTTATAGATGTGTTTAAAATCATGAGGAATATAGATAGGGTGATTCCATATGGTCTTCTTGTCCCAGGGTAGGGGACTTAAAAACTAGAGGGCATAGGTTTAAGGTGAGAGGCGAAATATTTAAAAGGGACCTGAGGGGCAACTTTATGCAGAGGATGGTGGGTATATGGAATGAACTGCCAGGGGAAGTGGTTGAGGCAGGTACAACATTTAAAAGACATTTGGATAAGTACATAGGAGGGGTTTCGAGGGATACAGGCCAAACATGGGCAAATGGGACTAGCTTGGTGGGCACCGTGGATGAGTTGGGCCAAAGTGCCTGTTTCCATGCTGTATTACTCTGACTCCATGACCTAACTTAATGGTACTCAACCTGTTTCATACCAGAAACCATTTGAAAATGTTGTTCAGCCCAAGCCCAATGAATATTTTAAGGAGAAACCACATATATTTTGGGCACAGTATACAAAATACATACTACCAGTTAAAGGAAATACTTGGAAAAATTGTAAAGATAGAAAATCAACTTCAAAAGAAAATCATTAGCAACATTGTCAAATCTAGTTCTCCATTCCCTCCAAGTGACAGTCATCATTGTAAAAATGATTGTGTTTCAGTATGACCCCAAATGAATCCTGCAGTCATCTTTTGCCTTTGAGATGCTTCAGTTCTTGTCTGGAAAGTATTTTCAGAACCTTATGTTTAATCTAGTTAAATGATAGCTGTTTTTATTTCAATGTTTCCTGACTAGGGGAATCTTTCTTCCTTTTTTTCTTGCAGAGGCACACTATGAAAATGTCATCCCGTCATTTGAAACATGTAGTCCATAGAAAAAGCTGTCTTTTTAATGCTCAGTGTGAAGGACATAGTTTAACTAATCAAATATATCTGTGCGATATGTAAAATAAGCCAAATGTTGTGATTGAATTTTCTGCCAGGTGAAACTGTATTTCTTCAGGAAAATTAGCCAATTCGCATTTAATTTCATATTAACAAGACAATACTTTGTTTCAGAATATGCATTGAATTTCCATTTTGTGAAATAGATGTACATGCACACTGCCCACTTCCTAACAGACAATTCGATCAACATTTTTTTGGCTTTTTTATATAATTAACAATTTTGACAGCAACTTTCAAGGTTTTATGAAGATAGGTACCATGTCTTTAGCTGTTAAGACCTTCCTGAGAAAGAAAACTGTTGCACCAAGTGAATTTGAAAGAATCCTTTGAACGTATCCTAAATGTTTCCCCTTCATTGAAGTAGCTTCACCAGTTATGGGATCTACAGTTAGACCAGCTCAAACCCACCAATGCCAAGTAATCATCTGGTGAAAAATATGCATTAGCAATTGCAAAAGTATCTGCACTAAAAAAAGTCTTGCAAATCACCTTTCCGTAAATGCCACACATAAACCATAAACACTGTGAATCATTAGATTCACCCAATTTTAAGAAACAATCAGCTGTTTACAGTTTGATGTGTTCTGAGATATTGCACTCTTCTCAGTGTAGCTGGGTGGAAGGTTTGTTTACTTTTTGCAGCTGACTTTCCCAACATTTCAGAGCACACATCAATAGCAGATTGTGAGCATTTTTTCACTTAACATACAATGTGCAACAAGGTAAGAGCTGCACAATGCTTGGTGCTGAAAAGTACATGCACATTCAAATCTGTGGTTTCCAAATGCCGGCCTTTGTTTAGAAATATCAACAGGCTTGTATTTATAGCTGGACTCTGTAAATGGCAATGTAACTTTAATTGTTTTAGAATTTCATTTCCCTGTGCATTTTGGTGCTTAACGAATTAAAACCCCAAAGCTAAACCAATGATTTTTTTTGCTCAGACTGTAGTGAACTCCTAGTATCACTGGTACTTGCAGTTGAAAGAGCAATTTGAAAATTTGTCTGATTCACCGATTTAAGGATTCACTTTGTAATTAATGTGCATGTTCTTCCCTGGAACTTTTGAGGATCACTATTTTCCTACAACTAATGTAAGTAACATTTATTTTTAAGTTGTACTTGGCACAATCATGTTTAAATAACTTTTTTTAATATGGAAAAGCACAATCATTACATATTTCAAAAAAAGCATGTGTAATATGATCTATTATCATAGTTGCTCTGAGAATCTTTTGTTTATACTTGTGAACCATGTTTGATTTGCAACCATTAGGATAAAAAAGCTGATTTAAATGCCACAGCTGACTAGTATTATTTCAGTGAAAGATGGAGGCAATGCAGTTAGAAACACTGAATAGTTGAACCTGACATCAAAGCCTGTGAGATCCAATTAAAATTGCAATGCCTAATAGAGTAATACTTGAAATATGTATAATCTGATATACAAATTCTACATGAAACTATATTCTATAGAATTGAGCTCTTACAAGATTTTGAAGTGAAATTTGAAAAGAAGGATCCTGTGAATTTAGATATTTGGCCAGTTAAACTCTACTTGATAAATGGCATAATTTACATATCACATAGGCATGCACAGGGGTTGACCAGAAAGTGAATGGAATCTCTAATAATCATAATAATCACTGACATATTGAATTGTTTATATAATTGAGATTCTTTTCTTTAAAAATAAAATTGAGCATAGTATTCAACCTGGCAGAGGTTCAGTCGGGGGTAGCATTTGTAGTTGGTTTCATTTCTTAGTAGAGACACAAGAGAGTGCAGATGCTGGAATCTGGAACAACAAATAGATGATGGAGGAGCTGAGCTCAATCCAGATCCAGATGAAGGGTCTCGACCCAAAACGTTGACTTCCATTTCCCTCCACAGATGCTGCCTGACCCCCTGAGCTCCTCCAGCATCTTGTTTGTTGCTAATTTGTTTCTTAGTATGCTGACTAGTTATTGACAGAAATTATAAAAATTGAGAATGTAGAAGAATGCACATTCTAAATATCACATGGGTAAAAACCAAGCACTGGCAGTTTCCAGGATTTTTTTGTCCCTGTTTCCGGTTAACATGCAGCAATAATAGCTCTGGGAAAATTGTGGAAAGGACGTAGCTTCCCACAGTCTGGCCATGCAGAGATTAGTTCATCTTTCTTTAGACTTAAGTATTTTGTGTAACTTAATTCCCATAACATAAAAATTATCATGTGTTCAAGAGGGTCAGCCAAAAAGTCACATATTTTCATTTTAAAAAAACTAAACAGGTCTTTATGAAGACACGGATCTATTTCCAGTTCTGATGAAAAAATATGACATACCTTACCTAAAATGGAAATGCTAAATAAACTACAAACACAAAATCATCAATCCTCAGTGTTTCTTGTTACATATTTTAGCCAAATAATGAGTTGTTTTATTATTGCAAAAGGCACAGCACAATATTAATGCAAAAAAGGAACCTTATTAGTCAATGATGGAGTGTCTTAGTTCCAGTATTGCCAAATACCCATGTGTCCTAGATTGTTCACTTTAATTTCAAAACATGAGGTTAAGTGCAAGGTTCTGCAACTGTCAGAAAAATAACAGTGCCTTTCCCACCCAACATGCTATTTCTTTACCACATGTCCAAATATAACTAATGCTTTCAATGTAGTTCACGACCACAATCTTAGAAAGTTTAAAGAAAATGAAAAGCTATGAAGATGTATATAAATATGTCTAATGGAAAACACAATGGCCTAATTTCTCTCTCAGTGGGAGCAAATAGTAATCCCATGTGGATGCTTTTGTTAAGTGCTTTACGGATATTAACAACTGGATCTCTTGTGAATGCTGCTATTTCATGCAGAAATCTAACTTCCTGACAAGGGAATGGAAGCAGCATGAACGCTGTAGGTGAGCATCACATGGCTCTCAATAGCACAATTGTCCTGGATTGGTGTGACTGTAGCTGGTGGGAGGAAGCCAGGACAGCAGAAGTCTAGACAATCCCTTTGGTGCTTGGAGGAGCACCTTGATCCTCATTATATTAGATTTCTTTTTACTTGCCCTTGAGTGATTTGGAAAATTCCTAACAGATTTGTCTCATGGAGTTGTCAAGTTGAACTAAAATGAATTACATCAGGGACTCGTGTATGTCATCAGACAACAATTTGCATCTATTATGGGTTTAGTGGGAAGCTAATCTGCCATCAAAACCAGTGACATTAAGATGAACATTGGTGTGATTAGAGGAGATATGGAGCTGTTTGATTTGAATTGTTTCTTGTAGACGTAAGTAAAATTGTCCCCACAAGGTCTGGCAGTGATAATTCTGGTACTAGGCATTACTACTCATAAAGTTGACCTATTACATGATGACAAAAGTATAGTTCTCTATATTACAACAGTGGTTTCAAAAGTACTCAATTATCCATAAAGCATGTTGAGAAATGCTGAGAATATGAAATGTACTTCAAATGTATCTTCCCTTTTAAACTTCCGCAATGCATTGTTTACAATAAATGACATCCTGACATATGATGGAAATGGTGTGGGTAATCTTTTTCTAGGTTATCAGGCTGAGAAATATAATTGCATAACTTGATGGACAACACTTGGAAAACCTCAGAACAAAATAGAATATGAATATTAAAAAACAATCGCTGATGTACTCTCCCATTTGCTGTTTTAAGTCTCAAGATTGCATTCTCAACTCTGAATCTAATGGTTCTGGATTCAAACCAAGACATGTCTCTAAGGAGAGAACACAGCCTGCTAGTGAAAGGCACGGGGGCCCTGAACCATAGCATCTGTATCATTTTAGGCAGTGCTGGTAACATCCGCCACATGTCTCTGTTTGTAGCTTATTGAAACTTCATGGTAGGTCCTTAATAAGGAGCAAAGAATTCATTTCCTTCACTTTCAGTAGAGTTCAGCAGAGAATGCAAGATCATTGATTTGTTCATGGATCCTTCCATGTTTTGAGCAACAGTAGATAGCACATATGGAGCATTATATCATAAAGGAAACCAGGTCTGATTCATAGTAGAAAGGGCTAACACTTCCTAAAGGTGCAATTTATACATAACAACAGAAAATCACGATGGTCAAAATCAGCTATCCAGAACACTCAGGATTCCTTCATTTCAAAGTGGTCCATTGTGCCTGATTTCCTTACTCCAGGTTCCTTCCTTGCAAGTGTTGCTGAGCCTATATACAACAGGGAGAACAATGGAACCAGAACATAATGCAGACAATTACAGCGGTACTCTAGCAGCTATCTGAACTGGTCCAATAATGAATCTCATACTTCATCATTGCCTGTTGCACCCTCCATAGTTTGGTAATTATGCAAGCATATCATTTGCCTGCAGGCCTACAACAACTGAAGATGACGAGGAGAAGAGTAACAAGAAGAAGAAGAGAGGACAAGATGGCAGACTCTCTGAATGTGATCACTAGTTCAACTGTGGACCCTGTTCTATTGAATAAGAACTAGAAAAAGAGACAGGCTGTGTCATGTGCAGCAAGACATTGACACCATTTGGACTTCGGCACAAGTGCCAGGTGATCACCACCTCCAATAAAAGTCTCCTGACTATTGCCTTTGGCAAGCAACGGAATTGCCATTACCCAGTCCCCAACCATCCTAAAGAGTGTCTTTGATTAGAAACTGCCATTGGCCAAACATTTCATTATTGTGGTCACAAGAGCATGTTAGAAACTAGGTTTTCTGAATAGAGAGCCTCAATTGCTGACCACAAAACATTTCCATCATATTAGGGCAACAACCATTTTGATTCCCTACACTTGCAAGGTGCCCCGCAAGTATAACAAAGGTTGCTGTGAAATAAACCTATGGTCATGTACTGTGGGAACTCCTCCATCACAAACACTGCAGACAGTCACAAATCTCACTCCTCACCTCATTCTCAAGGGTGATTTGGGGTAATCATTAATTATGAATCCTACAGTGATGAACATATCCCATGACTGAATATGATTAATTTTCAAGGCAAAACAATTTACAGTATATGTTGCCTGATCTCTATTGCAGATCTACCTCAGTATAAATCATGAAATGAGCAATCAACCAGCCAAACTTGTACATCCAGTCAACATTGAAACCATCCAATTGTTGACAAACCACTCTCAGTAAAGCGTCAGTATCTGTCTTCTATTTGTCTTTGCCTTTTCTATTGTTTCTATAGCGCCCTCACCCTGTCAAGCTAATGGAAGGCTATTTCCATGCAATGGAAGAACCTGCAGGTGGGTGTAAAGGAAAATCTTGAGCAGTGCTGTGATCTGGAACTTGTCTTTGAACTGTCCTGTTTCACCATCAGCACTAACAGTTTGGAACAGTGGATTTATCTGAGCTGGTGACTCTGGGTATCAAATTGAATCACAGAACCATAAACAATGAGAAATGCAGAAGTGTCTTTGGGATTACTTGCCACACGCAGATGTGGGGGCAGTGCCTGGGGTGTATTAAAGGCTGAGAAAGATCTCCTATCACTAAGGCGATCAAGTGTTATGAGGAAAGGGCAGTAAAATGAACTTAAAGAATGTAAGTTCAGCCATTGAACGGTGGGGAACTGCACAAGGATGACAGGCCTACTCTTGTGCCTGTATTTTATGGTTAAAGGCCATTCAGTCAAAAAGCCAGCCACCCAAGCTCATCACATTTTCCAGATCTGCAGCCTTGTAGGTTTTGGTTCTTCAAATGCACATCCAAAAGTGTTTAAAATTTGATAGGATTTTTATCTCTACCACCTTTTCAGGCAGTGAGTGCCACACCCTTGCTGAAAACATTTTCCTGATCTCCCTCCAATCCTTCCATTAGTTGCTTGAAATCTATCTCCCCTGTTTTCTGACTCACTGGGAACTTAAGTAAGACCTTCACTTGTCTAGGCCCCTCATAATTGGTATTGGTTTATTATTGTCACACGTACTGAGGTACAGTGAAAAACTTGCCTTGCATACCGTTCGTACAGATCAATTCATTACACAGTGCATTGAGGTAGTACAGAGTGCATTGAGGTAGTACAGGGTAAAAACAGTAACAGAATACAGAGTAAAGTGTCACAGCTACAGAGAAAGTGCATTGCAGGTAGACAATAAGGTGCAAGGTCATAAGAAGGTAGATTGTGAGGTCAAGAGTCCATCTCATCGTATAAGGGAACCGTTCAATAGTCTTATCACAGAGGGATAGAAGCTGTCCGTGAGCCTGGTGGTATGTGCCCTCAGGCTCCTGTATCTTCTGCCTGATGGGAGAGGGGAGAAGAGGGAATGACCCAGGTGGGTGGGATCTTTGATTATGCCGGCTGCTTCACCTAGGCAGTGAGAGGCATAGACAGAGTTCATGGAGGGGAGGCTGGTTTCTGTAATGTGTTGGGCTGTGTCCACAACCCTCTGCAGTTTCTTGCGGTCCCGGGCACAGCAGTTGCCATACCAAGCCGTGATACATCCAGATAGGATGCTTTCTATAGTGCATCGATTAAAAGTTGGTGAGTGTCAAAGGGGACATGCCAAATTTCTTTAGCCTCCTGAGGAAGTAGAGGCGCTGGTGAGCTTTCCTGGCCATGGCGTCTACGTGATTGGACCAGGACAAGCTATTGGTGGTGTTCACTCCAAAGAACTTGAAGCTCTCAACCCTCTCAACCTTAGCGCCATTGATGTAGACAGGTGCATGTACACTGCCCCCTTTCCTGAAGTCAATGACAAGCTCTTTTGTTTTTCTGACATTGAGGAAAAGGTTGTCGTCATGACACCATGTCACTGAGCTCCCTATCTCCTTCCTGTACTCAGCAACTCATTGTTATCTGAGATATGGCCCACTATGGTAGTGTCATCTGCAAACTTGTAGATGGAGTTAGAGCAGAATCTGCCCACGCAGTCATGAGTATATAGGGAGTAGAGTGGAAAGCTGAGGACACAGCCTTGTGGGGCACCAGTGTTGAAAATAATCATGCTGGAGGTATTGCTGCCCATCCTCACTGATTGTGGTCAGAAAGTCAAGGATCCAGTTGCAGAGGTAGGTGTTGAGACCCAGGTCTTGAAGTTTGGTGATGAGTTTGCTTGGAATTATAGTACTGAAGGCGGAGCTGTCGATTAAATCTCTCCTCAGCCTCCAAAGATAAGAATCCCAGCCTATACAGTTTTTTTTGCATAGTAAGATTCTCCAACCCTGACAACAGCTTCAAGGTCTCTTCTGGACCATTCTGGTGCAATCACACCTTTCTGGCAATGTGATGAACAAAACTGTCAGCAGTACAAGCTATGGCCTGACTAGAATTGCATCACCTCCCTGGTGTTTTATGCTCTATGCGGCTAACAAAGAAATACATTCCATGTACCCTTTTAACCACATTATTAATCTGTTCTGCTACCTTTAGGAATCTGTGGACATGAATTCTAAGGTTCCTTCACATCTCTCAGTCTGTCTTTTCTTATGTTGGGATACCTCATATTCTGCCTGGGTAGTCTACAACCCAATGTTATGAACATTGAATTTTCCAATTTCAGGTAACCCCCATCTCCGGCTCCCTCCCACTACTCACCCTCTTTCCTTCCAATCCAGTCCCCAATTTTTGACCCCCATTCCAGACCACCATCACCCATATCCATACGCCTTCCCCTCCTGGTTCCATCCACCTACTACACACATGTCACCCACTGGTTCTCACCCCCTCGACCATCTGCTCCTGGTTCCTTCTGCCTTAATCCTCTCCCCTAATGGTTCCCATTATCACCTTCCTTACTTAACAGATTCCAGCACTGGTAGCCTTTATGTTCCCACTTACCACCATCCAGAAGCTGTCTCCACCTTCACCCTCCCCACCCACCTCCTGGCTCCATCTTCCTCTTTATTTTTTTTGCCTGCCTCCATCTGTCACGTCACCCAACTCCACCCCTACCCCTACCCTACCAGGCTCGATATGCTGTCATCCTTCAGCACCCCCTCTGCATGCTCCCCCCCCCCCCCCCGTCCAACAGTCTCCTCTGGTCTCTGTCTCACCCCTCACATTTTCCTATTTATACCAACTATTCCCCTCCCCACTCTCAGTCCTGATGCAGGGTTTCAGCACAAAACATCAACAGTTCCTTTCCCCGCCCCCTTCCCCCAACCCCCCCCCCCCACCCCACCACACACAGATGCTGCTTGACCCCCGAGTTCCTCCAGCAGATTATTTGTTGCAGCTGTATAAAACTTTGGTTGGGCCACATTTGGAGTATTGTGTGCAGTTCTGGTTGCCCCTTATAGGAAGGATGTGGAGGCTCTGGAGGAGGAGCAGAGAGGTTCACCAGGCTGTTGTCTGGATTAGAGAGTATTAATTATAAGGTTGGACAAACTTGGATGGTTTAATTTAGAGCATCAGAGATTGAGAGGTGTTCTGATAGACGTATATAAAATTATAAGAAACATGGATACGGTTAGATAGAGTCTTTTTCACAGGTTGGAAATGTCAAATACCAGAGGGCATAGCTTTAAGGTGAGATAGGGAAAGTTTAAAGCAGATTTATGAGAAGAGTTTTTTTTTGACACGGAATGGTAGGTGCCTGGAACACACTGCCAGGTGGGGTGGGGGGGGAGGGTGTAGTGGAAGCAGGTATGAGCAACATTTAAGAGGCACTTAGCCAGGCATATGAGCAGACAGGGAATGGAGAGATATCGACCATGTGCAGCTCAATGGGATTAGTTTGGACTGGTATCATGGTCAGCACAGACATTAAGGCTGAAGTGCCTGTTCCTGTACTGTACTGTTCCATGTTCTTTGAAGTCATTAAATATTTCCAGTACCCTATCCAGTTCCTTGGGGCCTCATGGAATTGACTTTGTCTGTATCCATTGCAGCTTCATAATTGATACAAAAGGCTTCCTGGCCCTTAGGGTGTGAACCTCTATTCACTTCTCCACCTTCTTAAGTAATGCATTGAATGTGATGTCCAAAAAGTCAGGGTGTGAACTCCCCTATCTGGCCTTTGTATCTTGCATTTATCTATCTGATGACTGTGCAAAGACTTTCAGTAGTGGTTGATGGCGATGAGCCCCTTCCTCTTAAGGGGTGTAGGCAAGACCTTAATCAATGTCAGTTAGCTTCAGATGATACTAAATCCCTAAAGTGCTAAATTCTAATGCACTGGATTGTGGTTATTGTTAACGAGGTGCAAATTTCAGGTATAATCTGATTGGTCTCATACTGGTAAAGATCCATTATGTATCATGTTATCAACATACATTTTCCTCCTATTCAAATTTCTAGGCTCATGTGCAGTGGTGAGGATTTTTCTATATGATAGGTTGAAGAGTATTGCTTTGACTTCTGCTCATGGAGACATAGATGTCCTGTTGAGACATTGGACCAAGATTGGAACAAGTGTTTACTCAAAAGCCCAATGACCCACAAAAATACAGGCCAGTGTGATTATCTTTCCAACAATGTATGGAGTTAAGACAGCTTTTGTTATGCTGTGAGATTCATTCTTCATAGAAAATTCACCTGTTATCAAATTAGTGGAATGATTAGTGAACACAAGAGTTACAAATTGCACAGTATGTTGCAATGCTTTTTCAAATGAAAGAGGAAAATAAATATTGTAACTTTAATAGTAGGAAGATACAAGGGTTAATCATCCTCAACTGTGCTCGAACTCTAATATGACATTTACCACAGCCTTTGCTTTGTTGTATCTTGCCTGTGAGTATCAGGTTCTTTAATGAATCTATTTTTAAAAATTAGCACCTAATGTCATATATCTGGTTTGACGATAACAATTCCAAACTTGTCTCTAACAATATTTATCAGTGGATTTGATATTATTCCATACATTATAAGCTACTGCTTTCTGAAAAGTATCCTTGTGATAAAAGTGTAAATTTGTATTTAAGCAGAAGTATATTAGATGCATAAATAATCAATGTTCCAGAACTGAAATGTTACCACTGAATGATGTGGCCTAGATTTTTGGGGTGGAAGGGAAAGGGGGAGGGTGGGGTGGGGGTGGGGGTGGGGGTGGGGGGGGAGGTAAGTCGGTCATCCCCTCTTACGTTTACTAGCATTTTAAGATAAGATTTCTTTATTAGTCACATGTACACAGTGAAATGCATCTTTGCATAGTGTTCTGGGGGAAGCCCGCAAGTGTCGCCACGCTTCTAGCGCCAATGTAGCATGCCCATAACTTCCTAACCCCTACATCTTTGGACTGTGGGAGGAAACCAGAGCACCCAGAGAAAACTCATGTAGACATGGGGAGAACATACAAACTCCTTACAGACAACGACGTCCCACTCGCTGGCGCTGTAATAACGCCACGCTAACCACTACACTACTGTGCCACCCCTTCGAAAGAACTATACATTTAATGTACAGTTCTTCTGGTCTTTCTCTTCTGTTCTTTCCCTAATGACCCACAAATTCTTCCCATTTATGTATTTATACAGTTTTCTTCTGAATGTTATTGTTAAATAACTTGTCAGTTTTTCATTTGGATATCTATAAAGAAAATGAAAATTAAAAAGAGCAGATGCTGAAAATATGAACTAAAAACAAAAAGTGTTGGAAACACTCAATAGGTTCCACTCAGAAGGGTCTTTGAGCCTGAAACATTAACTCTGTTTTTCTATGAACAGATACTCTCTGTCCTGCTGAGTGTTTCTAACATTTTCTGGTTTTATGTTGAAAAAACACTTTGGTGAGAATTTTGCTTCAGGATACAATGTAACTTAAAAAATGTGGTCTATTCTGTGAATAGTGATCAGTGTTGTTTTGGTTTTCCTCCATCCTCAAAAATATTTAATATAATTTCATGAAGAAAATGTCACTCCAAAATATTTGTTGTCATTATCATTCTTTAAATCTATGTTTCAATGAATAATATTGGAAGCCTGTGATATAAACTGTGCAGTGATGAGAAAATAAATTAGTATGCCTCCCTTTAATGTGACAACAGCCTCACTATTTTCCACATTACATAATCCCATTTGAAGCAGGTAAGGGAAGTCACAATTTAGAAAAGTTGAAGTTCCAATTCCCCTATCTCCCAATACAGTGCCAATTTTCACTTTCAAAACAGAAAATGGTACTGGTGTTCTTCAGTCAGCCCTTGCCTTACTACTGTGGTGTTTATAATTCCAATCATCACCACATCACATTGGTATGGTGCCACCAGAATGAAAGAAAAGTATTCAGATGAGTTTATGTTATTTTACCCAGCAATATTAGCTCATTTCTCCAAGGATATAGGAATGTCTGAACTGTGTTGACTCTAGCACAGCTACTGAGGTCCCATTCTCAGTCAGGTCACCTTCCATGTTGGAAGATGGATGAATCATGGTCAATCTTGTTTGCATCTCCTCTGAAGATAGAGATAAACAGAGCCTTGGCAAACTGAAATTTTATTTTGAGATTAAAAGTGAGTTTGGGAAGGAAGGATGTGGAATTTTTTTTATTGAAAATGTACATTGAACAATGAAAATTAATTTTATTTATTGGAAATATTAATGTGTGATGGGAGCATATCTCTCATTCAATATTATAATTTTAAGATTCATAAATATTGCCAGATAAGGGAATAATGATTATTGATAAGGATAGCTATGTTTTTGTAGGAAAATAACAGGCTGATTGTGAAATGTCAGAAAAAAAATCAAGACAGTCATTATAATGAACAAACAATGTGCAGTGTATAATCTATTATTACTATCCACAAAATAATGAAGGCCAAAGTTTTTTTTATTGAAGTGTTACCAGCTGACATTAAGTTCATCAAGACTCAGTTGAACAATTATAAAGTTTTTGGATGACCAAGCACAATGTAGGAAAAACTTCATTTTTCCACTCTTGGTAGCAGGAATAAGGAAACATTGGAATCTGTGATTGTAGCCAATGCTGTTACAGTAAAAATATTCAAAATGTTTGTGTTATTTTCTTAAAGAAAATGGAAACCAATACTCCCAACTATATCCCAGGATACTTGCAGAAATATTCAAGACAAATCAGTAATAATATATTCACGTCTAAATGTTGATAACACAAAATTTATTACATTTAAATGTTTGTTGGACAAATATCACAAAAATGCATCACTTACCAAGCATATTATTTCACAATACATTTAGATAGTCCTTAAAAATCCCAAGCAGAGTATTGAATTCAGGCCCACATAATAAATGTAATATATTTGTTATTTTGCACAATCCAAACACCCCATCAATTCCTGCCGTATATTAGAGAAGAAATCCAAAAAAGGTTAATGAATAAAGATCATTGACCTGAACCATTAACTCTGTTCTCTCTCTACAAATCCTGAGTATTACTAGCAATTTCTGTTTTTATTTCTGATTTCCAGTATATGAAGTAGATTATGATTGTCTGCCATATATGAGAAAATGCATTGCCATGCTTCATTCTTCTGTATAAATCTGTAGTTAAAAGGCATGTGTCAAGATTCCTGATAGATTTTATAATGGTAATCCTTTTCTACTGAGGTATTTTCATAGAATAAGGTCAAAGACCTTAGTAAAAGGTCATCTCACACGTTTAGAATCCACTTTTAGCATTCTAGGTCAACCTACAACTACGCTAACTTGATTGATGTTATAATAACATGTTGGTAAACTTCAAGTTTGCCTGAAATAAAAGTCTCCTTATTTGAAGAAACTTTAGGATAAATACTGTGTGTCCAAGGTTGACCATACTGACAATGGCCATAAGCCTTCTGAGCACAAGTTGCAAAGTAGTAGACAATTAATTCATAGAAATATCATACTTCTCCTAGGAATAGGAACTGTTCTTTCACATATTAGTTTGTACTGAGTCAAATTTTCAGTCTGTATGTACAATAGCCACACTGACTAAGTTTAAAGCTCAGCTTGGCACTTCAAAATAATCTGCACTAGCAGAAAATAAAGTGCATTTCAACAATATAGAGCCAATATCCTGCTTAGGCAGATTTGGAGAGAATGTATCCTATGTTTGCAAAAACAAGCAAGCAAGATCAATTTATGAAGCATTAACTCAGGTTGCAGTTGCTATACCACTGACCCTGACACTGTAATTTAATATTTTTATCATATATACTTGATGCCATTAACTTAAACATTGTGACAAACACTGAAATTCATTCCTAGAATTCCAAAAAAATTAAAAATATGAAGTACTTGGGGGTAACGTTGATCTTTGGCAGAGATGCAAAATGAGTAACTGAACTAATGGAAAATGACATGGATGCAAACCAGTTATTGATTCACAAATGTCAACTTTGCTGACACACAAGATTAATTTCATCCCGTTTTGTGTTTTTTTAAAATTTCAAATGAAAGGAAATATATTCAAAGCTCTATGTAACTTCTTGCCATGTACTTTCTTGATTTAATGTCATGAATCTTCAAACACGGGGTTATTGTAATTGCTCCAAGATCCAATTGGATTTTCGTCCTGTAGTCGGCTGTAGAACCCTCTCCTACAAAAAACAAAAGGGATTTTTAATTTTCTGTTCCACTATTTCATTAGTGACAACAAATTATTTCAGTTCAGAACATCCAGGCTGAATTAGTATAAATCAGTAAATATAAATTATTAAAACACTGAGCACAATCTCTTATATAGATTTAATTCACTTTTCTAATGTATTTGGCTTTTCACCATTTAAATTGTTTGAAAGCAGAAATGAAAATTTTGTATCTTTAATTGTTATTAATAACACTTAGTGGGTCACAATTATTGTCTAAAATGCTGTTTCAACTAGAATTGTAGGATGGAGGAGATGAAAATATTTTAAAATCTGGATATCCAATCAAAAATCACAGTTAAAGCTCACTGAACAGGATGCACTGTTGCTCCACAACAAAGAGCTCTGTTCGATTGCCCAGGCAAGAAGCTTGTTTGTACATGGTTATAGGAGATTCCTGCTGTACAAAACCTGTACATCACTGTCACAGGTAGGCATAACTTGTTCTACAGAAACTACCCCAAACTATTAGGATAGGGAGCCTGCTTCCAGAAGATGTGCCCATTTTAAAAATACCTTTTTCTTTACAGAATATGAAAAAGGTCTGTGCAAGACTTGGTTAAATATACTTTGTGTTTAAGAGGGGTTTCTTGGTGTAACTTGAGTACTATAGTTGAAAATATTATGTTTTCTGGTCAGCATTATTCCACTATTGAAATTCAGGAACCTACCTTTTCTTCAAATACATCACCACTCCCAATAATGCTGCAGCAATAAGAATCAAACACACTGCAACAATTAATGCTGTCCCTGTCAATAAAAAAGTCACAATTATTAACACCTTAATTAAAATTTTTCACCCAAATGAATTTCCTCGAGGAAAAAATCTAAACTGACAAGACTATTTACCTAAAATATACTCAGCCTCATTATTTCCCTGATTTGTATTTATTTAATAGTTGTATGGCTTTTAACTGGAAATTTTTTTTCTGTTTTGTTTTCAAATGTTCAAAGCTATTTTGTTTCCATCTGTAAGTTTACGTAACTGCAAAAAACAGAAAACAGATATTTTCATTTGAAATTAGAACTTTTTAAATTAAAATTTAAAAATAAGTTTGCAAATTTTCCATAATGAAAATCAGGAAAAACATGAGGGGACAGATTCTGAAATCTGTACTAACTCTTCTTGCAGCTACTCTACCACAAATTAGGAAGTGAACTAGCCCAACTTAATAGCTGTATTTTCCATGAAGTAGAACCACTGGTTAAGCAGCTGCACTAAGAGAAAAACATAACAGCAAAATTAATTTACAAGTACTTTGTTTTGGGAGAAATTCCAATATCACTGCTAATAACTCAGCAGGTCAGGTAACATCTATGCTCTTCAGAGGAAAATCACGGCCTAAGTCCTTGCAGACACCCTATGAAGTCTTTCTATATATATTTGACTAACTCAAGGAGCTACATAACTATTAACTGAGAATGAGATCAGGGTCTATAGATAGAAAATGAGATTGATATCTCAAGAAATACAATAATTCATTTACTAATGGGTGGTAGAAAATAAGGAAAATGGGCAAAGGTTGCACCGCAGAAAGAGATATGATATTGGAAAAAGATGCTGCAGTTTAGCTTTATTACTTTTACAAATCAAGTCTGCATCCACATCAAGCTTTTCCTTAGGTAAATGATTTTAACTATTACACTTCATCCAGAACCATCCTAGGTCTTCTGTCAGCATCATGAAATTCTAATCAGCAGACAGTGACATTCCCCAGGATTTAATACAAGGACCACTGAATTTCTCAATGTATATTAATGACTTGGATTTGAGGGTTATCATTTTCAAACATGACAATGACAAAACCTGAAGGTGTGGTGAAATGTGAGAAGGATTGACATGGACTTCAAGAAGATGCTTACTACTAGCAGGTAGAATAGGTGGATAGGAGGCAAATGAAATTTAAAGCTGAAAAATGTGAAGTGTTGCAATTTGATGAGAGGAGGTAACATTAAAAAGCAGGCAAAATTCTACAAGGGATACAAAAATAGAGAGATCAAAGTTAAAAGTGCATTGTTCATTGAATGTAGCAAGGCACATGAGAAAGTGGTTAAAAAAGCGTGTGTTGTCTTGGGCTTTATACATAGAGGCACAGAGTGCAAGAACAAGGAAGAAATGATGAGCTTTTACATAATAATTCAGCCACAACTGTAGTGCATCCAGTTCTGGGTGGCAGTGAAATTGATCAAAATGATTTCAGGAGTGAGGGATAGATAGGAGAACATGGGATTGTTCTCCATGGAAAACAGGAGGTTGTGGGGAGTTTTGGAAGATGTATTTAAAATCATGACGGATATAGATAGAGAAATTATTTTTATTGGCAGAGGAGTCAAGAGCTAGAGCATATAGAATTGAAGGGATTGCCAAAATAACCAAAGGTGAATGGGGGAAGATTGTTTTAAACAATGAGTGGTTAGAGTCTAGAATGCCAAGAGAAGTAGCAGAAGTAGATTCAGTTGTACATTCAAAGGAGAGCTGAATAAATCTCTGAAAGGAAAGAATTTGGAGGACAGTGGGGAGGGGGACTCGCTGGATTGTTCTAAACAGAGCCAGGACTGACTTGAAGGGCTGACTGGCTTCCTTCTGCATTGCTAATAATATTGTGATTTTGGATTCTGTCACTCTCCACTTTCTCTTTTTCTTTTTCCTTCCCCAATTACATTTTTTATTAATTAGTACAAACTCTGTGGTGGGACTACACATTTCCATCAGGAACCTCAAATCCAAGGACACAAAGCTACCTTCAATTGCTGGGATAATAAAACTAACTTAATGCAGCCAAGAACCAAGTCCCTTTAACAAAACTGGATAAATAAAATATATTTAATGAAGAACTATCACTTGTCACCTCCTTACTTTCTGACATTGCAAAAGTGCCAACTCTGTCCAAAGCAGCAGTACAGGCTGACCGGGTTACGAACATCTAACTTATGCACATCCCTACATATGAACAAGTTCTATAATATTATTAAATTCAAAAGTCCAACGTACGTACATACGTTCAACTCTAAGAATGACAGAACTTGTTTCCTCTCTCTCTCTCCCCATGTTTAGTAACTGTTCCTTCTTCTCAGTCTTATATGGTTTTGATGCCATTCATTACAATTCTGAGGAAGGATGGTTATCATATGGAGTGATTGTTGTGTATTTTCTGACTAACAACAGTCTGTAAAATGAAACCTGTTACCCAGGGACAGCCTGTATTTGCCAAAAAAATATTGAGTGAGCAAACGAATTTGAAACTACAAGACCATCTTAGACACTAGATCAGGAATAAACAGAAATAGTTTTCTAAATCACTGAGTTTTTCTCATTTCTGTTCCACCCTTCATTTCCTCAGGCAATATGTAAAGATCAGATCTGCTCAATGGCTTGTTCCAAGCTATATCAGATCTGTCTTCCTCATCTACATCTTCTAATATCATCTGTCAGCTGTTTATCAATTAGTAGCATTTTCAACTCTGAATCAAAAGGTTATGAGTTTAGTCCTACTTCAGAGACTTGTGCACAAAATTCTATTCCTACACTCCAATGCAATACTGAGGCAGTACTGAGCTAACAAGAGTATTGTCTTCTGAATGAGACATTAAACTGAGTCCTCATCTATCTTCTCAGGTGGATGTTAAAGATCTCATGGCATTATCTCAATGAAGGACAGAAGACTTCTCTCTCTAGTGTCCGGCCAATATTCATCACTCATTCAGCATCAGTGAACAGATTAACTGGTAATTATCACATTGATAGTTGTGGGAGCTTGCTGTGCCCATAATAACCATTGTGTTTTCTGGATTACTATTGTGATTGTACTTCAAAAGTACTTACTTTGCTATAAAACAAAAGATATCCTAAGATTGTGAAAGGCAATAAATAGATACTGTTTTTTTTTAAATCAATCCTGCCATTACAATGTAATGGGATTGGAGTCAGTACTATAGCTTTATAAAAGTCAAGGGCATGTTCAACAGGGGCATATGTTCCCCCATAATAATCATTAAACATTTTAGAGTTGCATATGCAAACAGGATGTATGCATGTGGTTAATATACCAGCCAATATCATTTAAATTCCTATGCAAACCCTTGACAATTCCTGACACGTCTTTCCCATGTCCCACATAAACTTTGTTAGCTCCATATTCATACAATCAATCATCCAACTAAGAAAGATGACAAACAGAACAGCCATCCAATCACAGTAAAATGTTTATAAACTAAGTCAAATACAACCAAACCAAAACACTCATGCATATATACACAGGCATAATTCGCTGAAGAAGCTGAAAGCACTACAACATTTTCCAGGAGGACAATACTACAGATGCAAAACAGGAGAGCAGGTTCATATAGGTGTTATGTAAATAACGGAAATATGATCATCTTCATGTTTTCTGTCACTGGGACTGTTTGAATGTTGAATAGGATGTTGATTTGAGTATATGCCAACTCTCGGAGCAATCCCATCAAACCTATATCACCCACTTCTGCAATGTGCAATTAAAGTGAAAGCTATAATTCCCAAAATAATAAAATAACAAAATACTATTTAAAAGCAAAGGTACTGTATGGCAAACTGCCAGTAATCACACATTTTACCTGAAATATTTTCAAATTGATGTATTAAGATTTGCAAGTTGAACTTATCCAAATATAGTTGCAATTTCCATCCAACTGATCAGAAATGGGTCTGAATTTCTTATGTTCTGTTAACTCCTTGGCAGAAGCTTCTGATCCTTGGAAATTGTGCTCAAAACCACTTCATTTTCCTGATTATGCGTGGCATCAAAATAGATTCAGATGTTTACATGGAGTGGAAAATTGAGTGTAAGTGAAATGCAAAGATGTGAGGACAACTAAAAAGGAAACAATGAGATGAGAAAAATTTGAAAAGCCTCTGGAAATGTTTGAAAAGCTCCCGAGTTCATTAGCAGTTTTGGCCAAGGCTGAACAAGGGAATCAAGAATGAATAAACAAAAAAGTGAAGAGAATGGAAATCCAAGGTGCAAATATTAATTTGTAAGCAGCTGTTGAAGTAGCACAGCACCCCTTTTCTCAGCTACTAAACCAGAGAAAATGTTGCTGGAGCTTTTTGCAAGGAGAGTTACTTTTTGTGTCTTTCTAAGGCACTATACTCAAAAGTATTGCAGCCTGGCTATAAAAAGTGGAAATAAGTTTTAGTCATATTGTTTGAATGAAGGTAACTAGCAAAAGAACCATAGGGAAAAACATCTGTTATGCAGCACAAGGTTAGCATCTGGAATTCACTGCTGTGGGTTGAGACAAGTAGTAGGGATGATGAAGACAGATTCAGTTATAGTTTTCAAAAGGGAACTGGATAAATACTCATAAAGGGGAAAAAATGCTGGTAGAGAACAGGGGAGTGAGACTAGCTAAATTGCTCTAGCATATTGCTGGCATGGGCTAAATGGACATCCTTCATGCTGTAGCTTTTTTTCAATTTCTGTTTATGTCACACCTATTATTGAAAGGAATTGGAACAGCAGACCCCAGGTGATACTAGTAAGATAAGCAGATCCCTAATTAAGTAGAATGCTGGATGTGTCCTCAAAGCATTCTAATTGTAATGCAGCATGCTTTTGGTGGTATTGCATGATAGCTGAAAATATCCTGGTGGCAGATACAACACTGGCATTTTCACAGGTATCATTCAGAATATGCTCATCTAATTTTGGTCCCATGTTAAAATCTATGCTTTCAACTACCTAAAACTCCCTTTATCTCCGGCTTAAGTTACTCTTTAAAACTCTTTAACCAATAGTCCTTAATTGATTCATTAGCAAATGTTTAATGATACTCCTGTGAAGCACCTTATAACACTTCACAAATTTAAAAGGCATTAAATAATGCAAGTTGTTGTATTTGACCATCCTGCTGTACCATCATTCATGAAATACCATTGAAAACATGACATAGACTCAAGAGATTCTGCAGATGCTGGAATCTGGAGCCACACACACAAAATGCTGGAGGAATCCAGCAGGTCAGGCAGCATCTATGGATTGAGACCCGTCGGCTGTTTATTTCCCTCCACAGATGCTGCCTGACCTGCTGAGCTCCTCCAGCATGTTGTGTATGTTGAAAACATGACATGTTGTAATTGGAATGCTTTGTAGGATGTAGGCAGTTATTGGTGAACCTTATTGGTGCCACCTGTACTTTAATAATAGAAGACATTGCATGCAATTATTATCAGCCAAAGTGAAATATGAACTTGCAGTTGTCTACAGAAGTGGGCATGCAAATAGGCTCAGTGCACCTTTCATGCAGCCTGAATTGGTTCTAAATACTCAATGAAATATTCCCATTGAGAAACCCAGTACCAGTGCCAGTATTGGGTGTCAGAATTAAACTAATGAACAATTGACATATATATATATGAGTACATTTGGGAAAAAAGTGAGAAATCTCAGGATTTACAGAGGGATCTTGATCAGCTGGGTAAGTGGACTGAGGAATGGCAAATGGAGTTTAATTCAGATAAGTGTGAGGTGTTGTATTTTGGGAAGACAAATGAGCATAGGACCTTTACAGTGAATGTTAGAGCCCTGGGGAGTGTTGAAGAGCAGAGGGACCTAGGGGTACAAGTACATGGTTCCCTGAAAGTGGCGCTGCAGGTAGACAGGGTGGTGAAGAAGGCTTTTGGCACGTTGGCCTTCATCAGTCAAGGCACTGAGTATAGAAGTTGGGATGTTATGTACATTAAAAAGATTTAAAAGGTACTTAGAAAAGTACATGGAAAGAAAAGGTTTAGAGGGATATGGACTAACTTAGATGGGAACCTTGGTTGGCATGGACCAGTTGGGCCAAAGTGCCTTTTTCTGTGCTGTATGACTCTAATAGCCAAGAAAAATCCAAGTTTCCCTTGCCTAGATATTATTGTACTCTTCCCATTGTACTGCATATAAGTACACCTATATTTTTAAGTACTGAATGTATCATGTGGAATTTCTTTTGATACATTTTTGTACCAGATATTGTTATAGTTGAGAGTTTATTGCCTTCAATAAACATGTTCTGTTGTCGGTCCTACTTTTATTATTTTCTAAAGTCAGCAGCAACTCAAAAGAGCCTACAGACACCACATGGACTTTAATATGGGCCATTGCCACTTAAAGGAGCAGCAGGCCATGTTCTAGTATAAAGAAAATACTAGGTACAGCAGAGATAATGGTAGGCACTGTACAAGAGGTACAAGTGGACTCCCCTATTTGCCCTGGAAATTTTCTTGAAGGTTAACATTATTGTCAAATTCTCAAGAGAGAACATAGAACAGAGAAATGTAGCCACATATGAGAAGTGGAAGGTGATATTGTTGCCGGTGATAGGCCGTAGATGTATGAGGTGTGACACCACAAACAACTGAAAATTGAAGGACATTTTAATCCAGGACCGTCAGAAATACTCAAGATCAAGTTTGACATGTGCAGCCAGGGATCCCGCAGGAACAATTGGTGAATCCTTGATCAAGCTAAATAACCTAGCAAAAGGGTGTAATTTCCAGAACTTTTTAGATCAGCCACTGGGTGGTCCTTTAATGCATGGATTGGTGAATGAAAGACTTCAGGTGAAAAGTTTGATATACTAGACTTAGTGTTCAAGAGACCATGTAGAATAACCACTGGTGTGGAGACACTTAAAAATGTGAAGCAGTTTCTCAGGACAAAATTCTGAAGTGCAAGTATGGAACAAGACTACTTAAATGGGTAATGATGGCGTAGTCTTCTTCTACTTCTTCACAGCCAAGTCATGTGGATGCTGCATGTGGGTTTGACAGGAAACCTGCAGGTCACATGAGTGCTAAAAACAGGAAGGTTGTGGATCATGTGAGTGCAAATGATGGAAGGCCTTGCCATGGATGTTATGAGATCCACCCAAGCTCAGAATGGCCACTCATGAAGCCACAGTGCTATATTGTTACAGGGTAGAACGTATTGCATTGATGCAAGTCCCCGAGGAAAATAACTGGTTATAAAGATGGTGGTTCCTGAATGTTTCAGATGCAAGTCTCGCTGAGGCACCGTACACACAATAGAAATGGAAAATGAGGTGTAAGCAGTAATTCTGAGTGGTATCTACTGTACATCCAAGAAGAGTGTTAGGACTGTCATAAATGTAGCCCCACTTTTTAAGAAGCTAGGGAGAGAGAAAACAGTTAACCTGATACGAGTAGCAGGAAAATTGCTCTTATATAATATCTTATTAAGGACATGCTAACATGGTACTTGGAAAATAATAATAGAATCAGGCAGGGTCAACATGAATGTGTGAAAGATTTCTCAAAATCTTTTGGAATTTGAGGTTGTAACAGGCACAACAGATAAAGGTGACTAATTGACATTTAGACATCTTTGACAAGCAATACACAAGAGATTATTAAACAAAATTAGTTCACAAGAGTATTGGGGATAAAATACTGGCATAGACTGAAAATTGATAGCAGACAGAAAATGGAGTGTAGGGAAAAAAAACGATAATTTTCAAGTTGGTTGGCTGTGACTAGTGAGGTACCACAGGGATCAGTGGACCCCAGATGCTTACAATCCATTCAATGATTTAGGCAAAGGGATCAGGTATAATTTGACTAAGTTGCTGAAGATTCAAAGGTAGGTGCTGTTGCATGTGAGGAGGATGCAGAGAGGCTTTGGGGGATAATAAGCAGGCCAACTGAATAGAGGACATGGTTGATGAAATATTATGTGAAAAAATCTCTCTCACCACTGTGCTGCACCTCACATCAAACAAGTTTCGCAATGGACTGAACTTAATTATCAGGTCAAATGGTTTAATCTAAACTGCTTCCACTCCAGAACCAGGGTCACCACAACTTCACTTACCAAAGCTGCACCATGCAGAAAAACAGTTGTGTATGTGTGTGTTTGAAGGCCAAGCTCCAAGTCATCATTAACTTGTTCACTATGGCATATAAGAGGCTGGACCTTACATTTAATGCACAGAAAATAAAGGTCCTCTATCAAGCTGTTCTACTGTACAACACTGCTTCAAAACTGCAATATAAAAGCAGTTCAAAAACTCCAACAATCCAATGATGGCCAGTACAGTGTGGCCAGAATGTGGCAAGATAGACCAAAGATAATCATGATAGAGTTAAAAACCTTGGGGATTATCCAAAGAAAAAGGCAGAGGATAGTGACAGCAGGAAAGAATAAAGTTCTCGTGTTTACTGAAGTCAGAGTGGGAGCCAGGAATGAAGGTGGAATGTTAACAGATGCACAAAGATGCAAATTAAGAAGCTACCAAAGTAGAGATTGTTATGATGGAGTTCATATAATCCAGAAATATATCAAAAAACAATGCAACTATTATCTTAGTTAACAAATAGTTATTAGCCCTTTGTTAAGTTTAGCCTGAACAGTTTGGTGTACAAGTGTTCAGGAAGATGGTGGTCAAAAACATGTTTTAAAATATATTGACAGTTATAAAAGATAATTATGTTGAAGCAATAACTTCAGAGCAGGTCATGAGCCCAAATGCCTTGGAGGTCAATCTGAAGAAATGACAGATGGAATTATCAGTGCCTGGATTGGATATTGCAGAGATGTCAAGTCAAGCTTGTGGTGAGGAGTTCACTGAACAAAGAGACCAAGTGATCAAATAAATTTGTTGTTAATTTAAGTTATAATTCATGTAGATGTAAGTAGTTAACTAGTATAATTTTATGCATGTGAATATTTGATGATTTGATGAGCTTATTACTTTTTCAAAAGACGAGGCAATGTATATAAATGTAATTTACCTTTAAGAACCAAATGTACCATTATTATGACTTTTGATACACTGCTGCACTTGTCACAACCATTAGTTGAACTTGTTGCCTTCAATAAGGGATGTTGTGTTAATAGCTTTAGCTCTGTTATTTGCCTATACAAACAGAAACATAAAACAGCTTCTACACAATACGTACTTGAAATTAATATGTTTTTAATGCTATATTTCCTGTTAACTGAAGGACATGTTTGGCATAGAGTAGATGGCGATCAAATGTAACTATTTCTATTATAATTCCTAATTCACACATTAAATTGGATAATTTTAATTTTTAACAAAGTACTGTTTTAAGCCATAGTAGCATAATTTCAACAACTGGTTTTGATACATCAAGTGATGATTATTGAAAAATTAGCCAGCACTTTTCTCTGCTGGATTGTTCTCCATTTTCTGGACCATTTCAGCAGCCATCGTAAACATCTGCTCATGCAAATTACATGGAAAGTACATAATTTCTTGAGCCATATTTGCAACATTTTTTTTGAAAAGGAGAATTTGTTTCTTTTCCTATTGTTAACACATTAAGATACAACTCCGCAGTATTTGTTTTGTGGCTATCTTTATTTGCCAATCATTTCATACAACAAGCAATGTTTCTCTCTAGAAATACCTCTTGGTTTTGCTTTTGAAGGAGGAGGAGCCAAGGAAGGATGCCACACTATCAGACAAAATTGAAACCAAACAAAAAAGATAGAGGTACTCTTAACTCCAGATAGCTCAGAAACATTATATGCAGAGGTTTTGCTTTACCAAATAACTTATCACAGAAGTATACCACATTGCAACCTGCCCAGCAGAGACATTTCACCTCCAATGGTGATTAAGCTCATAGTTAACATTAACTTTTTCCCACTGAGCCATTCCAGGCTGATAATAAATAGATACTTGTGCATCTTTTAATCTACTAAGTACAGGTCTATTAAGCAAATCAAGGCAATATTCTTCACTATATTTCACCCTTATCCTGGAACAGAACAGGAAGTTCAGGCAATACAATTGAACAGATTTGCAGTCTCTCAATAATTCAGTCAAGTGGCCCAGCATCATTAATAATAATAATAATGTTAGATTTGGTACTGCCAATCTACAGCTACAAATAATCTAAATCTGGTCCCTGATTTTAAGTACTAATTTTATAAGAGTAATTGGAGATCTAGCAAAAGTGGACTGGCCAATCCTACATGACAGGCATTTGAGAATATACAGTGCTATTTCACACCATTCTCAAACAGGGAAATGCATTGTCTGTCCCAATAGTTAGAAAAAAAAGCACAGAAAAGCAAAAGTATTATGGTTGACAAGGAATATGTAGAGGCAAATCTAAAGAAAATAGACAACATTCTACCCAATTAAGGCGTTTATCTCACATGACAACAGGCAAAAGTATTATTTCCAATCAAAAGGAGGCAATAAACACCCATAAGAATAGCTAACTGATCTAAGGAAGACAATGCACAATTGTGACAGTAATGGCAAAAAAAAATTTCAGCTAAGTCAGAAGTTAAATGACCATTGAAGACACCACAAGACTACTAACATGCATGTTAGGTACAATAAATTTATTGCAGTAGACTAAAGACAAATGCATTTTCGGCTCAAGATGTTCAGACCTACTGGGAAACTATATAATGCAGTCACATAATGCAAAGGACTGTGATTGTGTATGATTGTATAGTGGATTTGAATTGAATGTCATGTTACACCAGAGCTGCTAAAAGTCTGCTTTGCATCAATTAATAATCCGATAAATTATGTTTTCAAGATAGTTTTTTTTTCTATTGTACAGCATTATTAATATTTTAACAGGTAATAATATTAGCTTAGCTTGAATAGAAAAGTACAAAATTGGTGCAGGTCTGGTTCGGGAAATATGCATTTAACAGTGATTAAGTGGAAGGAGTAAGCATTTGATAGTTAACTAGGCTTGAAGATGGTTCTTGTATATTGGAAGCTTGTTTCTGTGGTTCCAATGGGATTAAAAAAAAATCAGGGAATTACCGGCCTATCAGCTTGACATTTATTGTTGAATGTGGCTCAATGGGATTGTAAGCTTTTGTTTAGGCGTGACACCTAGTATCTAGACTCACAACTTCACATCAATGTTAAACGTTGAACGAACTCATCAAAATCTAGAAACTTCAATGAACTTAAATGACAATGGATCTTCCAGACTAATTTTGGAATATTATACAAACATACTTTCAACCCAGACAGCAGCTACCAAGCCTAAAGTGGGAACATCCTGAAAGCAAAATTACTCTTTTATAATCAGTACTACATATACTACGTGATGCTTTGGCCATCATGATATGGAATAGGCTTGATGGACCAACTGCTCTTGTCCTGACCGTCAAATTTGGTTGTCTGTAATAGGAAAGGATTTTATCTTTGCAATCAGTGGCCTCCTTTCAATTTGCCATATTGTACAATGCAAGCAAAAGACTCTTGAAGGGTTACTGTGAGGCTTCATTTTAAGGCAGCCCATTGCGCCAACACTCTAACCCAGAAGGATGTGGCTTTTGGGCAATCAAAATCCCTGCAGTCTTGGCTCATGATACCTTTTTTTTAGATGCATGCAAGAAACAATAAATTTTATTACATTAGACTAAAAACAAATGCACTTTTGGCTTGAAGTGTCCGGACCAATTGTGGAACTCTATAGTCCAGACACATAATGCAACTAGGATCCAAAAGGACTGTGAGTGTATATGGTTCCTGTACAAATTTGCCTTGCAAAGTGACTTAATTATAGAGCACAGAGGAAAATGTCTCCAAACATAGCAAGGAAATCAGCAAGAGAAATAGCAACAAGAGCCTGACAATTGGGCAATCTTAACCCCGCCATCATTCAAGTTAGCACTTGCCTTAAACTGTTGCAGATTCCTTGGGACCTGGTTGGAATTCTAATTAGATGATTGGAGCAGGAAACCACAGTGAGTTTACTAGCAAGTCAACTCAGCAGCAAAGATGCGTGTGGGCTAGAGATGCCCAAAAGGGTAAGTTTTTTAAAAAATTCCATTTCCTTTGTGGTGCCAAAATACAAGAGCATCCCCCAGATCCTTAAAAATAACTTAAACATCTCTCCCAACAACACCAGCCCTCCCACCCCCCTCCCCTGCTATCTTTCCCAGTGAGATCACTGCAGGAAATACATTTGCAATTGAAATCCAGGTCAATGAACTATCATGTGTCAAGACTTGGAACAATACATGTAGAAAGAGTGGCTAACTGTACCAACATTTACAAGGCTAAGCAACTGTACAGGTAGTTCAAGGCAGCTGTGCAAGAGACAGCTTATGGTCACAAACTCAGAAATTGAACAGAAGTGTAGTATTCTAGCATGAAAACCAAGCCTCTGTCTGACACTATGGTTTTTGACAGTCCACAAAACTAGAATGTTCACAATACTGTCCTAAAATAAGCTCTAAGTACAGGTAGTCAAAAACAATTGAGTCAAGTTCTATTGGGAATAAAAAGCCATCAGAAAGAGCACTTCAGTTATGCAAACAAACCGCTATTTTGAAGCTGTGTAAGTGAACAGAGAGCAGGTACTTAGAAGTGTTTCATGTCTTTATTTCCCCACTTGGAATGTATCACACTGTGATTTAGCTGATGATTTTGTGTTTGACCACTTGGAACATAACATTAAAAATTATATCAAACAGCTGACATAGATACCAGACAGGAGGTGGAGCCTGTTTGCTCAGGACAAATGGTGAGGGGGAAGGGTGCAAAACTTACTCTTAGGTCAAAGCAGAAGCTGCAACTTCAATATTTATAGAATGTGGGGTTTTACATCAAAAGGAAGATCTCTCAGCCTCGAGGATACTGCAGTCAGGAAAAGTGGCCTAGAGAGTCATCAGATGTCGTTTCTCATCAGGTTGTCAGCAGATTAACACCCATGATAGTCGTGAGTACATGGAGGGCACAGCTCATTGCATAGTGGGGTACAGAGAAAGGGAAAGGTATCCTAGTGTCAGCTGTTACATCAATGTTATTGCAATCCCTCAACCTTAAGCAAAGACACTTCACCACAGAATAAGGAATTATGTTGCCCCCCCCCCCCCCATTATTTACTAAAAATCCCTAGCTAGGGCTTCTACACAGCCTGTTGTAAAGGTAGTTTGCACCCATTCTACAGAATAGATTCTTAATATACTAATAAACACAATCTACTGATTGCAACAAGCAAACAGCAGCTGGGGATTTCCACAGCCTGAATCACTGCCATTATTATCTCTTCTCTGGGCAACAACTGCAGTAATATAAATGCAGTCTTATTAGTTCTTCCTACATCCTGAGAATTCTGTTTTAATGAATTGAAGTTAAAAGCATGTTACCATTGAATAATCCTTACAACTGATGTTCTCCACACAAAGTTCCTAAATCAGCTGAAACAGGGTGGCTAAGCATGTTGGACAAGGGCAAAATAATTTGGAGGGAGATTCAATACAGGTCACAGTGCCAGAACAACAACTTGAATGACTAGTGCACTGTGTAATAGTTCCTTTCAGAGATGCATTTGCCTGGAAATGTACTTCTTTCCTCTCCTTCTGAACTACAGATGATGTACAATGCAGGAAAAAAATTTGAGAAAGCTAAACAATATACATTAAATATTAAACCATATCACCTTCAATCTCATTAATTAAAAATGAATACAAGATAGAATATGAAATTTCCTTTCATCCCTTTCCCATGATGAAAGCAAAGAAAGAATCTGGCATTAAAGCAAAGTAAAACTTGAATGACCACCTGGCATACCATTCTCTGATTCCTATATTTATGTAGCATAAATGTAAAATGCAAGTATTATCTCATGTTCACAAAACACTATGCTAATGTCTGTTCCCAAGTATATACCTAGAACTCCTAAAGTAAATTACAGTAGATGCTGGAAATCTTAAGTAAAACAAGAAATGCTGAAGATATTCAGCCGCTTAGGCAAATCTATGCAGAAAGCAGAAGAGTTACTATTTCAGGTCAATGACCTTTAATCAGAATTCATCTAACAAAAATTCATCAGTGTTGCTGCTGAGTATTTTTACTCAGAACTCCTTCTGTTTATTCTTTAAAATATAAAAACATACAAGTGGGAGTAGAGAATTCAGCCTCTGTGCCTGCTTCACCATTTAATAAGATCATAGCTTATCTTTCCTGAGCTAATCCATGTCCCCTAATATCCTTAATATCAAAAAAAATCTATTAACTTCTGTTTTCAATATACTCAATGACTGAGAATCCACAGCATCCTGAGTAGAGAATTCCAAAGACTCATCCCCCTCTGGGAGAAGGAATTCCTTCTCATCCCAGTTTTGAATGGCTGGCCCCTTATTTTGACAACGTGGCCCTTATTTTTGGACATCCAGGCAGGGGAAACATAATCCCTTCATCTCCTGCCAATCCCCTTAAGAAATGTGTATGTTTCAATTAGATTTACTCTCATTCTTCTGAGTCCTAGAGTGTTTAAGCCAGGTCCTTTCAATCTCTCCCATAGGGCATGATTGCTTTTCTTAAATATTTCAATGAAGCATATTGTTCAGTTGCAGCTCCTCTTGGACTGTATTAGATCAGTTAGGGGCAGAAGTTGGACTCACTAAGGAACATACAGGAGGTAGAAAGTATTACAAATGGGAGCTTTAGTGACGTCAGCACACCAAAGGTTCAGCCAGATAGTAGGTGGGTGACTGCCAGGAGAGTCAGGCAGGAAGTGCTGGAGTTCCCTGTGGCTATTCACCTCGTTGACAAGTATACTGTTTTGGATACCATTGGGGGTAGATGGCCGCTCATGGGAATAGCAGCAACGGCCAAAGCAGTGACATCATGACTGGCTCCGTTGTATACCAGGTAAGGACAAAGTTTAGACAAGCAGGCACAGTAGTGGGAGGGCAGGCACGGTAGTGTAGCGCTTAGCATAATGCTATTACAGCGCCAACGACCTGGGTTGAATTCCAGCAGCTGTCTGTAAGGAGTTTGTACATTCTCCCCGTAGCTGCATGGGTTTCCTCTGGGTGCTCTGGTTTCCTCCCACATTCCAAAGACGTATGGGTTAGGAAGTTGTGGGCATGCTATGTTGGTGCCGGCAGCATGGCGACACTTGCGGGCTGCCCCCAGAACATTCTATGCAAAGATGCATTTCACTGTGTACATGTGACTAATAAAGAAATCTTATCTTAAATCTTGATAGTCTGGGGAGAGACTGGGTTTCTGTGGCTGTGAGCGAAACGACAGGATGGCATGTTGCCTCCCTGGTGTCAGGGTCAAGAACATCTTAGAGCGGGTGCACAATATTCTTAAAGGGGAGGGCATGCAACCAGCAGTCATAGTCCATGTTGGTACTAACAACATAGGTAAGAAGAGACAAGGTCCTGCAAAGAGAATTTAGGGAGTTAGATTCAAAGTTGAAAAGCAGGATCTCCAGGGTTGTAATCTTGGAATTACTCCCTGGCCCATGTGTTAGTGAGTATAGAAATAGGAAGATAAGACAGTTGGATGCATGGCTAAAGAGCTCGTGCAGTGGGGAAAGCTTCAGGTATTTGGATCATTGGGATCACTTCTGGGGCAGGGGTGACATGCACAAGGAGGACAAGATTGCACCTACACTGGAAGGGGACCAATATTCTTGCAGGGAGGTTTGTTGGTGATACTCAGGCAGATTTAAACTAGTGAAGGCAGGGTGTTGAGACCCAGAATAATATTAGTACATGAGGGGAGTCAGAATCATATGCAGAAAATAGAACAGGCAAATCCAGTAGGCAGAGCAGACAGAAACAGGTGGGGAAAGTATGAGAGGATTGGGAAGCTTAACTGCATTTAATGCAAAGAGCCTTGCAGGTAAGATGGCTGAGCTGTCAGCATGGATCAGCGCATGAGATTATTATATTTTTGCAACCATGGAAATGTGTTTGAGGGAAGGACAGACCTGGGTACAGAAGTTTCAGGCATGACAGGAAGCAGGTGTTGCACTGCTGATCAGGGAGAGCCTTATGGTGGTACTCAGGAAGGATATCCTGGAGGAATGAGCCAATGAGTTGTATGGGTAGAACTTAGATATAAGAAATGAAACAATCACTTTGATGGGGCTATACTATAGACCTCCCAATGGTCAGTGGGAAGTAGAAGAGCAAGTATGTAAATAAATTGTAATAGAGTGTAAAACCAATAGGGTCGTAGTAATGGGGGATTTTAACTTTCACGATATTGACTGGGATCGTCTTAGTGTAAGGGGTTTAGGTGGGGTGGAAATCGTAGAATACTATAATACTTCTATTATAATACTCTTCAATACTGTAATTCTAAGCAAACTCATCTCCAAACTCCTAGGCCTGGGACTCAACATCTCCCTTTGCAACTGGATCCTTGACTTCCTAACCAACAGACCGCAATCAGTCAGGAGAGGCAGCAACCCCTCCGCCATGATTCTCCTCAACACTGGTGCTCTACCAGGCTGCGTCCTCACGACTGCATGGCCAGATTCTGCTCCAACTGCATCTACAAGTTTGCAGATGACACCACCGTTGTGGGCCATCTCTCAAATACCAATGAGTTGGAGTACAAGAAGAAAAGAGAGAGCCTAGTGACATTGTGTCATGACAACCTTTCCTTCAAAGTCAGCAAAACAAAAGAGCTGGTCATTGATTTCAGGAAGGAGGGGAGTTGCACATGCTCCTGCTTACATCAATGGTGCTGAGGTTGAGAAGTATTTGAGCTCAAACTTCCAAGGAGTGAACATCACCAATAGCCTTTCATGGTCCAACCATGTAGATGCCATAATAAGAAAGCTCAGCAGCAGCTCTAGGAGGCTAAAGAAATTTTGCATCTCCCCTATGACACTCACCAATTTTTAATCAATGCACCATAGAAAGCATTCTATCTGGATGAATCATGGCTTGGTATGGCAACTGCTCTGCCATGACTGCAAGAAACTGAACAGAGTTGTGGACACAGCTCAGCACATCATGGAAACCAGCCTCCCCTCCATGGACTCTGGCTGCACTTCTTGCTGCCTCAGTAAAGCACCCAGCGTAATCAAAGACCCCACCCACCCCAGACACACTCTTCTCCCCCCTCCCATCAGGCAGAAACAAAAGCCTGAAAGCACGTACCACCAGGCTCAAGAACAGCTTCTATCCTACTGTTATGGACTATTGAATGGTTCCCTCATATGATAAGATGGACCCTTGACCTCAATCTACCATGTTATGACTTTGCACCTTACTGTCTACCTGCATTGCACTCTGTAACTGTAACACTTTATTCTGCATTCTGTTATTGTTTTACCTTGTACTACCTTAATGCACTGTTGTGATGAATTGACCTGTATGAACGGTATGCAAGACAAGTCTTTCACTGTACCTTGGTACATGTGACAATAATAAACCAATTAACCAAATGCATTCAGATGTGATTTTTAAAGCAGTATTAGAGAGTCCTACTGTTTTTGACCTTACCTTAAGATCCCCAGGGCCTGATGGTATCTAACTTAGAATACTATGAGAAGCAAGGGAGGAGATTACTGGGGCTCTAATGGAGATTGTTGCACCTTCATTAGCCAAGGGTGAGGTAACAGAAGATTGGAGGGTAGCTAACGTTGTTCCTTGTTCAAAGAGGGCAGTAGAGATGACCCAGGAACCTAAAGGCCAGTAAGCCTTACATCAATAGTAGCAAAGTTATTGGAAAAAATTCTAAGGGGCAGGATTTATGTTCACTTGGAAAGGCAGGGACTGAATAGTAGGAGTCAGCAGTTTTGTGTGGAGGAAATCCTGTCCCACAAATCTGACTAAGTGTTTTGAGGAGGTAACTAAGAAAGTTGATGAATGCAGCATGGTAGACGTGGCTTACCTGGACCCTAGCAAGGATTGTAATGAAGTCCTACATGGTTAGGTTTAGGGCACATTGGATTCATGATGTGTCGGCAAACTGGATCCAAAATTCGCTTGATGATAGGAAGCAGAGGGTAGTGGTTGAGGGATTTTTCCCCTACAAGTGGTGTACTGCAGGGGTCAGAGCTGGGACCACTGCTGTTTGTCATATAAGAGACAAGATATCTTTATTAGTCACATGTACATCGAAACACACAGTGAAATGCATTTTTTGCGTAGAGTGTTCTGGGGTAGCCCACAAGTGTCGCCACGCTTCCGGCGCCAACATAGCATGCCCACAACGTCCTCACCTCTACATCTTTGGAATGTGGGAGGAAACCAGAGCACCCAGAGGAAACCCACGCAGACACGGGGAGAACGTACAAACTCCTCACAGACAACGGCCGGAATTGAACCTGGGTCACTGATGCTGTAATAGTGCTGCCCTTATATAAATGACTGATGAGAATGTAGGTGGACTGATCAGTAAGTTTGCTAATGATTGTGGCATAGTAGATAGTGAAGAAGGTTGTGAAAGGATACAGAGATCAGTTGAAAAAATCCGTGGAGCAGTGGCAGATGGAAGTTAATCCAGACAAGTGTAAGGTAATGCACTTTGGGATATCAAGTACTAACAGGACATATACAGTAAATGGCAGGGACCTCAGGAGTGATGATGTACAGAGGGACCTTGGAATGCAAGTTCATAGCTCACTGAAAATGGTGACACATATGAATAGGAGAGTGAAGAAGCCAAGACATTGAGTACAAGAGTTGAGACGGCATTACAGAGACTAGGCTGTCGCATGGGCAGGAATGGCTGCTGGATATTCTGGGGTTTAGATGTTTCAAGAGGGACAGGGACGGAGGTAAGAGGTGGGGGAGTGGCTTTGCTGATCAGGGACCGTGTCACAGCTGTAGAAAGGGAGGACGTCCTGGAGGAATCGTCCACTGAGTCAGTGTGGGTGCAAGTCAGAAACAGGAAGGGAGCGATCACTCTATTGGGAGTATTCTACAGAACCCCCCCCCCCCCCCCAATAGCAGCAGAGATGCTGAGGAGCAGATCGGGAGGCAGATTTTGGAGAGGTGCAAAATTAACAGGGTTATTGTCATGGGTGATTTCAATTTCCCTAATATTGATTGACACCTCCTTAATGTAAAGGGGATAAATGGGATGGAGTTTGTTCAGTGTATACAGGAAGGATTCCTGACACAGTATGTGGACAGGCCAACTAAAGGACAAGCCATACTGGACCTGGTACTAGGCAATGAGCCTGATCAGCTTTCAGATCTCCCAGTGGGACAGCATTTTGGAGACAGTGACCATAACTCCTTGACCTTTACCATAGCCTTGGAGAGGGATAGGAGCAGACGATATGGGAAATTATTTAACTAAGGGAGGGGGAATTCTGATGCTATTAGGCAGGAACTTGGGAGCGTAAATTGGGAACAGATGTTCTTGGGGAAGTGCACAGCAGAAATGCGGAGGTTGTTTAAGGAATACTTTCACGGGGCTCTCGATAGGTTTGTCTCACTGAGGCAGGGTAAGGATGGTAGAGTGAAGGAACCATGGTTAACACGAGATGTAGAATATGTTGTCAAGAGGAAGAAAGCTTACTTGAGGTTTAGAAAGCATGGTTCAGACAGGGGTCTGGAGAGTTACAAGGTAGCCAGGAGGGAGCTTAAGAATGGACTTGGGAGAACTAAAAGGGGGCATGAGAGGTCCTTGGTGAGTAGGATCAAGGAAAACCCCAAGGCATTCTACATGTATGTGAAGAATAAGAGGATGACTAGAGTGAGGGTAGGACCGATCAGGGATAAAAGAGGAAACATGTGCCTGGAGTCAGAAGAGGTAGGGGAGGTCCTTAATGAATACTTTGCTTCAGTATTCACCAGAGAGAGAGACCATGATGTTCGTGAGGATGGCGTATGACAGACTGATACGCTAGGGCATGTCAACGTGAGGAAAGAGGATGTGCTGGAACTATTGAAAAACATTTGGATAGATAAGTCACTGGGGCCGGATGGGATATATCCAAGGTTATTACAGGAAGCTAGGGAAGAGATTGCTGCATGTTTGGCAACGGTCTTTGCATCCTCACTGGCCACAGGAGTAGTGCCAGATTATTGGAGGTGGCAAATGTTGTTCTTTTGTTCAAGAAAGGAAGTAGGGATAACCATGGGAATTACAGGCCAGTGAGTCTTACTTCTGTGGTGGAAAAATTACTGGAGAAGATTCTTAGAGACAGGAGTTATGGACATTTGGAGAAGCATAGGCTGATTAGGGACAGTCAGCATGGCTTTGAGAGGGGCAGGTCATGCCTCACGAGCCTGATTGAATTCTTTGAGGATGTGACAAAGCACATTGATGAAGGTAGAGCAGTGGATGTGGTGTACATGGATTTGAGTAAGGCATTTGATAAGGTTCCTCATGGAAGGCTTATTCAGAAAGTCAGGAGGCATGGAATCCAGGGAAACTTGGCTGTGTATATTCAGAATTGGCTCACCCATAGAAGACAGAGGGTGGTGGTAGATGGAGCGTATTCTGCCTGAAGGTCAGTAACCACTGGTGTTCTGCAGGGATCTGTTCTTGGACTCCTCTGTTCTTTGTGATTTTTATAAATGACTTGGATGAGGATGTGGAAGGGTGGGTTAGTAAGTTTGCTGATGATACAAAGATTGGTGGTGGTGTGGATAGTGTAGAAGGTTGCTGTAGATTACAACAGGATATTGATAGAATGCAGAGCTGGGCTGAGAAGTGGCAGATGGAGTTCAACCCAGGTAAGTGTAAAGTGATACACTTCAGGAGATCAAATTCGAAGGCAGAATACAAGGTTAATGGCAGGACTCTTAGCAGTGTGGAGGAACAGAGGGATCTTGGGGTCCATGTCCATAGATCCCTCAAGGTTGCCATGCAGGTCAATAGGGTTGCTAAAAAGGCGTATGGAGTGTTGGCCTTCATCAGTCGGGGTATTGAGTTCAAGAGCCATGAGATGATGTTGCAGCTCTACAGAACTCTGGTCAGACCACACCTGGAGTGGTGTGTTCAGTTCTGGTCGCCTCATTATAGGAAGGATGTGGAAGCTTTAGAGAGGGTGTAGAGGAAATTTACCAGGATTTGCCTGGATTGGAGAGCATGTCTTATGAGGATAGGTTTAGCAAGCTAGGGCTTTTCTCTTTGGAGAGGAGGAGGATGAGAGGTGACTTGATAGAGGTGTACAAGATGATAAGAGGTGTAGATCGAGTGGACAGTCAGAGACTTTTTCCCAGTGCGACAATGGCTATCATGAGGGGACATAATATTAAGGTGATTTAGGGACATTTAAGAGACTCTTAGATAGACACATGAATGATAGAAAAGTAGGGGGTTATGTGGGAGGGAAGGGTTAGATAGATCTTAGAGCAGGATAAAATGTCGGCACAACATTGTGGGCCGAAGGGCCTGTACTGTGCTTAGTGTTCAATGTTGTAGTTGTACAAAACATTGGTCAGGCTGCACTTGGAAACTTGTGAACAGTTCTGGTCACAACACTACAGGAAGGATGGCACAGCATTAGAAAAAGTGCAGAAGAGATTCATGGGGATGTTCAAAAACAAACCGCTGGAGGAACTCAGCAGGTCGAGCAGCATCTATGGAGGGAAAGTAGTTGTTGACATTTCAGGTCGAGGCCCTGCATCAGGACTCATGCAAAGTCTCGACCCGAAATGTCGATAATTCTTTTCTCTCCACAAATCCTGTTCGACCTGCTGAGTTCCTCCAGCAGTTTGTTCTTTGTTCCATATTACAGCATCAGCAGTCTCATGTTTCTTCATCAGAATGTTGCCTGGAATAAAGAGTTTTACTTATAAAGAGAGATTAGATAGGCTGGGTTTATTCTCAGTGGAATGTAGGAGGCTGAGGGTTGATCTTATAGAGATTTATAAAACTGTTACAGGCATGGATAGGATAGTCAGTCTTTTTCCTAGAGTGCGGGAGTCTAAAACTAGTGAGCATGAGTTTAAGGTGAGGGAAGAAATTTAAAGGGGATCTGAGTGGCAAATTTTTTTCGCACAGAAGATGGTGGTTATATGGAACGAGCTGCATATGGAAGTGGCAGGGACAGATACAATTACAGTATTTAGAAGGCACCTGGACAGCTACTTGGATATGAAAGGATAGAGGGATACGGGCCTAATGTGGGCAAATAGGATTTGTGTAAATAGGCATCATGGTCAGCATGGATGAGTTCGGCCTAAGGGGGTGTTCCTGTGCTATATATCTCTATGACTCTATATGACTAGAATGGTCCTAATGTCAATCTGTAGTAAAATGTTAAAAATTATGAAGTATATTTGTCAGTGTGCAACAATTTATTCAATTCAAATAGTCTGTTTAATTTAAAAAAGTGGATGATACTGGGAATATAGAGCTTTACTCTCAGAATCAACATTTTTTCCCTTTCTGATAATCCCTTCAGTAAAAAAAAACTTCCTTTTTTTCTTCAAGGCCTGATGTGCCATTATAAGATATATAACATGATTTTTTTCATAGAATTTTGAAAAATGTAATACTGGCATTCTCCTTGTCCAAGGATGAATAAAGTGATCTCATTAAAATCTTGACATCAATGAAGGGCCTCAGGGAGATATAAATTTACCCTTGAAAATTTGCACTAAACCATGCAATCTAACGAGGACTGCTCATGTACCCCATATTTGAAATTCAGTTCAATTAATTTCAGTGACCCAGAATTTGTGGTCAGCAGTAGAGCAACAGTGCTCGTTTCAAAACTGAAAGAAATCCCCGGACAAAAACCTTTCAGTCTACATAGCAAGAACATTGTCCTTTTGAGGCTTGCAGCATCAGGAGGTAGTTCAAAAGTATCCCTGGACTCCAGCAGCTTAAGCTGACTGTTCAGACAACAGAATTCTCATAGCCAACAAATCAGGAAGTTATTTAAAAATCTGAATGGATATCTGATTAAGTTAGAAGCTACAATGTAACAAATGAATACAAAAAAAATCTTTGAAAATCCATTATTTTGAAATCTTCATAAAAGAAAATCTCAAAGTCTGTATAAATTATTTTTTTGGGCTATGGAGTTTGTGGAATAATAATATGCCATTTAGACATAGACATCATATAACTAAGCATAAGATTTTTCTATTACTGTACTGTGTTATGATTACCTGAAGTTCATTTCAGTTCCTATGATGGCTATTGACTATAGTGGAGAGGCTTTGAACAGTACAGTAACTGTGGGATTTCCATGTTAAATTATGACAAAATCTCAAAGTTACTATCAGTTTCATGGAGGAATGACAGTGACAACTAGTAGTTTAGTTATCATTACTACTACAATTTCTAGGGCAATGTCACTGAATTTTGGAAACAGAATATAATCAAAACAACCATGTTGTGCTTTTAATACAAATTCCTATTCTAGTAATATATGCTGCTTGGGTACAAAATTAAAACCTGACCCATAACCAACCCATGAAGAGGGAGAGGAATTTGCCTTACTTATATTCAGTAATTAAGTTAAAGGGGACTTTCCAGTGTCAACATGCTCAAGGAGGATTCATTTGCGCTGCATAAAAGCAGGCATCACAAGAGTCATAACAGATATTGTTCTGATAGTATGGTTTCAGCCACACAGTTTATGCCAATCCCAGAAGAGGCATTCCAGGTCATTGGATTCCACTGCACATGTGCATGTTCCAAGGTGCATCATGCAGCAGGCACAAATGGAACCTGGAGTGAAAATCAATGACCACAGTATAAGTCTCTGATTTCTACTCATAATTTATCCATGATAGAAATTGGATTGTGTAGAGCAAAAAAAAATAATGATTTTTAAGAAATTAGCTCCATCCAATCTTCTAGGTCTGCAGAAAACACTTTAATTTAGCATCTGCCCATTTTGCTTTCTTTATTAGTTGTTATATTAATAAGCTTATCTCAACTCTAATGCCCTGAACTTTAAACATTATTTTTAAAATTATAATTGAGTATATGTGTTGCCCAGCAAAAGCTCTTGTTGCAAATGCTTTCAACTAACAAAATACATTTTTTTAATTAAAAAGTTAAGCATGAATATTTAGTTTTATGGTCAACATAGTAAAGGAAACCATCAGCAAAGATAAGCAGCTTCACCTTGTGCTGTTTTGGCCATGATTATCAAAATGGTGCATTTGCCAAACTATGACTGTCTGTACTACCACATTCATTTTAATGATAGGGAAAAAAAAAATCACAGGATAGTGAATAAAGAAGCAATGAAGCTTTGTTTATTGCTTTGTACAGTATTGAAAGTCAGTGTGAATAAAGATGGGTCCCACCATAAAAAAAAAATCCACTTTTAAAAGTTGGGGCTAGGATCCTCCAATCTTGATTTATCATTGACAAAAAAAAACCTCCAAAGTTTCTTTGTCCTTCTGGCAGGATGTCGATTATTTTAATATTTAAAGATTTCATCTCACCTAAGGCAACCCTTACCTTTGACCACTACCAGCATCAAAAAATAGGCATCTAGCCCAGCAATAAAATTAACCATTTATGCTCTTTCCCAAAACTATTTTACAAGCATGATTTCCTGAAAACAATTTCAGCCATGATCATTGATGCAAAATAATAATCTTAAGCAAAGCATCAATATTAATAATCTCCCCATTGTCTCGGATATTCAAATAAAATGTACGAGTTTAATTGTTGTTCAATACACTTCTTTCAAGATGTATAGCCTTCAACATAATAACATTATTTTTTTCAATGATCAAGTTTTCAAGTGGTGCATTATCACGTAATTAGACACGTGATTGTCAGAAACTATTACAACAAAGCCATTTCCCCTTGAATTTAATGTTACATAAGTCATGTCACAATGGATAATGAAATAATAGAGTTGGACACTGAGATGGAATCACAGAATGATTACAACATGTAAAGAGGCTATTTGGCTTGTTAGGAGCAACTAGCTCTATTCAGAACAATGCAGTTAGTCCCATTTCCCTACCTTCTCCTCAGAGTTATGCAAATTCTTTCCTTTCAGATATTTATTCGCCCTGCTTTTTAATCCTGCTTCCACATCTGTCCCCATTCTGCCCACCCCTCCAAGCAGTGCATTTTTGACCAAAACCATTCACTGAATTAAAAAGGTTTCTCAATCACTTTTATTCTATGTCTCCTGATTCTTGACTCTTCCACCAATGGGTACAGTTTCTTTCGATCTACTCTGTCTATACCCTTCATTAAACACTTTGCGATTCTTAGCATTACATTTTGTTTGCCATCTATCTCCTGATTCTCCCAATAGGTCCTTAAAGTCTACTACTATCCTCGTCACAGTTCAATACACTTGCATAATTGGAAATTTGGTCCTTTATACCCAAATCATTAACGTAACAATATTAGTATCACCTTCTGGGGAATCACCACCACACAATTCCCTCAAGTCCAAAAAAACTCTCTACTGCTCTTTCTCTTTCCTTAGAGAATTTTGCTTCTGCTATAGCCCCTTTTATTCTAAGGCCTTCAATCTTGATGACAAGTCTATTCTGTGGCATTTTATCAAATGTCTTTTCAAAGTCCACATATATCCACATCAACACTCTCCGTCACTTCATCAAAAAAACTCCAATTTAGGTAGAAACAATTTGCTTTTGATAAATCCATACTGGCTTTCTCTAAGCATTTGTCCACAAAGTAGCCAATTCTGGTCCTGTTTATTGTTTCTAGAACTTCTCATCACCAAGATTAAACTAGTTGTTCTGTAGTTACTAGATTTATCCTTACATCTTTTTTTAAATGAGGCAGTAACATTTCTTTAACTTGAAGCACCACCCCTAAGTATGATGTTTGGAAGATTATGGTCAGGTCCTCTCTTATTCTCTTCGCATCCCATGTGAACCAGTTGATTTATCCACTTAAGTGCAGCAAGTCTTTCTAGAACCTGCTTTTTCATCAATTTTTAGCCCTTACAGAATCTCAACCACATTATCCTTTGCTGAAACACAAGCAGCAGTCCCTTTTTAACTAAAGACACATGTAAAGTATTTTATTGAACCTCACCAATGCTCTCTGCCTCCACAAGCAGGACCCTGACCAGATTTTCAATGGGAACATCAAGTGTTACACAAGAACTAGTGAGTGACTAAGGCAAGCTGTGATTGACTACAAAGACTGGATACTTTTCTTTTGCACAATGACATCTCTGACCTCTCTATAACTGTGACTGAAGAAATACACAAAAATGGCAACAAGCTGCATTATAGAGGAAAACATTCCAGACTATATCACAGAAGCATGGCATATCTGAACCATGAAAGACTAGAGATTTGCAGGAAAGATTTGAAAAAATTATATAAATAATGTGCTTTAAAAGATAGCAATGACAGTGATGAAGCAGAGTGAAGAACTGAAAATTATGTCACTGCCATTGCAGATGATATAGCAGCAGAGTCCAAGATATAAAAGCAAAGCATTTGATTTTTTGCTTTAATAGTTAACCATTAAGGGGCCAGAAACTCTTAAAAAAAAGTACATAAAGATGAAGGATAAAAAACTAAACTATCACATTTAAGTAAATAGATGTAAAAGACATACGCTAAATTGAGAAATATGACTAACTAGCAGAAACAAAGCGAAATCCATCTGACAATTATATTTAGAATCAAAGGTGAATCAGAATTAACTAAATAATACACTGAAAAAAAAAGAAACAGACATTTGGAGTAAATAATGACAATAAAACCTAATGCAATGAATACATGAGAAATTTCTCTCCTGTGTCAGGAGACCTTGGCTTGCAGTATTAGTGAGGGACATTTCAACATGTAAAGAAGGTGGAGAAATAGCTGAATAGTTTATTCCAGAATATTGTCCTGATTGTCTAACTTGATTGAGTTAAATGTATTGTTTAACATTCGGTGATTTTAAACATTTTAATAGGGCGATTATTTTTTAAATGTTTTTGAAAGCCAGAGGCTGCTCTCTGTGGGACCATTGCCAAGCATCCTCAGGAAATTGCTGGAAGAAGATCCATTCCAAGTTAAAGTGGACTTAATGGGTTGGACAGCAGCAGGTACAGGCAGTTCACCAACGCCAGAGTTTCTAGGCCAAAATCATTCAGATTAATTATAGCTAGTGCACAGGAAATTAACAACTGCATGTGTGGAGTCTCAACTCATTAGGTTAAATGTAATGGATATTTTGGAAATTTAGATAATAAAATATAACGATTTTCTTTCTCATTTTACTCTCAAACCAACCTTCATTCCCCTCTTTCTCCTTCTTTATCTGATTGGACATTGAATTCACTCATTTTATGTTGGATTTTCTCCTCAACATTTACGCTGTCAATTTCTTCAATTTGTATGAATACACTGATACATAGTTAGTTGTTCTGTTCACTCTGGTTCCAGGTGTCCCATTTCTTTTGCTGAAATATTATCATCTTACACATTTAGTGTCTTTCCACGCAAAACAAAATACTAAAAACTGAAATTTATGATGGTATGATTAACTGATAGAATTTGTAAGATGCCCTGGTCCAGCAAATTATGGCTCAATGTGTTTCCCAAATGACACTGGAACAGACCATAGCAGGACAGCAAACTAAAATTAATTCAGAATGTGGCCCAAGTCTTACTTCACATTGGCATTTCATCATCTGAGGAAGCATTTTTAAATGTTCTCTATACATCCTTTTAAGTCTCAATATCCTTCTGATAGAGTAATGTATATGCTGTATTAGGCTACACACTAAGGTTTTATATAGGCTGGTTATTACAACTTGGCTTTACTATTTTTTTTAATCACTTGAGAAGAAGCCTCTTCTATGAGATCTATAATCCATTGGAATTTTTAAAGCTTTAAGATTATTGAACCAAGCTGCTTCCATGAGTTATCCTTTCAAATACACTTACATATTCAGTTCTCTCACATCACTGATATTATCCATTCTTCTTGCCGGTTCGACATACTATTATCTCTCACTTCAGAAGCAATGCATAAAACAGAACCCAATGGAAACAGACGGGCAAAGCTCACAGTACATATTTTACAGAGAGTGCTGATATATGGATCTTTAACCAAACATATTTGAAATAGTACCATAAATTCTCACCTGCATTGCCTGGAGCTGCAAATCTATTTTCTCCTTCCGTGCTATTATTTGAGGGACTCTTGCTTAGCAAGGTGGCTTTGCTCGATGATGATAAAAGGGTGGTAGAAGCATCAGGTTTTGTAAAGGTGGCAGTAGAGACTTTTATTGCAGTGACCTCTCTGTATCCGATGCTATTTGTAAGAGAGGTTGGCTCTCCGCTTGTGAAAGAACTATTGCCAGCGAAAGAGTGCAGTGAGGTTGTCTGGGCCGTACTATTTGTTAGCGGATTATCTGTTGTACTAGTTGTAATCTCTCCTTTTAACGAACTATTTGTTATGTTGGGTGAGTAACTTGTTACTATTACTGAACTATTAGAAGTTGCATTGGGAGCTATTGTGGTCGGCACGGCCGTGGCATTAGGAGCTGTGTTGTTTTGAAAAGTGAGATTCATTGCCGCAGTAGAGAGCACAGTGCTGGTTGGGTGACTTGTATTTGAGAAAAATGTTTGACCGAGGGAAGAGGATGTAGACTTTGTCTCTGCACCTTCTTCTGAACTGCGACCTAGTTTTGTGCTGAATGCCGTTGCGTTTTGCAAGGTTGTGGTAAGAGGCGTGGAAAAGCTAAAAGTGGTAGATGAATTTTCTGATAAAAATGTACTGACGTCTGTTGAAAAACCTGCTTGTGTTGTTTCGTGCGTAGCCGAGTCACTAGCTGGTGAAAAAAAAGAGGAAATGTTTACTGATGGTTTAGCGCGCACACATACGAACAGCATGAGAAAACATTCATTTGAGATGCCAGGATGCAGAATACAATCTGCTATATAGTTGGTTTGAAATATAAACACTTGGTTATTCTGCCAGTTCATTTTCTGAACCGACATCTCCGCTCCACAGACTAATGCTGTTTATTTAAGGGTCCATACAACAAGGGCGTTCAGCCCCCCTAACTTAAGCAAAAGTTAACAGAAGACTGGCTACCTCGTTATTCCTTTGTATCCTGCAACTGTAGCCCGGGCATTACACTGGACTGCGTTGGAGGACCGCGAAATGACCGTATCGGCGAGTGGAAAGATTTGTTCAAATCAATATGGTCAAAATCCATTTTCTAAAATAAGACTTTTCCGTCAAAAATACATGTTATATCTGTCAAACAACTCCAACTATATTAACAGTACGAACATTAGAATATTCGTTGGCATTTTGCAAATAATGACATTGCTATACTGAAACTAAGAGTGCAGATTTTCCTTTTGCTTAAACCGAACAGCGTCCACAATATAACATCTTATATTGTACATACCTGAGGCAAAAATAAAGTGCTGCCACACAATGAGCGTCAATTTCGCCCACATTTTGTTTCTGGGGATTCGGGTTCCTTGCATTACCTCCCAAATCGATTCAGCCTTTCAATAACTTAAGTCAAAGTCGTGACATCTGAAATACACGCCTCCAAAGCTGCAACCATAACCTCCCTGAACAGAAATTGCATTTATTGTGCGATGAACAAGGCAGCCCACGTGAGCAGCAACAGTCTGCAGCCGGAACTGAAAGGAATCGACTTAAGGTTGGTGCCCTACACTCCCAGTAAACTGGAGCTGTGCGTCAGTTGAACAATAGACCCAGCCCACTGCAATTTCCAACCCCCGGCGGAGATCGCATTGAGGAGCAAATGCTGGGAATCATTACTGGATGCAGGAGCAGCATTTAACGGGACTGATAGAAATTAAATCTGAAATACTATTCGTAACCTGTTGCAGAGGGTATAACAACCTAGTTGCGGATGTGCGGCAATTTTTTTACTGATCTCTTAACCAACCGCACTGAAGTTTCTCTGCACAACACGGCGCTGCACCAATAGGCGGATCACAGGGGGGAATAATGTTCTTCAGTCAGGCCAGGGTGGGCACTATTACCCGGGCTGGACTTAACCGGCCTTCCGAAATTGGGTATCAGACATGGTGTCTAATTCGTCCTATAGTTATATTCGAAGGTGTTTTGTAATTGATTTGCTCTCCCGCTCCCCTTCCCCCTCCCTCGCCTCTAATTGCTTCTAAAGGATACAGTCTTCCGGAACCGATGAAAGGTCTTGGACCTGAAACACAACCTGTTTCTGTCGCGGGGGCTGCCTGACTTGAGACGGATTCCAGCTTATTTATAAATTATAATTTAAAGTTGATTGTTCCAATTAAATACTTTAAACATTTCCTCTAACCGCGTATTATGATGGAGGTAATTAATTGAGCCCTATATAATTTTCACAATGCTTTTGAACTCGGAGCATTTTTAAAATATGTCACAGTTACTAGCGAATTGTGGTGTGTGACTCTGCCAGAAAGTCTGCACCCAGCCCCGCCTTTCTCCACAGCACCGTCACGCGCTGAACCAAAGTATTTTCAGCTCAGTAATTTATTCAATGCGGAGACAAGCCTTCATCCTGCATCCTCTTTAGTGTAAAGATTATCAATAATACCAGCAGCCTCAGGCCTTCTCTGCTAAAACCAGACGGGGGTGTTTCAATGTCTGGCTAGTATCGTTATATCCGTGGCCTATGTAAAATTCTAATGACCGTAATAAAAACAGAAAATGCTGGCTGCGTCATTGGGAACAGAAACAAGACATTTTTGCATCTCTGTTAGCCATGGGTGAGGTACCAGAAGACTGGAGGATAGCTAATGTTGTCCCCTTGTTCCAAAAGGACAGTAAGGATAAGTCTGGAAGACACAGGCTGGTGAGCCTTACATCAGTGTTAGGGAAATTATCGGTGAAGATCCTGAGGAACAGGATTTACGTTCACTTGGAAAGATAGGGACTGATTGGGAGAAGTCAGCATGGTTTTCTCCAGGGGAGATCGTGTGTCACAAATCTGAGAAGGTAACCAAGGAGACTGATGAAGCCAGGGCAGTAAATGTTGTCTATACGGACTTAGTAAGACTTTTGGCAAGGTCCTGCATGGTAGGCTGGTCCGGAAGGTTAAGGCACAAGGGATCCGAGGCGTGTTAAGTGAACTGGATCCAAAACTGGCTAGGTGATAGGAGGCAGAGGGCAGTGGGTGGATGGGTGTTTTTCTGACTGGAAATCTGTAACAACTGGTGTATCGGGGATTGATGCTGGAACCTTTATTGTTTGTAATATATATAAACGACTTGGATGAGAATGTAGGGGATATGATTAGTATGTTTTCAGACAACACAAAAATTGGTGGGGTCACAGATAATGAAGAAGGTTGTTTAGAGATACACAGAACAGAGGTCAGTTGGAGAGTTAGCCGGAATGGTGGCTCATGGAATTTAATCCCGACAAGTGCAAGGTAATGTGCTCTGGGAGGTCAAATTCTGTTGGGACATACAGAGCAAACAGCAGGGACCTTAAGGAACATTGATGTATTGAGAGACCTTGGGGTGCAAGTCCATAGCTTCCTGAAAGTGGCAACACAGGAAGAAAAAGGCATTTGGCATGCTTACCTTTACAGGCCAAGACTCAATAAGAGTTGGAATATCATATTGCAGTTGTCCAAAATCTTGATTAGACTGAACTTTGGTTAGGCTGAGTATTGTGTACCGTTCTGGTCGCACACCACAGGAAGAATTTGGTAGCGATAGAGAGTGTAGAAGAGATTCACTAGGATGTTGCCTGGAATGGAGGGCTGCAGTTATAAGGACAGGTTGGATAGGCTGGGTTTATTCTCACTGCAATGTAGGAGGGTGAGGGCTGACCTTATGGAGGTTTATAAAATTGAGGGGCATAGATAATCAGAATCTTTTTTTTCCGGGGCAGGGGAGCCTAGAACTGATCAGAGAAGTTTTTGTTTTACAGATAGAAGTTGATGGTTATTGAGAAAGAGCTGCCAAAAGAGGTGGTAGAGGCAAATACAATTACAGCATTTAAAAGGCGTTTCAACAGGTACTTGGATAGGAAAGGAGTAGTAGGATATGGGCATAATGCTGGCAAATGCAATTAGCATCAACAGGCATCATGGTCAGTGAATCATGCCTCAATAAAGACCTGGACCCACTTCAATTCACCTATTGCCACAATAGGTCTGCAGCAGATGCTATATCTCACTGGCTCTCCATTCTGCTCTGGACCACCTGGACAAACTGGAACTCCTATGTCAGACTGTTGTTCATTGACTACAGCTTGGGGTTCAATACTATCATCCCTCGGACCTCTATGTTTTCCTCTGCAATTAGATCCCTCACTGGGAGACCTCATCTCCTCCTCACTGACCATCAACACAAGTGCACCTCAGGGCTGCATGCCTATCCCCCTGCTCTACTCTCTATATCTACGATTGTGTGGTTAAGCATATCTCCAATACCATCTACAAATTTGCTGATGACACCACAGTTATTGACAGAATCACGGATGGTGACAAGGAGGCATACAGGAGTTAGATAAGTCAGCTGGTTGAGTGGTGTCATAACAACAACCTTGCACTTAACGTCAACAAGATAAGGAACTGATTGTGGACTTTAGGATGGGGAAGTTAGGTGAACACACACCCGTCCTCATTGAAGGGTCTGTGATTTAAAGAGTGAGCAGCTTCAAGTTCCTGGGTGTCAACATCTCAGAGGATCTATCCTGGGCCCAGCATATAGATGCAACCATGAAGAAGGAATGCCAGCACCTCTACTTTCTTAGAAGTTTAAGGAGATTCGGCGTGTCATTGAAGACTCTGACAAACTTCTACAGATTTACAGTGGAAAGCATTCTGACTGGTTGCATCATGGCCTTGTATGGAACCCCCCCCCCCCCCCAATGCACAGGAACGCAAGAGGCTACAGAGAGTGGTGGACATAGCCAGTTCCATCATGGGTACAGCTCTCCCCACCATTGAGGACATCAACAAAGGGTGATGTCTCAGGAAGGCAACATCCATCACTAAGGGCTTCCACAATCAGTTCTATGCCCGCTTCTCGATGCTGCCATCAGGCAGGAGGTACAGGAGCCTGAAGACTCACACCTCAAGGTTGAGCAGAAGCATCTTCCTCACTTCCATCAGTTTCTCGAACCAACCTGAAAAACCCTAACCACCTCTGACTATATTTCTTTTTCTCAATTTGTACTAATGTTACATTTATTTGTTTATTTTGTCATGTAAGTTATGTATAATTTTGTTAATTTGAGTCTATGTTAACTTATGCTTGCAATGTACTATGTTGCTGCTGCAAAAATTAACTTTCAAGGCACTTATACCCTGAGTATGTATGCCTATGACAATAAACAATAAACTTGAAACTTGCATGGAAGAGGTGGGTGTAAGGGCCCTCTTCTGTGCTGTACATATCTATGATTCTATGTTTCTATGAGTGACCAAGAAAGCAGGGGACTGTCATAAAAATCCATCTAGTTCACTGATGTTCTTCAGAGACACACCCTGAACATTTATTCCATTCACCAGCAGCAGACAGTAGCTGCAGTGTAAACCATGTACAAAATGCACAGCAGTACTCAACTAGGCTCCGACAGCACCTCCTAAACCTTCCACCTCTACCACCAAGAAGATTAGAAATGCATGGGAACACCACCACCAAGTCACGTACCATCCTGACATGGAAATATATTGTCAGTCCTTCATCATCATTGGGTCTAAATCCTGGAACTCCTTGCCAAACAGCTCTGTGCAACTACATTCATTAGATGGTTTATAGTTGTTCAAGAAGGTGGCTTAATACCACTTTCTCAAAGGTAGTTATAGATGGGAAATAAATGCTGGCCTTGTTGGCAATGCCCAGATCCCAAGAAATAAATATAAAAAGATGCAAAATATCTTAAATTATTGGTTTGACTAATCAGGCCAACCTTTTAGCTGCTATCACAACACCTGCCATTCCCAGCTGTAAACTTTGCATGACTGCGTAAAAGAGAAGATGGAAGCTTAAGGGGAATCAATAGTTTGCAGCTCAATGGGTAGGAGACCATTTGATCTCTGTTCCCTCACAATTCCTAATCCATCAAGATCTCTTCATTCCTAACCTCTGCTGTTCCATCCCTACAAATGAAATGTAAAACAATGACCATAACTTATTTTTGCTACTTAATAGTAAGTCTTTAGAACAAATACGGAACCACTCTGCACCTAATACAATTGCAAAATACTTTATTTCTTTAGCAGCATCAACAAATGCTTTAAAACAGTATATTTGCCCAGAATATAGAATGCCTGTGGCATGATCCATGTGAACCCCAATCCATTTGATCTTCCACGCATTCTGAATTGATGGAAAGTTATAGAGTCATACAGCACAGAAACAGAGACTTTGGCCCAGCATGTCCATGCTGACCATCAGGTAACCAACTATACTATTCCCATTAATCAGCACTTGGTCCACAGCCTTCCATGTCTTGGCGATTCAAATAGTCAGCAATATACTAATGAAATATTGTTAGAGTGTCTGCCTCCACCATCCACTCAGGCAGTGCATTCCACATTCTACTCACTCTCTTCGTGAAAAAATACTTCTTCAGATTCCCTTGTAAACTCTTACCTCATACCTTAAGCTATGCCATCTAGTTTTAGACACCTCTGCTGCAGGGAAAGGTTTTCTGCTATCAACCCTATCTATGCCCCTCTTAATTTTGTATATCTCTACCAGGTCCCCTCTCAGCCTCCTCCACTTCAAGGAAAGCAAACCCAATCTCTGCTCATAACTGCAATGCTTCATCCCAGGCAACAACCTGGTGAATCTCCTCTGCACTCTCTCCAATGCAATCATATCTTTCCTCCAGTCCAGTGACCAGGACTGTATACAGTAGTCCTGTATACAGTTTGGCCTGACCAAAGTTTTATAATGTTGTACCATAACCCCCCCAATCTTATATTCTAATAAGAGCAAATATCCCATGTGCTTACTTCACCAACTTACCCATCTGTGCTGCCGCCTTCAGAGATCCTTGGACTTCTACCCTAAGGTCCCTCTGTTCCTCAGTACTCCCTAGTACCCTATAATTTGTGGTGTATGTCCTATCCTTATTAGTCTTCCTAACGTGCATCACCTCAGACGTATCGGAATTAAATTCCTCTGCCATTGTACTTCCCATCTGACCAACTGATTGATATCATCCTGTAGCCTAACACTACCCCCCCACTACCAACAACACAACCAATTTTCATGACATCTGCAATCTTACTAATCATACTCATGTCCAAATCATTAATGTATATAACAAATAGTTAGGGTCCCAGCATTGATCCCTGATGTGCACCACTGGTTACAAGCTTCCAATCACAAAAACAACACTTTACCATCATCCCCTGCCTCCTATTACCAAATCAATTTTGGATCCAATTTGCCAACTAATGTTGGATCCCATGGACTCAACTTTTGGACCAGTTTCCCACATGGTTTCCAGGCATATCCCCACTGTCCTTTGGGAACAAAGGGACAACATTAGTTATCCTCCAGTCTTCTGGGACCTCACCCATGGCTAACGAAGATGCAAAAATTTCCACAAGAGCCCCAGCAATTTCCTCCCTTGCTTCCTGTAGCATTCTCTCCAGGAGATTGATTTCCTCAAAACTTCTGGCAACCCAAATTTAGTTTGCAATTTGAGCACAGCAGTGTCATGAAGAAGAGCACTCAGATGTCTGTGAAATGAAGAAACTTCAGGAAGTGGTACAGACTGTGTGAATGGGCTTGTCAAGAATGGATGAAGTCAAAAACCATATAAAAGGTGGGATTTATTAAACATGATAAGCCACAAATAAATAATGTGTTTAAACAAAATTTAAATTTAGAATTTTTTTCAAACTATATATATACTCAAAAAAGCATGTTGTATAAAATAGAATACAAAATTAGACTCATCGACATTGAACTACACTTCAGTATTTTTCATTCAAAGCTCTTGATAAAACTAGGCATCTTACCGTACTTGTTTAGCAAACACCATTTTGGCGAAACTCCAAAATGGAGTTTGCAGACATATGCACTCAAAAAGCTTGCATTGAAATAATATTCAGAATCAGAATCAAGTTTATTATCACTGACATATGTCTGAAATTTGTTGTTTTGCGGCAGCAGTACAGTGCAAGACAGAAAGACATAAAAATTACTATAAGTTACAAAAATAAATAAATAGTGCAAAAGAGGAATAACGAGGTAGTGTTCATGGGTTCATGGACCGTTCAGAAATCTGATGGTGGAGGGGAAGAAGCTGTTCCTAAAATGTTGAGTGTGGATCTTCAGGCTCCTGTACCTCCTCTCCGATGGTAGTAACATGAAGGGGGCATGTCCCCGGTGGTTAGGGTCCTTAATGATGGATGCCGCCTTCTTGAGGCACCAACTCTTGAAGATGATCTCGATGGCGGGGAGAATCATGCCTGTGATGGAGCTAGCTGAGTCTACAACACTCTGCAGCCTCTTTCGATCCTGCACACTGGAGCTTCCATACCAGGCAGTGATGCAACCAGTCAGAATGTTCTCCACCATACATCTGTAGAAACTTGCAAGAGTTTTTGGTGACATACCAAATCTCCTCAAACCCTTAATGAAGTAGAGCCACTGGCGTACCTTCTTCATGATTGTATCAATGTGTTGGGCCCAAGATAGATCCTCTGAGATGTTGACACCCAGGTACTTGAAGCTGCTCACCCTTTCCACCACTGACCCCTCACTGAGGACTGGTGTGTATTCTCCCGACTTCCCCTTCCTGAAGTCCACATTCAATTCCTTGGTCTTGCTGACATTGAGTGTTAGGTTGTTGCTGCGACACCACTCAACCAATCTCTCTCACTTCTTTACTCCTCCTCATCACCATCTGAGATTCTGCCAACAACAGTGGTGTCATCGGCGAATTTATAGATGGCATTTGAGCTGTGCCTAGCCGCACAGTCATGAGTGCAAAGAGAGTAGAGCAGTGGGCTAAGCACGCATCCTTGAGGTGCGCCTGTGTTGATTGTCAGCGAGGAGGAGATATTACTACCGATCCGCACTGACTGTGGTCTCCCAATAAGGAAGTCGAGGATCCAGTTGCAGAGGGAGGTACACAGGCCCAGTTTTGAAGCTTGTTGATTAGCATTGAGGGGATGATGGTGTTGGAACGCCGAGCTGTAATCGATAAAAAGCAGGCTGACATATGTTTTGCTGTGCAGAGTGCAGAGCCAGTGAGATTGCGTCCACTGTAGACCTGTTGTGGCAGTAGGCAAATTGCAGTGGGTCCAGGTCCTTGCTCAGGTAGGAGTTAATTCTAGCCATGACCAATGTCTCAAAGCACTTCATCACTGTAGATGTGAGTGCTACTGGGCAATAGTCATTGAGGTAGCTCACCCTGCTCTTCTTGGGCACCGATATGATTGATGCCCTTTTGAAGCAGGCGGGAACCTCCAAATGCAGCAGTGAGAGGTTGAAGATGTCCTTGAACACTCCAGCCAGTTGGTCAGCACAGATTTTCAGTACCCTGCCAGGTACACCATCGGGGCCTGACGCCTTGCGAGGGTTCACCTTCTTGAAGGATGTTCTGACGTCGGCCTCTGAGACAGAGATCACAGGGTTGCCAGATGCTGTGGATATTCACACAGGTGTAGTGTTATTCTCCCTTTCAAAGTGTGCATAGTCTAATGTAGGTGTCTTTACTGTCCAGATGCTCCAAAGATGAGTATAGGGCCAGGGAGATGGTGATCGCCGTAGATCTGTTTCAGTGGTAGGTGAATTGCAGTGGGTCAACATTGTCTGGGAAGTTGGAGTTATTGCATGCCATGACCAGCTTCTCGAAGTACTTTATGATGGTGGATGTCAGAGCCACTGGGCGGTAGTCATTAATGTACGTTACCTTGTTTCTCTTTGGTACTGGGATGATAGTGGTCTTCTTAAAGCAGGTGGGAACCTCAGATTGAAGCAGGAAAGTTCTCAGATTATTTTGAAGCAAAGCTATGCTCATATTGTTGTACCCAAATCTACTCCATTCCCAGTCGGAGAGTCAGGTAAAAATAAAATGTGGTTAAAAACCAAATCCAAATAATGTGCTGATGTATGATTTAAATGTACAGATACAATTTTAACTAATCTGAATATAAATTGAGATTTCTTATTTTCTCTTTCAGAATCAATAGCCTTCAATGACCTATTTAGAAAGTGGATTAAAATCCTTTATTCCTTAAATTTAAAAATGGAACAAAGCTCATTGTTCTGGACATAAGTCATTTGTTTACAGTTCCTTGGTCATCTTAACTTTTCCCTAGTTAGAAAAACTAAAAATAGGATTAATTTATTTTCTTGAGGAACTATAAATAATTCCCAACATTCATACAAGATTTCTTTCCAAAGCTGTTTGAAAATGTCAGTAAAACTTTGCCTTTTAACCCTCTCAGTAAGCAATTTCAACAGAATTGGTGTGTGTTATCCAGTAACTAAAAATGTAGTATATCACAGCTATTGCAATACCTGAACGTATTGAACTCAATATTGAATCCCAAAGCCTGCAACATGCTCAGATGTAAAGTGAGGTGCTGTGCCTCAGGCTTATGTTGGGTTATAAATTCTAGCAACAGTACATAATACATGTAATCAATATCCAAAAAATGCAGCACACCACGATTTAAAGTCCAGCCATAACTAACAAAATACTCACCAATTTTCCTAAAATGTGGGCAGAAAAATGTTCAGTGACAATCACCATAGGCAATTTTTGTTTTGTTTACTACCCTTATCTTAACCTTCTGAAATCCTGATCTTGAACAAACTAAAACACACGGTACCCCCTTTGTTATAGTTCTCCAAGTCCTTGTAATTACTGGAAACACAGCTAAAAAGACAGTGTATGTGACACAGAGTCTTGGCTCAAATTTCTCCTTCTCAAACTTTATCTCAAACAGTTAATGTGTACCATATCAAGAACAGCAGTAGGTACAGAAGACTGATTATCTAACCCATCTTAATTCAAGTGTCCAGAATATAAAATTACAATCCGCTGTCGCATTATCTGAATAGATTTTGTACAGAACTAAAGCTTCCCACCCCTTCACATCTCAGCCACTAGTAATATCACTGGGCATTCCATTTGTGATGAAATACTCCTTACCTCAGACAATACCTATTCCAGTAATTTGATTACCTTGAAATAATGCATCATATTTACCTTCCCAATGTTGTCTAAATCCTGTCACTTTCTGTAAAGCTTTTTCTCAGATACTTTCTTCAATGGGAAATGAACCCAATTTTCTCCAGTCTTTTCTCTTTATGGCTGTGGCATGGTGGTCTCACAGCTTCAGCAACCTGGACTTCATCCTGACTTCTGGTGCTATCTGTGTGATTGCATGGGTTTTTCCTGGGTACTCTGGTTTCTTCCCACTTCTCAATAACATGCTGGCTGTTAGGTTAATTAGCTGCTGTAGATTAACCCTAGAGTAGGTAACTGATGGGAGAATTGTGGGTGTTAATGGGCATGTGAACGAGAATAGGTTACAGGGAAATAAGGGGAGGAACAGAATTGATGGGGTTGTTCTGGCAGCCGGACACAATGAAGCAAATATCCTTCTTCAATGCTGCAAGGAAAATGTTCATTCCTTTCTTCTGGCTTAGTCTCTAGGGCTTATACCTTGGAGACCAAGATGGAACATAATGCTTAAGGTGTATCTAAGAGAGACATAAGAGACTGTAAATGTTGGAATCTGGAGCAACAAACAATCTGCTGGAGGAACTCAGTGGATTGGGCAGCATCTGTGGGCGGAAAGGAATTTCAACATTTTGGGTTGAATCCCAGCATCAGGGAGAGTGGAGAAGGAAGATAGCCAGTATAAGGAGAAGGGGTGAGAGGGGTCAGTAGGTGTTTGGTGGACTAAGGATGGATAGGTGAAGGATGACAGGCAAATGGAGCCAGGAGGAGGAAGAGGAGAGGTGGAGTGGGAGACTGAGGCAGATGGATAATAGGTAGAAGCAGGCAGACAAAGAAAAGAAAAATAAGGCAAATGAAGCCAGGTGGAGGGAGAGGAGAATGAAGGTGGAGACAGCTAGGAGGATGATACGCTGGAACACAAAGGCTGACAGTGCTGGAAGTAAGGAGGTGATAATGGGAACCAATGGGGGAGAGATGAAGCACAGATGGAACCAAATGGGAGATGGGGCAGGGAGGAATCTGGTGGGTGAACTGTGTTGATCGCAGGTGGATGTAATCGGAATGGGGAGGTGAATGAAAATGGGTGATGCAGCTGGATAGCAGGTATAGGGGAGGGGATAAAATGGGACTGAACATGGATTGGAGGTGGGGGGGGGGGAAGAATACATGAGGTAAGGGTTACCTGAAATTGGAAAATTTAATGTTTATACCATTGGGTTGTAGACTACCCAGGGGGAATATGAAGTGTTGTTCCTCTAGTTTTGTTGGATCTGTGGAGAAGGCCAAGGATGGACAGGTCAGTGTGGGAATGGGAAGGAGATCTGAAATGGCATGAAACCAGGACCTCACAAAGCGTAGGTGGTCTGCAACTCTGTCGCCTAGTTTGCGCTTGGTCTCACCAATGTAGGGAGGCCACATTGGGAGCACCGAATGCAGTAGACAAGATTGGAGGAGGTGCACGTGAATCTCTGCATCACCTGGAAGGGCTGGTTAGGTCCCTGGATGGTGGTGAAGGAGGAGTTGTAAGAATAAGTGTTGCACCTTCTACAGTTACAGGGGAAAGTGCCAGGGGTCAGGGAGGGGTGGGTCGGAAGGGATGAGCAGACCAAGGAGCCATGGAGGGAGTGATCCCTGTGAAAGGTAGAAAGTGGTGGGGAGAAGATGTGGCTAGTGGTGGGATTTTGTTACAGCTGGCAGAAATGACAAAGGATAATGTCCTGGATGCGGAGGCTCATAGGATGAAAGATGAGGACCAGGGGAACTCTATCTCAGTTCGGTTTGAAGGGAGGTGACGTGAGAGCAGAAGTCCAGGAAATGGAGGAAATGTGAGAGAGGGCTCTTATCAACCACAGTGGAAAGCCACATTTCCTGAAGGAGAAGGACATTTCAGAAGTTCTCAAATGGAATGCCTCATCTTGACAGCTGATGCAGTGGAGACAGAGAAACTGGGAGAAAGGGATGGCATCCTTACAAGTGACAGTGTGGGAAGAGGTGTAATCTAGGTAGCTTGTGGGAGTCAGTGGGTTTATAGTAAATGTCCATAAAATGTCCATCTTTAGCCAGAGGTTGGTGAATTTGTGGAATTCCTTGCCAGGTACAGCAGTGGAGGCCAGATCATTGGAGGCGTTTAAGGAAGAGATAGACATATATCTAAATAGTCGGGGTATCAAGGGATATGGGGATAAGGCCGGAAATTGGGGTTAGAATAGTGTGAGTTTTTTTGGCACCTGCCCCCCCCCCAATTTCTCATTTCTTTTTCTTTTTTCCCTTTTCCTTGGAGCAGACTCAATGGGCCGAATGGCCTACTTCTGCTCCCTTGTCTTGTGATCTTGTGAAACCATAAGATATAGAAGCAGAATTAGGCCATTCAGCCCATCTAGTCTGCTCTGTTGTTCAATCACGGCTGATTTTTTTTAACCCTATTCTCCTGCCTTCTCCCCATAAACCTTAACCCCCTTACTGATCAAGAACCTATCAATTGCTGCCTTAAATACACCTAATGACTTGGCCTCCACAGCCATCTGTGGTGACGAATTCCATAGATTCACCACCCTCTGGCTGAAGAAATTTCCCCCTCATCTCAGTTTTAAAGGGACGTCCCTTTATTCTGAGGCTGTGCTCTCAGATCCTAGACTCTCCAACTAATGGAAACATCTTCTCCACATCCACTCTATCCAGACCTTTCATTATCTGGTAGGTTTCAATGAGATCCCACCTCAGTGGATGTCAGTGGTCAATGAATAGTTTGTCTCCTGACAGACCCAGAAAAGGAGGAGAAGTGTCATAGATGGTCCAAGTTAATTTAAGAGTGGGGTAGATGTCTATAGCGAAAATGATAAAATTGACAAGTTCCGCATGGGTGCGGGAAGCATCACCAATGCAGTTGTCAATGTAATGGAGAAAGAGTTGAGGAGTGGTACCAAAGAAAGTTTGGGGCAAGACTGTTTCACATAGCCAATGAAAAGACAGGCGCAGCAAGGACCCTTGCAAGTCCCCATGACTACACACCTTTAATTTGTAGGAAGTGAGAAGTTGTTCGGGGTAAGAACGAGTTTATTCAGGTGGATAAGACTGTTGGTGTGGGAGAACTGGTTGAACCTTTGCTGCAGAAAGAAGCAGGGGGCTTTATGACCTTCCTGTTGGGAGATGGATGCATATAAAGACTGGGCACCACTAGTGAAGATGAGGTGGTTGGGGCCAGGGAATTGGAAGTTGTCAAAATGGTGGAGGGCTTGCGAGGTGTCTCAGATGAAAGTGGGAAGGGACTGGACAAGTGGAGACAAGATAGAGTTAACGTATAAGGAGATAAGTTCAATGGGGCAAGAGCAGACAGAAACAATGGCCCTACCAAGACAGTCCTATTTGTGGATCTTGGGTAAGAGATAGAAGCAGGGTTGGAGCACCATCAGGTTGGAGACTGATGTGATGAGATTTCGGACAGTGTAGGAGACACTGGCTTGGAGTTCATCAGTGGGGTCATGGTCCAGGAGTAGGTTTGATAAGGTATCTGAAACTGCCATCTGGCTTCTTCAAAATGTTCTTTCCCCTTCAAAATGCAAGGAGGGGTTATCAGTGGGGAGTGAGTGCTCCTTGCCAAAGAAATAGGCACAGAGGTGGAGACAACAGAAGAAGAGCTTGACATCATGGTGGGCCTGGAACTTGTTGAGGTGCGGGCACAGGGATACAAAGGTAATGCCTCTGCTAAGGACTGACCGCTCAGCATCAGAGAGGGGGAAGCTGGGGGAGGGAGGATGGTGAAATGGTGAAGATCCAGCAGTGGTTGGAGCTGGGGAAAGGCATGAGATCATAAGAGGGTAATAGGAGAGGGGGCTCGGTAAGGCCAAACTAAACTGAAGATCAGATGTTGTGCATGCATCTGGTATTTTGAATAGCATTCTTTCAAAAGGTGTATAAAAATATATTTTAAATATACTGTATTGATATATTAGACTATTTAGCATTGAAAAAATGAATGAGTTATTTGAACCTTTACATAAGCAAATTTCACAGGGAACTAATCAAAGAACCATGGATTAAATAGTGTGATGCTTATCAAATAGTTGGAAATAATTTGAAAACTGAAAGGCCTGGATACTGAAAAGCCTGCATAGAGTGGACATGGAGAGGATGTTCCCATTAGTTGGAGAGGATGTTCCCATTAGTAGGAGAGTGTAGAATCTGAAGGCACAGCCCTCAGAATAAATTGACGTCCCTTTAAAACTGAGATGAGGAGGAGTTTCTTCAGCTAGAAGGTGGTTAATCTGTGGAATTTGTTGCCACAGAGGGCAGTGGAGGCCAATTCATTGGGTGTATTTAAGGCAGAGATTGATAGGTTCTTGATTGGTAAGGGGGTTAGGGGTAACAGAGAGAAGTTGGGAGAATGGGGTTGAAAGAAAAAGCCATGATGAATGGCAGAGCAGATTTGACAGGCCGAATGGCCTGATTCTACTCCTATGTCTTATGGTTTTAATTTATTAAGGGACTTCCCAGGAGATTCCAAGTTTATTTATTATACACATCTATCATTTTAAAAAGTGCATCTCCAAGATGGATTAGACAGTAGATGGATAATTTTGAATTAACAATATTCTATATCATATTTTGGCCATTAGTTTCTTTCCTTGCAGAATCATTAAGAATATGTTCGAGTGAAAACTGAAAATAGCAAATCTTGAGATGTTACACATATGCCACCTATTGGAGGATTTAGAATTGACATTAATTAGTTCTGCCCAAAATAGCTTTGGGGCAATCTTAACTATCAGCAACTGTCAGCAAACTTCCAGGGTGGGGGAGGAGCAATGCTGACAAGGTGAATCATTAATTTCCTCTGTAGATTTTAACCAGTCAAGGTCTGTAACATAGGATTATTTGTTTGCCAATTCAATAATATCTAAGAGGGGCAGCCTGCCCATTTGCAGAATGGGATTTCCAGAGATACTGCAAAGAGTTATTTAAAGCACAGATATAACTTTTAAAGCACAAATGAATCTTTTAAAGGAAGAATCCATTCTCATTACTATTAGTTTCTACATTGACTGGAAATATCTCAAACCTCTAGTTTTTCCAATATGTCCATAGAGGTCCTAGTTTAAGTGAGTTGTCCTCCTCAGATGGTGAAAAAGCGGCCAGGAGAAAGAGGTAACAGATTTTGGGAGCATAATCCAATGTCCCTGGCCAGAACAATGGGAAAAGATTAATGGCCTGAGCAAATAAGTAGGGGTGAGTTCAAATTTTCATATATGTTTCTCTACATAACACATCATGACAGTACTTCCCTTCCCAATTGTACACTGCTCCCCCCCCCCACCTTCCCCATTATCACCTGTCACTTCCTCCAGCACTCTTAACACTTCCTTTTCCTGCGACATATTCTTCTCCAATGGTCACAAGAAGTCACTGTATCACTTCTTCTCATTCCAATTGCATGCTACAAAAATAAAATACTGCACTTGGTGAAAATCTGAAATTAAAACAAAAATTACTGGAAAGACTCTTATGAAAGGTTTTTGACTTGAAACCTTCTGTATGTTTCTCTCACTAAATATGCTTCTTAACCTGCTGGAATTATTTCCAGCATTTTCTGTTCTTATTTCCAAAAATAAGCTTACTATTTTCAGGACAGACAGGAAAATATTTTGTTCTCTCAATGGCAGTAATTGCAAAACAATGATCATGGGGTATTAGCATAAAAGCTGGAAGGGCTTTAATAGAGTGGACATGGGAAACACATGTACAGTATAAGTGTCCAGAACAAGGGAGCGTAAATGGCATAATCACTGACAGATCTAATAAAGCATTTTGGAGGAACTTATTTACAAGCAGTGGTGCAAATATGAATTTCCCTACTACATGTGAGGTGAAAACAAGGGATGGGTGTGAGAACAGACTAGAAAGTAGTAATTAGTCGAAGGAAGTTTGTTTGGAGCCTCCTCCCTATAGAGACCAGATAGATGAATGACCCATTTCTGTACTTTAGATTTTTCATCCTATACATTGGGGAAGACAAAGGCTGTGTCATGTGGCAAAACATTCTGATATTGGCACCAAACACTTGATTGAGAGTGTTTAATTCCCAAGGATCAAGGGATAAATTCAGTGCTTAATTAAAAGTATCTCATGTTGATGCCCCATAGTCACTTCTCTAAGTCAACAAAAAACATTATATTTCTGCCTTTTTATCTATTCATCCATGTATATATCAAGTTCACTGGGGTTTTTTTTCATCTTATTTTGTTCCTTTATCTCAATTTTCTATATATACAGTCATAGAACTCCTGGATACAGGCCCTTTGGCCTACTGAGTCTATGCTGACAATCAAGCACCCATTCTAGCCTCCACAATCCACTGGAATAGAGGATTTCAAAATTTCATCACCTTCTAAAAGAAATTTCTACGCACCTCAATTTTTAATGACTGCTCCCTTATTTTGTATCCCTGTCTCCCATTCGTGGAAACAGCTCAATATCTACTCTGTCATGCGACCTTAGGATATTATATGTTTAAGATCACCCTGATTCTGAACTCCAAAGAATACAGTTCCAGCTTCTTTAGCTACTCATGACACCCCTCACATCCCAGAAATCAGCTGAGTGAATCTCTTTTGGATTGCCTCCAATACTAGTAAATCCTTTCTTAAATAAGGAGCCCAAATCTGTGCTCAGTACTCCATGTGTGGCATCACCAACACCCTGTATAATTGTAACAATCCTCATCTATTCATTTGATTCCTTTAACCAAAGGGCATGACTTCACACTTTCCCACATTAAATTCCATTTCTTAAGTTTTCACCCACTCACTCAATCCATCTCTATTCTGTTGCAGAGACCAAATATCCTCATCACAAAATGCCCTCGTTTCATTTAATGTCATCAGCAAATTTGGATACCTTACATTTTATCCTATCTCCAGATAGTTAATATAAATCAGAAATAATTGAGAGCTAAGAACTGATCCTTGGGCCACTCCACTAGTTACAAACTTCCACCCTGAAAAAGACCCATTTATTCTGATTTTCTATATTCAATGCATTCTAACACACTATCCCCAATACCTTGTGCTCCTATTTTGTGCATGAGCCTTTTATGTGGCACCTTGTCAAATGCTTTTTGGAAATCTAAATCACGACATCTACAGGTTTCCTTCTATCAACTCTACTTGTTACATCCTTGAAAGATAATAATTTGTCAAACATGATTTACCTTTCATAAAACAATGTGGACTTGGTTTGATTAATTAGGCTTGTCTAAAAGGCTAGCTGTTTCTTCCTTGATTTTTAAACTCCAGCATCTTGCCAACAACAGACATTAGCTAACAGAGCTATAGTTTCCCATATTTTTGTCTTTTTCCCTTCTTGAACAAGGGAGTGACATTTGTGGTTTTTCAATCCATTGGTACTCTTCCAGAGCTCAGTGAATTTTGAAAAACTTCAACCAATGGCTCCACTGTCTCTGCAGCCACTTCCTTTATAAAAATCTTGGATGCCAGACATCGGGTCCTGGTAATTTATCTGCTTTTAGTTCCATTAGAGTTTCCAATACCTTGTCCCTCATGATAGTGGTTTTATTGTCCCCGGATCAATGAATCAGTCTTCTGATTTTGGTTACTGGTCTAGTCCAGTAATTCTGCTACAATATGTTGCAAAGCAGGCACAGTAGTAATGTAATAATATTCAGACAGTCTGGAATATTCAATCTCACCAAGAGCTTATAGGCTCATTACATAAATAGTTTGTGTATTGTCTTGTAAAATAAACTATAACGTCTTTGGATATTTAAAAGCTGTGTCATAATATGTTTGTGCAGACATTACAGATATGAAACAATTCAGTTTTTCATTCCACAGATGCTACTTAGCCTCCTGAATACTTTCAGCATTTTCTAGTTTTATTTCAGAACAACCCTATTCTATTTTTATTTATTATTTGCTTAATATTAAGCATCTACATACTGTTTTAACTACCCATACACATTTTTCTATTGTTCACTGTACTATTTCTTTGAATAGTTCCCAATGCTATTTGGAGAAAAGCCCAGCCAATATTCCAACTAAAAAGTCTTAATTTCATTTATCGAGCATATTCTGAAATCTTTTTGAATATAATCTCAAGTGGGCGAGGGAGTGTTTCAAAATAACCATGTTCAGTGGAGGGTCTATTTCATTTGTTTGCCTACACAAGAACTGTTGTGGCCTTACCATGTTCCCTAGTTTTTCCAACTTAACTGGGCTCAATTGATTGACAACCCTGCGCAGGAAAACAGGTGTCAAACACCAGGCACTGATTGGCTGTTTTTCAGAAGCTCAAATCAAAGTTCACATGAGGGAAAGACAAACAGGATCTCTCTGGAGGAATTATATAACTAAAAGATGATGATGCCGCATGCTTGCCAAACTTTAACTCTACTGGGAGAGTGTGCCCCATTACTTTTGAAATACACACAATGTCAGGTGACAGGAAAATTAAAATTTGCAAAAATACAGAAACCTCCAAACTCATAATAGGTTGAAACAACAATCAATAGCTGTTGGTAATAACTCTGATAAATGTTTATGCCTATCTGATTTCGGGGGCATTTTCATGAAGTTCCATTATAAAAGCATATACAGCACCGCCTGTTAATCCAACATTAATCCTTACTCTGGAACATTACCATTGCCACTAAAAAATGTAATGGAGACACGTACATTTTTCATTTCAAGTTTCTGAAGGCTTTCCTCTTGTTACTAAAAGCAAAAACAAGATCAGGTGCCTTAAACACCCTGAACCTTATGGGGATTGAATCATCTGATAGTGTTGTTAAGAGTCTAAATGAAAGCATTAAACTGGAGCCTGACTAATAATGTCAAATCATTTCTGCTGTTGACAAATTATTTTCAGTAACAACCTGCAATCCTCAAAAGAATAAGATACACGAAACAAACAAAGGCAATTGCATATAGTTGCTCTAGAAATTTTCAGTGGAAATATGGAGATAAAATTCACTGGGGCCTACTCAATGACATGAACCAGGCAAAGAAATGACCTCTGTATCTGAATGAAAATCAATATTGGATCTCTGGCCTCATTTTAATTAACTGGCCAAGCTGTGGATACCCATTGCACATCATTATGCAGCATGCTTGCGAAGCAAATTTAAAAAAAATTCATGTTCTGGAAACAAAAAAGAATCTTTGTTGACTTTTTAAAAAAATTATGTTGTACATTGAGGATGAATATTGCCCTGACTCACCACATATTTGCAAGACTAGAATAAAGGAAGAATATGCATTTGAGCACAAGGGCTGAGCTATGGAAACTGCATATTCCAGCTCACTGAGGGACTTTAGGTTGCCAGTGAACAAGGCTACAAAAGAATGCTGATGGGATCATCCTGGTATTGTTTCAAGAAAAAAACTTAGTCAAGGACAATGCCAGTAACTCTCTTACTCTTCCTTTAACCATGGTATCTTTTAGTTCCACTTGAGATAGCAGATTATGCCTTATTTTAGTATCTCGACTAAGAGTGCAGCATTCACTCAATATTGTACAGAGCATCAGCAATGATTTTGTGCTCTAACCTCTGCAAAGATGATTTGAAACTATCATCCATTTTGATATGTCGTGCAGTGCTTAGTCTCCCCTGTTACTGCTTAGAGCATTCCATAGAATTTCATATTTTATGTAGTTTTTCTATTGCTGTGCATGTCAAATTGTAGAATCTGAGGGGAACTGATGGGAATTTAGGGAGAATAAAATGGGATTAGGGTAGGATTAGTGTAAATGAGTGCTTGATGGTCAACACAGAATTGGTGGGCCAAATAGTCCGTTTCCATGCTGTAAGACCATCCACTCCATGTTTGAATTTTGATCACCGAACTCTCATCTGTTAGTTTAGTAAATGATTTACTGTCCATTGGCTAGAATTTGCTCAGTTATCACTAAGAGGAGGTAGCAATCAGATAATAATAAAATATTTTGGAAGTGACTTTACATGACAATAATATTTTGATGTCAAACACAGAAAGACATTGTTCATCATTTCCTGTATTTAAAATACTGGCTTGTATTGTCACATAAAAAGTTGAACAGAGCCTAGACTGGTAATACACTCGAAAGTTTGTGTTTTCATGTAAGCAACAGAGGTTGCTATTATAAATAAAACATGGGAGAGTGGGAATGGCGCCATAGATCACAAAACTGCTATCTGATCATAAATGATGGAAAATGATAAATGATGTGGAAAATTGCTCAGTTATGCCCAGTCAAAACACAAGAACAAATGCAATCTTGCTAATTACTGCTATATAGTCTACTTTCAATCAAAGGAACTTATGATTGATAGTGTTATTAATTGGTATTTGCTAATAAACTAACCAATTCTCAGTTTAAGCTTTGCCAGAACTGCTTAGCTCCAGACCTGAGTTGAATTCCAATGATTAGGTAAGGGTGACTGCCCTTGACATGTAGGCCACCATTAACCAGAAACTAAACTGTATCAGCCACATAAATACTGTGGCTACAACAACAGGTCAGAGGCCGGAAAAGCTTTAGGGAGTTAGAAAGTTTGTCACAAACTACAAGGTACATGTCAGGAGCATGATGGAATACTATGCACTTGTTTGAATGCATGCAGCACCAACACCATTTAAAAAACTCAAAACCATCAAATTCAAAGCAATCTGCTTGATTGGCACCTATTCACCTCCCTAAGTGCCCACTCCTTCCACCACAGGCACACTGTGGCTACAATTGTACTACTTACAAAATGCACTGGGATTATTTGCAGAAGCTTCTCCTCCCAAAGCTGCAAGCTTCATCGCCAAAATGGACAAGGGCAACAGGCACATGGCTACACTACCATCTGCAGGTTTTTCTTCAAATCACACATTGTCTTGACCCTGTGTGTGTGTGTGCCTCTCTCTCTCTCTCTCTCATTCCTACATAAAGTAGCATGCAGTATGTGTCACAAGTCTTAATACCTGTCAGTTGAATAGCTCAAGATTCCTCCAGACATATCAAGTCAGTGGAAGCATTGCTTGAGAATGCCATTTGTGTGCTCTGTAATGTTCTTTGTGGCAGCATGGCTGGTCATTATGGGCCTGCTGCTTCTAACCAAACTCAACAGCCACATCATGGTGGATAAATCTTGTTTTATAGGAACCAACCTTTGACTTGGCATATTGATTTCAGTGCAGGTGGAACAAAAGCCTGGCACAGCATGGTAGAATCAGGACAGGTGCCAAGATAAAGGTCATTTATCTGCCTTGTGCACTACCTGTAATCACACATCAACTGCCAATTGATAAGTGGAAATTCTTATAGCTCATGAAAATTATCATGTTTAAAAGGACAGCACAAAAACAAAGAGCATTACCATCAGTATGCACAAAATTCCAATCCACAATGGTATGGAAACTGGATATTAACAAATCTGAATCAATTAACAGTATAATTTAGATGCAAAAATGCCAATGTGATTCATCACTCCAAATGTGCACCAATAAGCCAACATGTCTTTAAGAGGTTGTTAGACACATGAATAGGCAGGGAATGGAGGGGTATGGATCATGTACAGGCAGAAAAAAATTAGTTTAATTTGGCATTGTGCTTGGTACAGATATTGTGGGCCGAAAGGCCTGTTCATGTGCTATACTGTTCTATGTTCCAGGTTCTATGTTCTATGACTTTAAAATTTATCAAAGTGCAAACAACAAAACAAAAATATTTTCCACTGAATCACAATGACTGACACAAATTATTGCTACATAAAATGTAGAATTTAACCAAAAGAACGATGGCAGTATAATTTTGAGAAGGAAACTCATTCAGATGAAGCAATCCCATTTTGCAGTAAAACCTACCATGAATTATCTATCATGAATTATTGTGGATTTATGATTATAAATGAGCATGATGAATGTATGCACATTTCAAAGACTCTTACCTTCAGGCATGGGGTTTAATGGTCTAAGCTAATCTCCCCTTATTCAGAAAAATAAAAAAAAGTCGAGTAATTTAAATTACATAGACTCCTGCTGAAACAGTTCACAGCGGTTAATTAATGATTATTACCTGACTTTACCTAATAGTAATACTTGTTAAATCTTCCAATTCATATTTTCTGTATGTTTAGCTGTCAATAAAATTCCTCCAATATAAATTATTCAGATTTCCTATATCTTCAGCATTTTATTTTAATACAGAATCAAGTAAAACTTATTTTCTTGTTGTATAAAACAGATTTTTCTTTCAAATCAAAACTGAAATCTTTTCAGAGGGCAGATATAATTATGAAAAATATTTTCCTGCCCCCTCAGCTTGTCTGATTTACTCATGGTGTGTATAGAATGTCAAATAATTCTAAAGACAATTCCTGAGTAATGACAGTTGGTGAAGTTTACATTTTGCAGTCTGAGTACGAATTTCTACAACAGTAAGTGAAAATGTTTCAGCATCTTTTACTTCTCAAAATAAATTACATTAAATCAACGTCAGCAAAGTCAATGAAAGAAATGATCATTCTGTATGGGTACCTTTCTCTTGTTGACATCTTTCAATGTAGGATGGATATTGCAAGTAGATGTATCAGAAGAAACAAAAAACAATATAATCTGTGGGCTGATCATTTCTCTGAGTAACAATCATTCAATATAGCATCCCCAATTAATTAATTCACTCCATTATACCAAAAAAACAAATGTGAAAAAGCAAATAGGAAAATTTAATGTAAATGGAATGAAAGTTGTAATAGTACATATTGACATGGAACGCACAATTCTATGCATGGCTGCACTATGAACAGAATTTATTGCTACTATGGAGATGGTAATTGAAACTGTGTAATCAAAAGTATTACACAATATAGCACTATGGTAATTATCTCTAGCCATATCAAAATAGCATTTTATTTAAACACTGACCTATTGTAGGCAAACTTACATTCTTATCTTCCAAGTTAATAAATATGAAGTCTTATGCTTTCAATTTTCAATGTAAGAATCCAGGATTTATATCAAAGACATATTTTCATTAAATATTATTCTCTCATATTGTGATTTCATCTGTACGTAGTTGCAGAAAACAAGTTTAAAAGTAAAGCTCACTCAAATGATTAGTATACATCTTTCTTAATAACATATGTATTGAAAGATAAAACAAAATGCACCCAGTGTTGGAAAGCTAAATTAGAAACCAGAAACCAAGATAAGACTGGAGTCAGGGAAAAGTGCTAAATTGGGAAAAGGCTATTTTAAATTGTATTAGGCAGGAGCTGGGGAAAGTATATTGAGAACAACCGTTATTGGGTAAGTCCAGATCAGACATGTGGGAGTCATTCAGAGGCTAGCTGGTCAGAAATCAGGACCAAGATGTTCCTGTGAGGAAGAAAGGCAAGGATGGCTAGGTTCGAGAAGATACAAATTTAGTCAACAAGAAAAAGGAAGCATAGGTAAGCTTTAGGAAGCTGAAATCAAAAGGAGCCTTTGAGGAATATGAAGGAAGCAGGAGAGAACTTAAACAGGGCTAAAAGGGGCCATGAAATGTTTTTAGCAGGTAGGATTAAAGAGAACCCCAAGGCATTTATACAGTCATTAAAAACAAGAGGATAACTAGGGAGAGGGTAGGACCACTTAAGGACAAAGGAAGGAATTTTTGCCTGGAGTCAGAGGAAGTGAACAAGGTACTAAACAAGTACTTCACATTGGTATTCACCAAGGAAAAGGACATGTAGGATTGTGAGATCAGGGAGGGTTATGATATCAAAAAAGAGGTGCTGTTAAGGCTCTTGAAGAATGTTGAGGTAGATGAGTCTGCAGGACCTAATGGGATCTATCCCAGGTTACTGAAAGAGGCAAGAGAGAAGATTGCTGAGGCTTTGTCAGAGATCTTTTTTGATTATTTTCTACCATGATATAATAGCCAGAGAACAGATTTTAAAGGCTGTTTCTACGTTCCCAGCAGTTTCTGTTTGATTTTTGTCTCCTCTCTTGCCCAAGTGCTGAGGCTAGTCTTACTTTTGACCTACCTGCTAATTTCCAAATGCTTTAGAGGTGCTATTTTGACAACTTTAAATGCAAATGTGTCTTGATATAACAGCTAAGTGTAAAAATGTCTTTTAGAAGTAACAAATTATAGTTTTGTACACATTTCAAAATGTAGAACAAATATTCTGCTCTATAATACTAAAGAAGCTGTAATTTGTTGTTTCCCTATGCAAATGATATGTGCATCAATAAAATTACAGACCACTGATAGAAATCATCGTCACTTCATTTTTCAAAGATATCCAGGTATTTCAAATAATCCAAAGGCAGCCCTCAGTTCACTACCAGCCCTAAATACCAACCAGATAAAAATGAAGCTTGGCCACCAAAATAAGTCAATTGTGCAATAACCCAATTGTGCAGTATGTTATTGCAAGGAAAGCCAGGGTTACAATTTAAACCACTTCTAAAGGCCACTCATACTGACATACTGATATTTTTAGTCATGTTTAAAGACACATATACCATGGTTCTCACTGTTCCACTCACTATCTCCTTGCTGCTCCACTCACTATCTCTTCACTGAAGACAAAAAATTCTGGAAATACTCAGCAAGTCAGACAGCACCTGGGTAGAAATAAGCAGAATTAACAGTTCAGGAGGTAGACAAATTTTTGAAAGATCAAGGAACTGAGGGCTATGGGGAATCGGCACAGCCATGATCATATTGAATAGCAAGGCAGGTTGGAGGTGTCATATTCCAGTTCCTATTTTCTCATGTTCTTGTATCAGAACTGATGAAATAACTTCTGCAACAATACTGAAAATGTGCATCAGCTCTCTTTTGACAAATTGATTGAGACATCCCCCAAAAAATTCCTATAATAGAAGGGGTTCCATAAATTTTATTTCAGACAGTGCTTATTATTGGACTTCTTGATAATATACTCTAGAAAACCAATAAGTCAAATTCTTCCTATCAAAGGGGAAGAGATTTCTATTTACATATAATGCTCTTGAAAACTGGGACTATTTATGTTCATTTGCTCAGTGTGGTGGAGTTCTTACTGCTAAGTCATGAGGTCATGGGTTTAAGAAATCATCTTTCATTACTTAATCTCCAAAATCCTCCAGTAATTTCAAGTGCATTTATTTGAGCCCCAATATTTTAATGAACACTGTTTCAGTTTCCTTTGTTTTTCATCATATATATATTCTTTTAGGCTCTGGATCATCTTAAAAATATGTTGCACATTTCAGTTGCAGGCCCACTCATTTCCAGTTATGTCAACATTTCAACATTTCCTTGCTCTTGTAATCAAATGACCAATACTTTAAACCCAAAGTACCATTTCGTTTTGTGTGTTTCTGCTTATAATCCTGTGACTAAAGATGTGTTCATATGAATGCCAAATCAATACATCTTACACTTAATTATAAATTTTACTATTTAAAGTTGTGTTTCCATTCGCCTTTTTTTCATAAAAGTACTACACATGTTTTTCCTGTATTGTTCACATCTTTCACTAGTTATACCTCTCTGGTTCTACCTTAAGTAGGCCTAATCTGATATAATTGTCAATGTTTAATAGTATTCCATATATACATAGAACATACAACAGTACAGCACAGCACAGGCCCTTTGGCCCACAATGTTGTGCCGACATAGCTAATCCCTCCTACCTGCAGAAATCCTATATCCCTCCGTTTTCCTCTCATTCATGTGCCCATCCAAGCCAGTCTTAAAAGCCCTCAATGAATTTGCTTCCACCACCCTATCAGACAACACATTCCAGGCATCCACCACCCTCTGAGTAAAAAACGTGCCCCTGACATCTGTTCTGATCCTACTCCCTCTCACCTTAAATGCATGCCCTTTGGTATTCGATTGCTCAATAATGGGGAAAAGATATTGCTTGTCCACCCTATCTATGCCCCTCACAATTTTATACACTGCCAACAGATCAACCCTCAGCCTCCACCGCTCCAGAGAAAAGAGCCCAAGTTTGTCCAGCCTCTCCTTATAGTGCATGCCCTCTAATCCAGGCAGCGTCCTAGTAAACCTCCTCTGTATCCTCTCTAAAGCCTCGACATCCTTCCTATACTCACATCTAATCATTGATGCATATGAAAACAAGGCAGACTCTGGTACAGACTCACCCAGTAGCCACTCAGTGCATTTTTTCAATCAAGAAATATCTAATTACTCCAAACTTCAGGTTTCTGTTCTTCAGTTGAATACTTATCCTTCACTTTTTCCAAATTCTTGGGCTTTAACCTCCACAAAGTATTTCTTGTAATGGTAATATTTACACATTTTTTTATTATTTTAAATGTGCGAATATTATATATCATTGCATTTTCTTTGTCCATGTACATGGTAATATTCCTAAGAATCTAATTAAGCCATTTAGTACATCTTTAAAAGCAGTCCTTAATTAGCGTATATTTTCTAGGTGTACACTATCTCTCAATAAGATGTCCAAGCATTTTACTACTACCAATATGAAGCTGATATAGAGCCTACAGGAGAAAAAATGCTCTAGTCACTATTTATGACATCATTGTGGACATATTTTTGGTACTAAACATAGCCACCAGATTAGTTCTTCCTGCTATTATTATGTCTGCTAGTTACCAATTTATTAATAATGCAATTTGAAAAAGAAAGTTAATTTTCCTTCTGTAACTCAATGAATTCTTTTCTAAAACTTTTCAGTTCAGAGTCCTAATTTTACAAGACAAACCAATCAATGCTGGGCCTGTTCATTGCCAGTCATCCCTTAAATTTCCGCACATTGCCTGCACAGTTCCCTGGCCTGCATCATAATTGGTTGGAAAATGATTGGTGGAAATTGGGCAATGCAGCATTGCTTAAATTGTTTCCATTTTGTCCAATTACTTGAAAAAGTGTCCATATTCCTAGGAGATGGTTTGCTTTGAAAATATTGCATACTGAAAATAGTACAAAAAATGCCTTCTTTTCTGATGAATTGTGAGAAATGTTACATCATGAGATGCCACCAAAATTAAGCTGAACACCATCTTTTTAACCCTCTTGTAAAATTAATGAACAAAATTGCACAGGTGGAGGATTCAAATTCATTTCTTGTGGTCACCCAGCTTGATACAATTCAGAAGGCATTTTTTTAAACAAGATTACCATTGCACAAGAAAAGGTATGGAACTGTTTAAATAGTTAATTGCCACCTCTTCAGTGAGATAAAGTACAAAGCCTGACCATATCTTTGGTCTTTCTCTCAATGCACTTTCATTGCATTAAAAACTGTAAGGAGTTGAAGGTTCAGTTGAAAACTAATACGACCAGTACATATGCTATATCCTGACAGGGAAGAATGCAGATTATTCGCGGGATAACCAAAGCAACCTTCAATCAAAGAGAGAGGGCCAAGACAGGCAGTAAAATACCCAGACTGAAGCTTATACTTAGTGATTTTTTTCTGTAAGTTTATGGAGAATATAAGTAAAAGCTTTATTTAAAAAAATGTGATACAAGTACTTGTCAGTTAATATTGCCTCAAATGACTTATTTCTTAAATCCTAATGGAGGGACAATTTTGACTCCACAACTGCATGACACATACTGACTTAGAAATCACGTGGTATCTATAATTGGGTACATGATGCAGTGATATAATGGATTGAATTCATTTGCTACTTTAAAAACATATGGGTACCATGTGCTGACTGTCACTTCCATATTTCCCCATGTGCAACCAGCAATATCCATTTTCTGTATGAGTCGCACATTGGCACAACTTATAAAGCCACTGCCTTACAGTGGCAGAGACCAGCTTCAATCCTGACCTTAGATGCTGCCTGTGTGGAGTTTGCATGTTCTCCCTGTGACTGCTTGGGTTTTCTCTGGGTACTCCAGTTTTCCTACATCCCAAAGACAGGGGTAAAGGCAACATATTGGCAGGGATGGGGGAGTGGCTTACTTACAAAAACTAGGGTCAGAAAAAAATGGGTCATTTTCAAATTAGCAATCACTAATTAGTGGGATGCCACAAGCATCAGTGTTGGAGCCTCAACTTTTGGGACTGAGATAGATTAACTGGGTGGGCAAGAAGTGGCCAGAGGGTGCATGATGAGGGAGAGTGTTGGTATCCACTATGGAAGAATGAAGAAGCAAATTATCATTAAAAGTGTTTCAATTGTCATGAACCAGCAACAAAAGAAACACACTGAGCATGATTCAGTGTTAAAAACTATTTTATTAATCACTACTTATGATAATACGTAAAATAAAAGTAAAAATGTTAGTATGTTAGAATTCAAAAATGTTAAACCTCGAACATTAACCCCAAAACTAAACTCTTCGTGTGTGTGTGTGGCAAAGTCCAAAACTCCCAGTTCCGGAATGGTTCTTAAAGTTCAGTTCCGCAAGCCATAAGGTGAAACATGAGCAAGGGCTTCTTCAACAACCACCGTTGTCAGAAGATAAGACGTAGATGTAGAAAAACAGAGAGAGAGTACATACAAAATCCAAATGTTCCACGATGGAACCCAAACGACACTCCAGTGTTTACTCGGTAGTGACTTCCTCACCCTGAAAAGCATCCGAATCGTGGTCGTCCACACACAAATACCTGTTTCCTTCTACAGGTCAGCAACAAAGTGAACTCCACCGGATTACTTCCAACTTCTATACATGGATTTCAGTGGCAGACACGGTTATTGTTTCTCATCCATTGATAGAGAACACTAGCAGGCTGGTGTCTCTCTCCCTTCTCTCTCTCTCTCCTTCTTCAACGTCATTACGTCCTTTATCTTCTATTGATGTAAGCACGCCCCACACACACACACTCTCTATCTTAAAGGGACTTTCACTGAGTCCGTAACACAATGCAAATAAATGTGGGGTTCCTAGTTCATGAAAACTGAGAAGTTAGCGTGCAGGTACAGCATGTAATTAGGAAGACAAACAGAATATTTGCCTTTATTGCAAGGGATATGAAGTATAAAGGTAGAGAAGTTTCAATGCAAATATAAAGGGTTCGGGTAAATTCATATTTGGAGTACTGAGTGCCATTTTGGTCTTCATATTTTGGGAAGGATGTGCTTATGTTGGAGACAGTACCAAGAAGGGACACTGGGTTGGTTCACAGATGAAGGGAATGATGTACAAAGAAAATTTGAGTGGTTCGGCCCTATACTCATCGGAGATGTGATCTTAGAATCATCAATAGAGTCTTGGAGTTGTACAGCATAGAAACGGGCTATTCAGCCCACCATGTCCATGCTGAACTTTTTGCCCAATCATTCTAAGACCATTTGCCCTCATTAGAACTGTAATTATTTAATTTATTGAAACATTCTGAAGGACACTGACTGGGTGGATGCTATGAGGATGTTTCCCCTAATGGAGATATGTAGAACTTGAGGTCCATCATTTCAGAAGGAAAGGAGGAATTTCTTCTTTCAGACGACATGAATATTTGACAGTCTCCACCCCAGAGACCTGTGGAGACAGAATCATTGAATAAATTCAAAGCAGACATTGACAGATACTTAAACTGCAAGGGGTTTTGGTTGGGGAGGGGGAGGGGGAAGGGAACAGAGGTGAAGAGCAGAAAAGCTGAGGCCATGATTGAATCAGCCACGATCTTTCTGAATGGTGGAGCAAGCTCAAAGAGCTAATTAGCCTCCAGCTGCTTATGTCAGATTTTGACCACTTACTAATTAGCTATATTAATTATTTATATAAAAATTGAACGTTGTTAACATTTTGTACAGATTATTGGGAAAGGTTGTGGAAAAGTAATAAATACTCAGAGGAAACAAAGAATGGAGTTTAATGTTAGAGTGCAACCTGTGTGAAAAATTCTTGGGAGCACATTTTACAAGTTTTCATAGAAATACAAAATTGGTCATTAGCAGAGTGTGTCAGAGGTATGAATTGCACAGGATGTAGCAGTCTTAGATCTTGAACCATTTGCCTGAATTACAGCCTAACACCCCACATTACAATGCAAGCAACTGAATTATTGTATTTGTATTCCTTGGTGTGCTTAACAGTAATTTGGGTCATGAAATATATCACATCAAATGGAAATTTGGCTGTTAAGCGTCATCAATCTTTGCTGCATTACATTCACTTAGCATCTTCAAATAATGTGAATTGATCCAAAATAACAGCCTGTGGCTTTTCTGTGCATTACAGATATCAATGTGCAGGCTTAAGGTCATAAGCAACTCAATATTAACAGCCTTCCTACTAAAAGTCTACTCTAACATCACATGTTTTAAATTGTTTGGAAATGTAAATATGTAAAGAATAATTAATCAATAATATTGTGTGCTTGTATGTGACAGGCAACTAGGTATTTTATTATAACTTTATTCATTTTGACTTTGACAATTTTGATTTTATTTAAAAGACCCTTTGAGAAATCCATGCTTACTCTTTTTAATCAACTGATAACGATCCAAGTATTAAGTTACTTTGTTTCTGATTTACAAAATCCCTTGACTATCTTATAGTTGATGTTAACTTGGCAGGTTTATAGGCTGTTCATTTTTGAACACCTCCCTACATAAATAATAGTACTTGCAATTCTTCAATTCAAGGTATAATTCCTGATGATAGAAGCTATTCAAAATTAGGTTCAATTGATTATAATTTCCTCCATTTTTGATACATTCATATCCTGGGCCAACGACCATTTCACATGGACAGCCTGCAGCAGGAGTACAGATATGGGCAGAGTTACTTTGGCACATGGCATATTTCCAGGAGTTTCGCAATTGATGGAAATATGAGCAGTAGTACTGTAGGTTGCTGCCACAAAACAATAATCTGGGTCAATTCCCCTTAAAGCTCGGGCCTTGGATCAATCTAAATGACACATAGAACCCATCTGTAATAGAAAGTTTCATTTGTCTGACAAAATAAAGACAGCTATGAACATATTTCAACTGCCTTGTGTATTATTTCAATCCAATGCTTACGAACACGTATTAATACAAAGAGGAACGTTATTAATTCGTATTTCCAGATTACTTAATTTTCATAATTTGAGTACAAACTGGAAACTTGCTGGAATATGAATTACCCTTTTTATTTGATTTTCATCATTTTGAGAATTTTCTTAAAATGTTAATCAGCAACCTTTGCTAATACTGAGAAGCATGCTCGGCCAAGAACCAAACTGGTGCTGCATTAGCAAATCCCACCGGGAAATATTGCAGGCACGGTAACAATCAGATTTGTGATAGTGTTTCCTCTGGCTCTCCCTCACTTCTGCGTCATCATCAGCAAGAAGATGGCACCTATCCCAGATTTAAATAACTTATTCTGCAATGCAGCTTTTATTGAAAAATAAACAGGCACCTGCTTCTAGTGCAACCGGCACAGGCAGTAGCACATCGCTCCTGTTCTCTCGGCATGCATGTTGATTAAGCAAGAAAACCCCCTTAAAATAAATGACTATCTGTATGCTCAGAAAGAGTTTACAACATTTTCTACCCGCACTTTTAACGCTAGAGGTGACCTAGTAGAAACAATGTGCAATCTTGTCAGAAGGCGGTCACATCCGCCGAGGGCTTCGGTTATTCGTCAGCCACTCAAGTGGTGGCAACCGCCTCTCCGCGCGGAGGTTCCCGGGACGCCGGCGGCCTTGCTTTTAAATAACAGCTGCGTCAGTCGCGAGACCAAGTGGAAAATTAACGGCAATTCCTCACCCGCTCCCGCCGCATGCGCGCTCCGCTTGGCCGCGGGGTTGGTCATGTGGCTGAGGCTTGCCGCATTACGTCAGCGGGAAGCAGTCACTGAGTGAGTGACTGGGTGAGGAGCGGAGTACAGGTGGAGTGGAGACAAAGCAGGCAGCAGGTGAGCTGAGCTGCCACTGTCGGAGGGGAAGGGGGCATTACTGCTGTAATCCTAAAAAAAACTTGGTGGTTGATGTTTCAGCAGTTTGCTTTAGTTCTATTTTGAAAGAGCGAACTGTTTCGGTAGGAGAACATAATTTATTCGTTTTATATATGCTGCTTTGGATGCTGAAAGCGGGCTTTTACCCTTCTGGCTCTTGTTTATGACTTTTTCTCACAATTGCTGGCTAGTAAGTCGTAGTTTTGTTTGTAACTGAGCAACCTATTGATTTTAATCGTATTGATTATCCGTCCGGTTTGTTTGTTCATTCCTGAGTTTAAAAATCACGATGACGTAAATCTGGTTTGTTTTCTGAGGTACACTACAGTTATTAATTATGTGTATTTGCAATGATGATTCAGCGACTTGAAGGATGTTTTTAAATAATACATTTGCTAGCAGGGCAGGGTTGATTTCTGACCCAAGTCGTGCGAAGAACGCACCACAGATAACTTGACTGTTTTTAGTAATCGCGTTTTATTAATGGGGTGGGGAAAGTAGGTGTGAGAGGAGGAGAGACTATTCTCCCATTGAAGCTACTTATCTCTTTAGCCTTTCTCATCATATGATTCTTAATATTTGCATCCATTACATTACCGGGCTGTTTACGTACTAAATTTACAGCCTTTAGAATCGATAAAGAACATTTATTTAAAAAAAACTTTTTTATTGGTTTACAATTTCAACTGTTTTCAACCGACCAATCTCTCTGCAGTATCATCACCACTACCCTTTACGTTTGTGCCCTTGTAGAATTTTGAATTAGAAGTATAATTGTTATATAAATTAAAAATACCTATACGGTTCCTTAAAATAACTGCTTTATCTCACATAATCGTAAAATTTATTTCGTATCTTGGTGCCTCCATACATACTAATTCCTCTCCTCCGCAACCCTTCCCCTCTCCAACTGTTTAAAATATGAAAGTGAAGAAAATGGATCAATCGATTGCATACTGTATTAATAATAAAGCATTTCATTCTCAATATTTACATTAAATTGATCCGGTAGTTTTGGTTTTTTTGGGTGGAAATTATTATTAGATCCTCCAATATGTTGGAGGCCTGGAGTAAGGAGCATCTAGGATGGTGTAGTAATCTGAACTTGGATACCTGATGGTTGCCCCAAACAAGACCCGACCTAACTAGAAAACAGTAAGGAAATTAGTCAATGGCTTTTCTGAGAGGAGGTGCTGGAAACTTGAATTAAGAATTCATTCTGTAATTACTTTGAAGGTCAGGCAGAATTTGTGGCAACAAGAGCTGAACTGATCACCCCAACCCCCGATCAGAGTTTAGAAATTTGGATTCTAAAAGCAGTTTAAAATCTCAGTATTTTATCTATAAGCTAGAACTTCCTCCACCAGCTAATCACATGTGGAAATTGATCTTGCTTCACAAATACAAATTGGTTAAATAATTTGTTTGGTTTTAACCCACAGAAGTACTTCAGTTTAGTATTCTACATGACTGAGAACCCACCACCCTATCCTGGGCCAGGCCCAGCAGGTCCATATCCAGCTTATCCACAACAATATGGTCCAGGTGCTAATGCTGCATACCCGAGTTATCCACCTCCTCCAGGAGCGCAGCCTGTATATCAAGGGTATCCACAGTATGGATGGCAGAATGCACCACCTCAACCAGGGATGGTTTACACAGATGTCCCAAAAAATACAGGTATGATCAATAAATCAAGTAATTATTTGAAATTAAATTTCTATGTCGAACCAAATGCCTCCTGTTGAGCTAAAGGTTTATTATTTGGGAAAATACAAATAGTTTGTGGATGACAATTTATAATACTGTTTAAGTTCATTTTTATATTAAGAAAATATAAATTTGATTATGAATCTTCCCAGAAATGTGTAATTTTGCAGTATCTTCGATATAAAAAGAAAAATGGGAAGAAGACTGATACTTGTTTACATCCTGAATAATTGCTTTTAACAATTTTAGTTGGGTTTATTGTCATGTGCACAAGTATGGTGAGATACAGGTACAATGAAAAACTTGCAGCATCACAGGCACATAGGTTCAGGCAACATGCAGAACATAAATATACATATTTTATACATAAATTATACCATACAGTGAAGAAAAAAGACTTTTTTTTGCACTGTCAGAAACAAGTCCATGATGATGCAAGAGGTGGTCCATAGTGTTCTGTTGCTGAGGTAGGATTAGGGTTGTGCAAGTTAATTCAAGAACCTGATGGTTGTAGGAAAGCAGCTGTTCCTGAACCTGATGGTGTGGAACTTAAGGCTTCAATACCTACTGAATGATGGTGGTAGCGAGAAGAGGGCATGACCTGGATGGTGGGGATCTTTGATGATAGATGCCACTTTCTTGAGGCAGCACCTCCATGTAGATGCTTTCAATGGTGGGGAGGTCTGTGCCTGTGATGGATCAGGCTGTGTCCACTACTTTCTGCAGCCTCTTGCATTCCTGTGCATTGGAATTGCCATACCAAACCATAATGCAACTGGATGGATACTTTCAACAGTGCATCTGTGGAGGTTTGGTGTATTTGGTGACATGCTAAATCTCCTTACTTAGAAAGTAGAGATGTTAGTGTGCCACCTCATGATTGCACCTATATGCTGGGCCCAGCTCATCTGAGAAGTTAATGTCAGGAATTTGAAACCGCTCTCTCCACCTCTGACCCACCAATGAGAACTGGCACGTAGTCCCCGACTTCCCCTTTCTGAAGCCAATGATTAGTTCCTTGGTTTTGTTGACATTGAACGTGAGGTTGTTATTGCAGTACCACTCAACCAGGTGTATGCTGATTCATTACCACCTGTGGTTTGGCCAACAACAGTAGTGTTGGCAAAGTTGTAGATGGTATTGGAGCTGTGCTTAGCCACACAGTTGCAGGTGTAAAGAGTAGAGCAGGGGGCTAAGCATGCAGCCTTGTGCTGCACCTGTGTTGATAGTCAGTAAGGAGATGTTGTTCCCGATGATTGTGGTCTGCTAATGAGGAAGTCAAGGATCCAGTAGCAAAGGGAGGTACAGAGGCCCAGCTATTGGAGCTTGGTGATTAAGTTTGGAGGGGATGATTGTGTCGAACACAAAGCTGTAGTCAATGAACAACAGCTTGATATTTATGTTGCTGTTGTCCGGATGGTCTAGAACAGAGTGGACAGCCAGTGTAACAGCATCTGCTGTTGACCTGTTGTGGCAATAGGCAAATTGAAGGGGATCCAGGTCATCTGAGGCAGGAATTGATTCATGGCATAACCAACCTTCATTACAGTGGATGTAAGTGCAACTGGATGGTAGTCATTGAGCCAGGTTGCTCTGCTCCTCTTGGGCACTGGTAATATTGATGCTCTTTTGAAGCAGGTGGGAACTTCATACCGCAGAAGTGAGAGGCTGAAGGTGTCCTTGAATACACCAGCCAGTTGGTCTGCACTTGGCTAGGTATGCCATCTAGGTCAGATGCCTTTCGTGGGTTTGTCCTCTTGAAGGATGCTCTGCCGTCAGCCTCAGACTGAAGTCACAGAGCTGTGGGGGCTCATGTAGGAGTGTCATTATTCTCCCTTTCGAAGTGTGTTTAAAAGGTATTAAGATTATCCAGAAATTATGCATCATTGCCACTTTTGCTTCCTGGTTTTGCCTTGTTTGAATTGCTAGTTTAATTTGCTTGTATATGAAACCTGGTTTGTTTACTTCGAATTAAGTGTTCTGACAGTGGGGGACTTTGTTCTAATGTATTGATTTTTGGCTCTCATTGACCAATGGAATATTCATCGTTCTGTTTTTTTACTTTAATCACTCTCACAAGATTGAGATTATCCTGTGATTCTCCAAATTAAAGTATTACAATGATGACTTGCATTTTTTATGAAGCTCCATTAATGCAACAAATCATCCCAAATTACTTCAAAAGTAATGTCAGATGAAACTTGACACAACAGGAGCTTTTTTTTGGGGGTGTGGGGGAGAAGCTTTTTATTTATTGACTTCATGGGCTATGAATGTTATTGTCTAGGCCAGCATTAATTTCATCTGTAATTACCCATTTTAACTGAGTGGTTTGCTTGGCTGTCTTGGAGGGCAGGAAGACCTGAAATGGAGGAATGTGTTGATCTTGGTGATTTTGGGGCCAAAAAAGGGTTTGAAGAGAGTGTGGATCTAAAATGCACTTTTTTTGCAAAGGCAAGATAATTAATGCAGATAATTCACCTCTGAACTGTAAAGCTGTGATGATAAACTTGAGGTAGCTTGATTGTGAAATCAGCTGTTGAATTATTGTGAAATATTTAACTGTTCATGCACCAATGTAGCAAACGTATTGTACTGTTACCAGTAAGTTTTTTGAAGTTGTAATCTAATTATGGTTTTATCATTTTTGTATTGAAATAAATATAGCCTTTATGTGGTGTTTTATATTTCAGAGCTTTGGATACACATTGTGCTTTGCAGAGAAAATACTTCAACAGCTGTTGTATTGTGAGAAACTTGACAGTCAATTTGTTCACTGCATGTTCCCACAAACAACAGCAAATAAAAATAACCAGATAATATATTTTTGCTGACAGGAAGAATAAATATTGGTCAGAACACCAGGGGAAGTTCCAATGTTCTTTAAAATGAAGTGGGATTCTTTTTTTTCTAGATTTTTGACCAAGTTGATGGAATGGGACTTAAACCCATAGTCTTCCTGGATCTTATGATTTGATAGTTAACCACCTTGTATGTTTGTTGTTGCTCCGGTTGTGGTTTCCATGATGCTTTCTGCGCAGATAGTACAGCCTCGTGAATGTACTCATGAAAACTTTGGCAAACTTTTAAGCTCCTTTGGGAATGTGGTTCATCCAGTTTTCTTTGCCCCATCTCCACCAGTAGTATTTTTCATTTTTTATAAGAATATATTTTATTTCATGGTGAGCAGGAATCCTTAAATATGTCATTGAAGCAGCTTTTTCATGCCTGAGCTTTGACGGGGAAGGCACTTAACAATGGTAGTTATCAGTGATTTTTTTTTAAACTGGTCACTTTAGTGCCTAAGGCAGGCAAGCATGATTGATTCCCTTGTTCCTTTCTGAGAAGCATTGTTAAATTACTTAGATGTTTTAAAAAAAAATGGTGAACAGATATCTGGAACAAATCCCTCCTGAAAGAAAGAGCAGAGTACAAGAGCTGGCATTGGTCCATGCCAAACACGAATGAAACATACATAATGAAAAGCATGATTGGAGAATAATTAGACATGACGAGGGAGGGAGGGAGGTTCTGTAAGAGATAAAGTGGGATACAGAGAGGCACAGATGCAGAAAAGACAGATAGGAATATAGTTGAGAAGAACAAAGATATAACCAGGGTGATAAGTAAGATTCTTCAGTTTCTTCTAATTACATATACAAGTATGTGGAACATATTTAATAAGATTTTTTGTATGTCATGGAACAGGCTCTAATGCAGATAGTTACACTTAACACATCAGTAAATTTAAAATCTGGTAAAAATGTACAAATACTTGCATGCAATAGATTGATTTAAATGTGGTTGATATTGGTGTAAAAGCTGTACAAGATGTAACCCATAATTTTAAAAGGAAAACTATTTCAAAAGCTGTTCACTTTTATTGAATTGAAATTGAGTGTCAGACTTCATTCAGTTATCAATACCAAAAAAATGAGAGATTCAAAATCGGTGGCCTAGCCACTACATGTACAGTAGCTCAGGAAAATATGAAGATGTCTCAATATTGTGGGGAACCACAGAGAAAATTGGAGAGAGATCCAGTTAATAATCCGAGAGAGTGGTGGATTTCCATATCTAAATTATAACCCTTGATTCATTTGATACACTTTTCTTTGTGTTAGCACTATTCTTTATTTTGCAATTACCAATCCAATATTATGTTATGTATGTGTGAAACAAGGGAGGTTGTGGATTTGCTGAATCACAAGTTCCAGAAGATGGTCAGTTCCCTCATCTAGGCATGAATTCAAGATGGTGAGCAGCTATCCAGAAGGATGGGAATCTTCAGAGTATGTGGCTGTCCTAAACTAATACTCAACATAAGAAAGTGTAGGGTTTCAATGTTTTGAAAGTGTGCAGTCCTAGAATATGGCACAGTGGGACAAAAGAATACAAAGAGCTCAACAGCAAAGATGGGGAACTCCATAACTGAGTTGGCGAAGTCAGAAGGTATAGACTGACTTTCTTACAAGAAGATGAGGAATTGAGGTCCTATGGTCAGACTTTCAAGAGGTAGGGAGGAAGTTAAGATTTGAGGTGTCAAGGTAGGAATCTCAGGATTACAACATAATATACTAAAGTGAGAGTAGAAATAAGAAAAGACAAATTAATGTGTTGCTTTAGATTCTTGAGGCATGAGGGATCTATTCAAAATGGACTGGTTGTACTCAAGAACTGTGACTTGAGTACAATTAGGGTTGGTTAGAGAATGTTTAAATTAGCAGGGGTATGTGGTCTAGCCTATAGCAGTAGAAAAATATGGATAGTAGTTGAGTATTATGGTTTTTGGCACTGTAGTGGACTGAGACAATTTAAAAAGAAAAGGCAGGTTTGGAATGTGTTTATGTAAACTCAATGTGATGAAGAGGGTGGTGTTGCAGTCACAAATAGCAACTGGGAGGTGTGGTTTGAGGGGTGATAACTGAAACGTGGCTCAAAGTACAAGAACTAGCACAATTCCTAGATACAAGATGTTGAGAAAAGATCAGGAAGGGGAAAACAGGAGGCATTATGGTACTACTGATTAAGAAAGATTTATGTAGTGCTAAAGGGAGGATTCCTTGACTGTGTCAAGGATATAAACAATTTCCTTGAAGCAAAGGAAACTATCACACCACTCAAGTATCACATAGGCCACCAAACAGTGAAGGAGAGTGAGACAAATATTTAGGGAATGTGCAAGAATGATGGAGTGGTAATATTAAGGGCACTTTCTCCCCTTTAATGTTATTGATTTGGGATAAGTTAAAGAAAAGGGAAAAGAAGGGGATGAATTACTGTAATATGCTCAGGAAAACTTTCTTGATTAGTGTTTTTGGCTCAATATGGAAAGAGGCATTCATGAACCTAGTTCTGAGGAAATGAGTGGCAGTAGGGGAACACTTGGAGAACAGTGGTCATTAAATCATAAGCTTTGGATTATTCCTTTTGCTATTACTTCACTAAAGTAGAACTCTAAATTGGAGTGGGGATTGGGATGTTCTGGTTAAAGCACTTTGGGAAGGACGTGTCGGTCCAAAAACACATACAGGAAAGGTTTACTAGAATGGTTTCAGGGATGTGGGATTTTAGGTACCAGGTTAACCAGCTAGGATTGTTCTTGTTGGAGCAGAGGTGGTTAGAATCGATTTACATTGAAGATTTGGCTGAGGGGACAAATGTAACATTGTCAACTTTTCTGATGACATGAAACCAAGTTGGAATTCAAGCAGTGATTCGAGGGCAGAGGCTCTCAGGGAATATACACAAGCCAAGTTGGTGGGTATGGTGATAAATGAGTATACATGATAAATGGAATACAACATATACATGATAAATGGAGTACAATGTAGGTGAAATTGTGGTTATCCACAATACTGAGTCTTTTAAATCATGAGATATTGACAAACATTGTTCAAAGAGACCTGTGCTCTTGTATACAAAGTACTGGAAGCTAACATGCAGGTGCCGAAGGCAATAAGGAAGGCATGGCACATGGGCCTTTATTTCTAGGGGATTTGAGCACAGGAGTAAAGATACCTTGCTACAGTTATGGTTGGTTTGGGTGAGATCACATCTGCATTATTGTGTACAATATTGGTCTCCATGCCTTGAGGATATATTTGCAAGTGGTTTCTGGGAAGGCAGGTCTGTCATTCAAGGAGAGATCAAGTAGACCAAGTCTCTTTAGAGCTTAAAAGGGGTAACCACTGAAACTTAATGCATTCTTTCAGAGCTTGAAAGGATAGATGCAGGGATGATGATTATTCTCCCAGCTGGGTCTAGAACTAGGGTCTTGGTCTTTAAGGTAGGTGATTTTTTTTTTAGGACTGAGATGAGGTGCAATTTCTTCACTTGTGGGGTAGTGAATCCGTGGAGTGCTCTAAGGCTTTGGAGGCTGTGTTTGTTTGCATTCAATATTGATCTATAGATTTCTGGATATTAATTGAAGGATATGGGCATAGGGCAGGAAACTGGTGTTTGAGATGGAGTATTTAGGCATGATCTTGTTGAACGTCAAAGCAGGCTTAAGAGACTGAATTGCAGTGCCCTGCTATTTCTTTACATACTTGTGTTCTTGTATGCAGTCAGTGAACCTAGAACTGGTGGTCATTAATCCCTTGTCTGTTTCCACCATACAATTAGGTGGCTGGTCTATACCTTGGCTCTATTTTAAAAACAGATTATACAATCAATTATTTTAATACTCATTTTTTATTTTTTAATTCAAAATTTCATATTTCAAGGTACAAAAGGCAAATGATATTGGGCTGTGGAATTCTGGAAAGCAAAATGGTGATGGGTTGGGTGATAGTTGAAGCTGGTTAAATGAGAAACTGTCAAATAGGCTGTAAAGCATCAATGTCAATTTTATCCCTCTAATTGTTTTGCCAAATTCATACAGCTAATCCTTCTAGCCAGCCAGATTTCACTTATTTGTTTTAGAGAAGCTGAAAACAAAATCTGACCTTTTCCCCTTGTATGAAGAAAATTCAGTCAGGACATTTGAGCATTTTCTCAGTTCAGTATGGTAACTATATTTCCTTCATAAATATGTTAGATTTTTGTACTCTCTGGGTTAGATGTGCATCTGCAGTCACTAGCATTAATATGCATTGCACACCTGTCCCTGTATTCACTTCCACTGAACTTCCACTGAAATGAGGTAAATGATTGGACTACAGTGGGTAAATTGAGTTGTTTCAGATTAGTTATCTAATTTAACAGCAGTATGGCTTTTGAGGAACAGAATGATCAATACCTGCTTAATGCTAAACTGAATTTGAACTCTAAGAATTTTTCCAGTGATTTGGGCAAATTTGGTATTGTTGTAGCTTGAAGCTGAATAATTGATAAATGTCCTCCCTCATGACAGCTTTTTCTATTTGAATGTTTGGGAACATTTTAATGCCATAAAGAATAAGAAAATGGATAGCCAATCATACATCTTCCATTTAGTGCTATGAACACAGTCCCATTTCTACCCCGTTTTCTCTTAATTCAAGGAATGGCATTTCTTAACCTATTGTAACCTAGAAACATTTGCAATCTGTTTGTCAGCCCTGTACTCTTCCACTGAAGCAAATCTCTTCCAACTGTACCTATTGCATAAATTTGATATTTTTTTTTCAAATACAACAAAATGAACCAAAAGCTTGGTTTGCATCAATTAGTATGAATAAATTTGGCAAGATGCAGCAAAAATGTTCTAAATGTTCTATTTCTTGCCTATGGAGGGCCAAGCTACTTGTGTTTTTTTTAAAAGTAATGTGATTTATCAAAATATTTCATGGTTACTTGCCTGTGAAAGCCTGATACTACTAAGGACATGAGTAATAGGTTAACAGTTGAATGCAATCACATTTGGAATTGTGAATAATCTACCTAGTACCATTTTAAGTTTTTCAACTATTCTGTAAATTCCACTTTACTATTTATTGGCCTTCTCACTCTGTTTGCTTCCCATTACCTTTAGAAATGTTAGTGTCAAAATAATTTCAGTGGAGACTTAAAAGCACAGAACAAAAATCATTTGCCTGTTCTGCCTGCACTTGATTTATGAAAGGTCTATCCAGTTAGTTCCACTCTTCTTTACATGCCAATACAAATGTTTTCCTTTCAAAATATTTGATTCTTTTTGGTCTTTAGGGGTAGTGCATTAATACTCCAATTTACTTCACTTACTATTTTTGTTGTGGATGTGTTTCATTCATTTGCATCTCAATATTTTTATCAGTAACTTGGCTCTTTCAGTAGTATCACCAAGTGCAGAAATTTAGATGTAGGGGTGGACACCAGCTCTGGAGAAAAAAATCATGAAGCTCTGGATAATTATTTTTAATATTTACATATTTTGAAGTCCACTTGTACAAAAGGCTTTGAGGTCAAAGATATCCTTGAATTTTATTCAAAATGCTATTTTTAATAATTGTTAAATTGCAGTTTTAAATGGTACATGTCTTGTTCAATTGGTGATTTAAAAACATCAAAGCTTTTAATTGTAAAACAACTTTGTATTTGAAATCTACAATTAACAAAATAAGAAACAAGTAGTAGTCCATTCAACCCCTCACACTTCCTCTGCTTTCAGTAAGATTATGACTAGTCTATCTCAGTGCCACTCTCCTCCATATCATTGAGTTGATCTGTTTTGAATATACACAAATTCTAATGATTTGCCACCCTCTGGATGAAGAAATTTGTGATGTGTCCTGAATAGCCAACACCTTGTATATTGAGACAATGACTTCTGGTTTTAGACACCCCAGGCAGGGAAAGAATCTATCCTGTCTATAAGAATTTTGAATGTTTCAATGAGATTGTCCAAATTCTTAACTCAAGAGTATTGATTGAGTTTGCTTAATTTTTCCTCGTAGGAAACCCCTTCCATGGAATCAATCTTCCTAATTGCTTGCGGTACCTACTCATTGTCTTTGAGACATGTACAAAGACACCAAGGTTTCTTGGAACACTGACACCTTTCAATCTTTTTTTTTAAAGCAATTCCATCTTAACCAAAGTGAATGGGTGGAAAAAAGGTCATTTTCAATTCCAGGACATCTGAAATGGCCTCCTTTTTCAGGAAATGTTGCTTACCTTCCACTGTGGTTTCAAAGCCCTCTCTTGCACTTCCTCCATTTCTTGGACTTTTACTCTCACCCCACTTCCCTCCAAACAGAACAGATGGAATTCCCTGGTCCTCACTTTTCACCCTATTGGTCTCCTCCATATCCAGCACATTTTTCTTTTGTCATTTTCTACCAGGTGCAACAAAATCCCACCAGTAGCCCTGTCTTTCCTCCCCACCCACCCCTCTCTGACCCCTGGCATGTTACCCTGCAACTGCAGAAGGTGCTGTGTTTGTTCTTGCACCTCCTCCCTCGCACCATCCAGGGACCTAAACATCCCTTCCAATGAGGCAAAGATTCACATGCACTTCCTCCAACCTCATCTGCTGCACTTGGTGCTCCCAACATGGCCACCTCTACATTGTCAAGACCAAGTGTAGACTAGGTGACCAAATTGCAGAGCACCTGGACTCATGTCAGCAATGGCCATCCCCAGCTCCTGGTTGCACAGCATTTCAGCTCCCTATTCCCACACCAAACTGTCTGTCTTCACCACTGCCAGGGTGAGGTCTGATGCAAACTAGAGGAACAATGCCTCATTCTGCATGGGAAGCCTAACCCAAAGGTATGACCATTGAATTTTCCAATTTCAGGTAACCCTTTCCTTATGTTGTTTTTTTTCTTTTTTTGCCTGCCACCCCTTCTGTCTCCTTCCAATCCACCTCTCGTCCTCTGATTTTTGTCCTTTTTTTTCCATTTAGCCCCTGTGCCCTTTAATAGCCTAATTCTAGCATTTTCCCTGCTACTAATGTCAGGCTAACAGGTTTGTACTTGCTTGTTTTTCTTCCCTCCTTGTATACTGGATTTATATTTGCTACCTTCCAATCTGTAATAGCTATTCTAGCATTGTATGAATTTTGGAAGGTAACAAGTGCAACAACAGTCTCTATAGCCAACTCTATTTTTCTCAAAGCCTTGGGATTTATCACCTTTCAAGGACTGATTTTAATTTCTCCAACTCTTTCCTAATGCTAACTACTTTCATCACCACCTTCACTCTAGTTTGTTGTTCCCCACTATTTCTGGGAGGGTTTCTGTTTTGACTTCCATGAATGGTATTTCTCTACCATTTCCTTATTACTCCTTCCAATAAACTTATCCCATCTTGGTCTGTAAGTGACCTACAATAACTTTTATTACTAATCTTTTCCTTTTTTCATAGTATAAAACTTCTTTGGTCTTTTTGTTTGTTAGATTCTACTTTCCCCTCATCAATCCCTTGGTCCTTGGCTAGATTGAAATTTTTCCAGTTATGTTTGCTGCTCCTTTTGACAACATTATAAGCCTTTTTCTTTCAATCTGATACCATCTACCTTTTGGCTCTAACTGGACTGCTTTTTGAGGATTTGAGGACGTATGTAGACACGAGAGACTGCAGACACTGGAAATCTGGAGCAACACAAATGCTGGAGGAACTCAGCAAGTCAGGCAGCATCTATGGAGGGAAATGAACAGTTGATGTTTCGGGCTGAGACCCTCCATCAGGACTGGAAAGAGGGCAGAAGCCAGATTAAAAGGGTGGGGATAGGGGGAGGAGCATGAGATGGCAGGTGATAGGTGAATCCAGGTGACAGAGGGAAGGTAGATGGGGGGGTGTGGGTGGTGGGGGGAGGATTGGGAATGATGTGAAAAGCTGGGTGGTGATAGGTGGAAGAGGCAAAGGGCTGAACAAGATGGAATCTGATGGAAGAAGACCGTATCCCATGGAATAAAGGGAAGGAAGGTGTGGTGAAGGGCCATTTGTGAGGGTGGGGGAGGGAGATGAGAAGGATATATGTATACTTGTCAATTGTGATATGCTTTTTAATAGTTTCACAATCTACCATAACCAACTCTTGCCTCATACCATCATAAGTAGCTTTGTTTAGATCTTAAGACCCTTTTTTTTGGATTGAAATGATACTTCAGTCTTTAAATAAAAGTCATTATATTTATGATGACTCTTCCCTAACAGCTCTTTAGCTACCAGATTATTTACCCTTTCTAGATTACCAGTTCCTTCCTTGGTTCCCCAACATGCATACTGATCTGGAAAACCATCTCTTATGTACTCCATGACTTTTTCCCTCCATGCTTACTGGTATTTTATTTGCCAGTCAATATGCAGCTTAAAATCCCCCACAATTATTGTATTACCTTGTTATGTGCCTCCTAATTTTCTGCTTGATGCCCTGCCCTGTAGTATCATACTGTTTGGAGACTTGTAGACAATTCCCAGTAGTATCATATGTCTTTTGCTATTAGTGCACAAATTAATTCTTCTACTTTATTTTTTTCACTGTGATCCTTCCTCACTATTGTCTTTATCTTATCCTTTATTATCAGGGCTAACCCTTCTCCTTTATGATTATGTGCATCTAAAATTCAGTATCCTGAAATATTTAATTACTAACCATGGTCACTTTGCAACCACATCTCTGTGATGATGTTCACAAGAACCTATTTATGCTTTGTGCCATTCATTCATCTGTCCTGTAATGCTGTGTGCTTTCAAATGAAGAGCCTTAAATGTTATAAGGTAAGAATTGTATAGTTTGGTCTATACTTGAATGAAAAAATAAGGTGAGAATCTTTTTCACTTAACTGTGATTTTTTTTTTGAAATTAACCTCAATGGCTTATGTAGACTCAGTAGAGAGAAGATTGCTTGTTTTTTTTAAGGGAATAGAGAAGGGAAAATGAATTGGGTAAACATCTGTCTACATGATGTTGACTAGTTAAGCAGGGTTCAGTGATTTTTTTTTTATGGACTGTTCCCCCTTTCTTTTCTCTTTGTTGCCCTGTCAGACACATGGCTCTGTTCTTGGAATATTTTTGTTATAGATCCTTCCTCCTTAAACAAACAATGTAAAGCTGAGCATCTTCCCTTCTCCACCACTCTTTGCCCCCACCCCTTTACCTTCCTATCATTAAATGCTAAGAACATGTTTGCTTCCACACTTGCATTCATATTTCTTATATTGACAATCATTTGTAATAACTAGAATCCTCTGAGCATTGCCCTGTTTTGGGTGGGGAACTGAGAGCTCAGTTTAAAAAGTGCAGGAAAGGGAAGTGAGTTAATTGAATAAACAAGGATGGCAGGGCACCTCTGAAATGCACCTAGGAAAGATCAAGATCACAAGACAAGGGAGCAGAAGTAGGCCATTCGGCCCATCGAGTCTGCTCCAAAGAAATGAGAAATTGGGGGGGTGGGGGGGGGGGCAAAAAAAACCTAACCCCAATTTCCAGCCTTATCCCCATATCCCTTGATACCCCAACTATTTAGATATCTATCTATCTCTTCCTTAAACGCCTCCAATGATCTGGCCTCCACTGCTGTACGTGGTAAGGAATTCCACAAATTCACCACCCTCTGGCTAAAGAAATTTCTTCTGTTTTGAATCTGTACCCTCTAATTCTAAGATTGTGCCCTCTGGTCCTGGACTCACCCACCAAGGGAAACAGCTTGACCACATCTACTCCGTCCAGTCCTTTCATCATTTTAAATGTCTCCATGAGGTCCCCTCTCATTCTTCTGTACTCCAGTCAGTACAGTCCAAGAGCCAACAAATGCTCATCTTACGTAAGCCCTTTCATTCTGGGAATCATCCTCGTAAATCTCCTCTGAACCCTCTCCAACATCAGCACATCTTTCCTAAGATATGGGGCCCAAAACTGTGCACAGTATTCCAAATGAGGCCTCACTAGTGCCCCGTAGAGCCTCATCAACACTTCCTTACTTTTATACACTATACCTCTCGAAATGAATGCCAACATAGCATTTGCTTTCTTTACCACCGATCCGACCTGGTGGTTAACCTTTAAGGTATCCCACACGAGTACCCCCAAGTCCCTTTGTACTTCTGTACTTTGAATTTTCTCTCCTTCTAGATAATAATCTGCCCTTTTATTTCTGTTTCCAAAGTATACAACTGCACATTTCTCAACATTGAATCTCATCTGCCATTTCCTTGCCCATTCTCCGAAACTATCGAGGTCTCTCTGCAACCTTCCTGTCTCCTCAATGCTCTCTACTCCTCCACCTATCTTGATGTCATCCACAAACTTAGCCACAAAACCATTTACTCCATTGTCCAAATCGTTAATGTACAAGGTAAAAAGAAGCGGCCCCAACACCGACCCCTGCGGAACACCACTAGTAACCAGTAGCCAACCAGAACAAGATCCTTTTATTCCCACCCTTTGCTTCCTGCCAACCAGTCAATGCTCCACCCATTCTGTTATCCTACCTGTAATTCCATGACCTCTCATCTTATTAATCAGTCTCTTGTGCGGCACCTTGTCGAAGGCCTTTTGAAAGTCTAAATACACAACATCTACCGCCTCTCCCTTATCCACCCTACCTGTGATTTCTTCCAAAAAAAAACTCCAATAGGTTGGTCAGGCAGGATCTTCCCTTCACAAAACCATGTTGGCTAGGACCTATCTTGCCTTGCACCTCTAGGTATTCCATAACCCCATCCTTGAGGATCGATTCCAATAACTTTCCCACCACTGACGTCAGACTAATAGGTCTGTAATTTCCTTTATGCTGCCTCCCACCTTTCTTATACAGCGGAACTACACTTGCGACCCTCCAGTCCTCCGGAACCATGCTGGAGTCTATCGATTCCTGGAAAATTATCACCAATGCCTCTGCTATCTCTAAAGCCACCTCCTTCAGAACCCAGGGATGCACCTCATCCGGTCCGGGAGACTTATCAGTCTTTAGCCCACTTAGTTTTCCTAGACCTTTCTCTCTAGTAATCTTAACTGAACTCGGTTCCATTCTGTGAGACCCCTAACTAACTGGTATATTGCTGATGTCCTCCACAGTGAAGACCGATGCAAAATACTCATTTAGTTCTTCTGCCATCTCGTTATCATCCATTATAATCGCTCCCACACCATTATCGATTGGTCCTATATCAACCCATGTCTGTCTTTTACTCCCTATATTTTTAAAAAAAAATCCAGAGGTGCATAAATGTCAGCTGGACCAGCTTGCTCTGTTTCATAGCTTGAGTAGTCACTCCAGGCTGACTGTTTTGTGGATAACACTTCTCAGAAGTTAGTCACTTTGCAGCTCAGATTGCAGGCACAGGACTGGGTGAGTGCCAGGTGCACACAAGTACAGGGAATGGATCTGTACATTTTGCTTTGCTGACCAGTCTTTGGTTCTGAATACTGATGGAGGAGAGGATACATGATGAAATAAAATCAAAACCATTGCACCATGGGTGCCTCAGCTGTACAGGTGAAGAAAAGCCAAGAGCACCAGGAATGGGATATTCAATAGTTCTTGTATTTTTTAACATATAATGAGGCCATTTGGCACACTGAGTCCATGTTGTTTCTTGGCACAATTCCATTAGTCCCACTAAATCCCTGTCCATGTACACTAGGGATAATTTACAGTTACCATTTAACATACAAACTTGTGTCTTCAGGATGTGGGAGTAAACCAGAGCATCCAGGGGAAACTTTGGGGGAGGGGGGGGGTGCACAGCGATAATGTGGGGAAACTCCATATACAGCACCTGAGGGCAGCATCAAATCTCGTCACCAGAGCTTGAGTCAGCATCACTCCCTGCTGCATCACAAGCTGATCTGTGGTTGACACAACAGGTAGTGTTCTTGCCTTATACCTCCAGCAACCCTAATTAATCTGACCCTGGGTACTACCTGTGTGGAGATTGCATATTCTCCCTGTGTCCATGTCTTGGGTGGGTCAGTTTCCTTCATATCTCCAAGGCATGCTGGTTAATTGGTATAGTTGGGGGAGTAGACTGGTATTTCTGTGGCATAGACGTGGTAATTTAACTCTCTGGAATCAGGGTCAAGTTTATCACTGCAAAGCATCTGGAGAGAGGATGAATGGCCTGAGGTTGTGGTAAACATCAACACAACCACAAAAGAAGTAAAAGAGATCTGCTGGCAGATTTTAAAGAATTAGGAAAGAACTGAGAAGCAGCACCTGAAAGGTAGTAATCTAACTCTTGCTGCTTCAATGTTACCTTTTCACTTTTCTACACTTAGACCCTATTTAATACTTCCCACAGTTGGTTACCTTTTACATGGGCTAGATCTTTCATTTAAAAGTGAGCTGTTCTGCTTTTCCTTTAGTAATGAATGGACCAAGTGAAGGCAGAAATGCTGGACTTCTGTTCAGCTGATGGGTGCTCTGCTGTTGGAACCCAGCAGGTGAATGTATATTTCAGATTTTTCAGCACTTAAACTAGGAAATCTGATGAGCTGCAACTCTATTAAGCCCATTCATTTGACATTCACAAACTATCTTTGGTTTGGCAGCTGGCAAGATGGTGGACATGGCTTCAGTGGCTGACACTGATTCTTAGTGTGGCAATCGGCAAGTGATTGAACTTTGTCTTGCCAGTCAACAGGGTGTGGGTAATAGTTAGAACTTTTAAAGATAAATGTACCTGAACTTTGTCTTGGATGCTAACTAATAAAGATAAGTCCTCTCATTACAAAGCTTTAAATTTGATTTTACATTTTTGACCAAATCAACTTCTGTCTTCACAGTTGACCATTATTTTTATTATCTGCATATCTTGATTTTGTCCCTAAAGTCTGGATGAGTAGGTGCATCTGTGTAAACATTCATAAAATTATTATTCTATGACATTACATGTGGAATTAAAATCAAATTTGGGAGAAGTTTAAGTGGAATAATTAATGGATACAGGTGTGTTGCTCCCTAATACTCAAAATCAAACATTCTATACACATTAAATGTACTTAAATTTACATTGGTATTAGTTAAATAGAATTTGAGAAGCTGATGTTGGTAGTGTAGACTGATGAAGGGAGATGTGAAACTTGGGCACTGCAATATTGCAGCTGATGGATAGTAATTAGTCTGTATGCATGTTAAGATTCTATTATAAATTTGCTAAAGGAATTATTCATGCCTGTGACATTATGCAAGAGCATGATGAAGAGACAAAGGAGAATAGTGGAGTTGGAGGGTAAAGAGAAGCAAGTAATTCAGATGGAATTTAAGCTGTTGAAATCCACATAGAACATTACAGTACAGGCCAGCCCACAATGTTGTGCTGACATTTTATCCTGCTCTAATATCTATCTAACCCTTCCCTCCCACAGCCCTTCATTTCTCTATCATTCATGTGGCTACCTAAGAGTTTCAAATGTCCCTAATGTATCTGCCCCCACAACCTCTGCTGGCAGGGCTTTCCATGCACCCTCCACTGTTTTTTTTTAAAAAAAACTTACCTCTAATGTCCTCCTTGTATCCTCCTCCAATCACGTAAAATTATGTCCCCTCATGTTAGCCATTTTCACCCTGGGGGGAAAAGCCTGACTGTCCAATCTATGCCTCTTATGTACACCTCTATCAAGTCACCTCATCATCCTCCTCTCCAAAGAGAAAAGCCCTAGTTCACTCAACCTTTCTTCATAAGACATACTCTCCAATCCAGGCAGCATCCTCTGCACCCTCTCTAAAGCTCCAGGTGTGGTCTAACCAGAGTTCTATAGAGCTGCAACATTACCTTGCAGCTCTTGAACTCGATCCCCTGACTAATGAAGGCCAACACACCATATGTCATCTTAACAACTCTATTGACCTGTGTGGCATCCTTGAGGGATCTATGGATGTGGACCCCAAGATCCCTCTGTTCCTCCACACTAAAGAAAATTCTCTAACTTGCCAGATGCAACATCACAGGAAATTGAATATAGTTTAACAATGGTCCTAACAATGAGCCTAGGAATATCAGTGTAGAAACCAAACATAACAGGATAGATTCCATATACATCAATAAGATAAAGAATTGATCTTTGGTGATAGTGGATATTAGTCAAATTACTAGAATGTGAAACAAAAACAGATACTGGAGGAACTCAGCCAGTCAAGCAGTGTCTGTGGAAAGAAACCAGTCAATATTTTGGATCAGTGACCATTTGTCACAACTTCCTCAAACAGAATATGCCATTCTTCTGTACACTTGTATGGGATTTTATTTTTGTTGACCTGATTAGACCTCAGTTGAATATAAAGTTCCAAAGCAAAATACAACATTTTTCTCACTTCTATTTGATAGAAATATCCATAAAGCACTATATACATTACTGTGGTTTTATTCTATATCATTAGCAAAAAGTGGAGCAAAATTCCACAAAGGTTAGAAATTTGACAGATGCCATGATCCTGAAGTTTGGCATCCTATAGCATACATGGATCAAACCCTTTCATGCTTCTGTAAATCCAATAGAGACACTTATGTGGTGTTTTTTTGTCAGATGTATCTTTGTCTTTAAAGTGTACATTCAAATTCTGTTTTTACATCCATGGGAATCTTATTCTGCAATGATTAGGAATGAACCTTTCTAAGATAATTCAAGTGACTATTACTGAATGTGCAGTACCTTGTGTATGTCCCACAGTTGAGTAACAGAAATTGAGAACTGAAAATTAGGAACTGAAATGTGAAATGGTCTGCAAATGGTTTAAAAAGGAGAATTGCACTGAACTTGCAGCAACAGGTCATTTTTGCCCAGCATTACATGCTCTGAACTTCCACACATTTACTACTAATCATAACGGTATATTCTATTAATTTCTCCCTTGGACATTGAATTTCACCTTGACTGTACCATATTAAATTCTGAATAAAGTAGCTTATCCTGAATTTATTGGATTTGTAAGCAATTCTTTCTTGTGCACCTAGTTTTGGATGCACTCAAGCAGGAACATCGGTATACTCTTGATCTTCATAATTCTTGAGAACCCTTATCTTGTTTAATGTTTTAGGATGGTTCTAATTTTTGTTCAATTAAGTCTGAACTATGTATCATACCCTACATTCTTGACCCAAAGTTCCATGTAAATACAAATTATATAGGTTTAACACTGAGTTCTAATGTTTTTAGGGTTTTTTTGACTTGCATTCCTATAATTGTTTCTATAACCTTACCTTTTTTTTTAGCCCTCTGGTTTAATATTAGCAAGGAATACTTTATATATTCATTGTATTGGCTGAGAAGGTAAGATTCCCCAGCCTATTTTCACATGCCAAACTATTTCTCATTGCAGTTTACGTTGTAGAAGAACGCAGAAGGAATGATACTGGGGATACATGTTTGACAGCATGTTGGACTGCCCTCTGCTGTTGTTGCCTTTGGGATATGTTGACCTAAAATTTCTCTGCTACATTGAAAGCCTCACTTCAAGATCCTCTCTCTTCCTGGACCTTCAAATCAAAGCTCGAATACTAACTTTGTTTTTCCCAAAAGGTGCCTGTTCAAAATTTCTTTTTGGTCAAGTAGTGACATTTAGCTTAATTAAATAACTGGATGGCAAGTTATTGGTGTGGTCCAATGTCTTTTGAGGGCCTTCCCAAATAAAGAGCAACTTAATTTATGCAGACATTTTTAAATGAGCTATAAATTGCAATGGATTCCATTTGATACACAATAGTTGCAATCGATTTTTGTTATGTAAAATTAGCACACATTTCCTGTGAAACTTTACTAGATGAGGAATAACATTGTACTGTTTTACTATACATCACTGGAACTCTATTCCACATTAAAGACAGCTGTTCAATCACAACTTTTTGAATAAAGTGAATTTATGCTTTAATACAATGTTGTCTTTTGCATGTTGAGCAAATAACTGTCAAAGGTTGCCAAACCTGCATATTTCATGAGACAAAACCAATGCAAGACTTTGGGGAAGAATTTCATCTTTGAATTTGCTAAATACAATTCCTCCCCTGGTTATGAATGACCAACTTATGTACAGTCTGTACATATAAACAAGTATTTGGGAGACTGGCAGGATAAATTTGCCAGCTGCTGTATGGCTGCAGGTGTCTTCTACCATGTGGGAACTCTATCTGCAGCAATATCATTGCATCTTGCAGAGAAAATTGAATGGTTGAGTTAAACATCCTGGTTTAACTATATGTTGCCCTTGGTTGGCCACATTTCCCACTTTTGAATTGTTCAGATTACAAACCATTCTCAGTAATGGAACCCTGCCATAATCTGGGGAGGGCCTATACATGGAAGACCAACCATCACCACTCGCCCCTGGCTTTGTCTTCTAAAAATGTCTGTACATTTTCCCCCCTCAATGTATATCCTGTAATGTAGAAGCTGCAATTAATTGCATCTTTGGAATATACCAAGTTGAGCAGAGAGAGACTAATCTACTCTGTACTGAGATACTGACAGTTCTTTAGGCTCTAAATAAAGTAGCTAGGTTTATTTGCACAAAGACTGTTTAAACTCCCAGGGTTTCCAATTCTGTGATCGTATCTCCCGAGGTGCATCTGGTGTTTTATCCAGTGACATTTTCCAGTGGGGAGTAAGGAAATGCCAAATAATTTATTAATAAGAAACCAATTAAGATGAGAGCAGGAATCTAAAACTCACCTTCCAAAACTAAAATTCCATACCAAGGCCGTTCTGTACTCCCCTGGGCAATGAGCCTCTTTATCAGCACTGAAATCTTTCATTAGAGGTTAAATTATTACTTGTCCTTTGCAGGACACAAGATTAAAGAAGAACTTGCAGAGCAGAATTGTCACTTCTACTCCTGGGGCATCAATGGGGCCTGGTAGATTCATCTTCCATTTCAGAGGGCTCAAATATTCTACCAGACTTTTAAACACTGAAATCACTTGGCTGATCAGTCAACATCTCTTGAGCAAGGTGCCTTTGACCTTTCCAAAGCTACTCCCTGTGCTGCTGAATGCTTCAGCAATGTGTTTTTTATTACAATATTTGATAAATAACAAACCACAAAAGAAAAGGTGAAGTTTTTCAGCATTGTTGATTAATGTTCTCTTTTCACCACATCCATTTAAACAGCAATTTATTTTGGCACATTGAAGCATTCCTAAAATGTCAATTATATTTTAAACAATACAATTAAGTTTTTCATAGTTAAAATATTTTTTTTCATTTCTACTGCCATCTAAGAATCACACTTTTGAAATGTTTTTTTTCTAAGAAATTGGCTCTAATCTCCCAAGTCCCAACTCTGGGAGAGTGAGTTCAGTTTTTTAAACCAGAATGACTTCTAAGCTGTGCTCTATGAGCACTTACTCCCACAGCAAAAATTAGCGAGTAGTGTTCAATTACATGTAGCCTTTGGCTTGGTGATTGCATCCAAATGATGTGGCATAAACAAGGTTCCTATATCTGTAAAAGGTGCTGGTTATTAATACTTGGTCTATGCTATGATAAAGAACTTACCTCTTGCTCAAATTCAGCACCAGATCTTTCTTCCCACAAATCAAAGACAAGGCAGTTTTGACATAGAACAAAGAACAGGACAGTACTGCACAGCACAGGAACCGGTCCTTTGCCCCACCATGTCTACACCAACACGTTGCAGAATATTCTAATAATTCCATGTAATCAAAGCTTGAAGGCTGGAAGTTAGATTTTTCTGAAGGGGACTGGAAACCTGCTTATTAATTGTTTTGCTCTACTTTGGCTTTTGGTCTTGCCATTTTTTTTCTAGAGAGGGTTACTTGTTCAGTTTCCAGGTAATTAGGTTAGATTAATAGGTTGCCAAATGGACATATGGCTCACTCTATGCTAGCTGAATTACACATTTTAATGGATCCAGAAGTGAAAGACACACTGTAAAATAAAACCACCATTGTTCCTTATTATTGACATACTTGCAGACATCTTCACAATTAAAATGAAATACTTGAAAATCTCAGAGGCCAAATTTGGTGAAATATTACCAAGATCGAACTGAACACCACATATAGCAAGCACTCTTGCACTTTTCTTGCTTGCCTCAGGGGGATGATTCTCAAACAACCACAACTTTCAACCCTAGTATGGCATTTTGAAATCTATTCTCAAAAGTAAATCTTGAAGTGATACAAATACTTAATTGTCAATAGTACTGTTGTTCTGAACAGTGGAAAGTCAACACAAATAGTATTTATTCATGTTTCAAAGTCCAACTTTCACTTAGTCACACAAAGGTATAATGTCAGCCTCAGAACAATGGTAACTCTTTCCTGTCTGTTCAATTTCCATTCCAGAATTTAAATGATTTACCTGAGCTGACTGTACAGTAAGATAGTTTATACCTCAACAACAGTGGAATCATTTGACTTTATTCCATTGTTCTTTGTGTTATCACTGAAGCACAAGAAGTCATAATTGGACAATTATGGTTTATGTTTCCGAGCAGTCTATAAATAGCGCCATGCTACTAGTGGAAATGAATGATTGAAACAGTTAATTGGGAGGGAGTTGAAAAGTTGCTTTAAAAATTAACACTTTCCAAATTAAGTCCAAAATCATGATTGGTTCTAAAATATGGGTTCAAGGCATGGGAACACATTAAAAAAAGATAAAAGGGATGTGAAGAAAAGCTTCTTTAACTCAGGTGTTAAGGTCTTGAATTCATTTACTTCAAGGACAGTGGGGGGAAAAAATGTCAGTGCCTTCAGAACTGAATGGGAAAGGAACAAAAGGGTAACTTGCAGGGCTCTGGGTAAAGAGTGGGAGAACGGGGCTGGAATTTGCTGTACATAGTGCAAGTATAGACAATGGGCCAAATAGCCACCACCTGTGCTATAATAATTCCATCATCCGTTTGATTGATTTATAATGGGGATTATTTGGAAAATATATATCAAATAAAATTGCATCTTTATCAACAAAACAAAATGCTGGAATGTATTGGGAAGAAAACCTGAATTGGGAGAAAGGGCAAGGTCATCAAGCCCAGTACAGACCTGCCTCTAGGAATCAGTGTTTGATCCTGACCTCAGATGCTCTTTGCATGGAATTTGTGAGGTCTCCTCATGACTAAAATTTTGGAGAAAACCCACACGAAGATGTGCTGACAGCTTAATTCACTTTTGCAAATAACCCCTTAATGTAATTGGCAAAATAATTAATTGAGAGCTGATTGGCATGCAAGTGAGTGTACATTACAGGGGTACAGGGAAATTAGAGGGGGAATGTCCTCCTGTACTGTAAGAACAGGTAACAACCATTTGAAAACAAAAAAGTGACTTAAATGAGCTAGGGAACATGTAAAGGCTTTGATCTAGCAGTCATAAAATAAACACTATAAAGTAAAAACTCTGGTTCAGTATGCTAATATGCTGAATTTAGATCAAATTTACTTTGGCAATGATTTAAATATTCGTGCTGACATGCTAAAGCTGAGGTGGAAAGATTTCTTAAATTTAATATGTAAAAACCCACAATTTGATGTTTGATGAGTACATGTTTTTTTTCCTCAGACTTTCCAAGTTAACTTCAGTATCATTACAGCCACACAGAATCTATTTAAAGAACAGTGAATGTAGATGCTTAAAATTTGAAACAATAGTAGTTTCAGTAAAGTTGCTGTGTAAGAGTGTTTTGCACTGACAGAACTGGCTGTTGGTAAGGGCCACAAAACTTGAGCACCCTCTAATCAAAATTGAAGCTAAATGAAGTACTGTTTAACTTCTCACCCAGCCCCAAACAGTATCAATCTTTATCAATATACTGCAAATTGTTTCTCAACTAGATAAGCATTTTAGCTTTATTAGTTGATAAGAATGTTAGGCAAAAACCATTCAATGACAGCGCTATATAGACAAGGAAGAAATGGCCATTTGATTCTACTGGGGAAAATGCCAAACAAGGAAATTGATTCTTGTGTACTTTTTGACCAACCATTCCAAAATGTGTGGCAGAATTAAGAGTACATTTATAAGATGTACAGCAAGTAGAGACACTTTCTCCTGTGTTATGTTACAGTTTTCTCATCTAATAATACCAAACCTCCCCTTGTCCATCACTAATCCCTGGTTCTCACCAGCCTACTCTTAAATCTATCACCTTTATTTTTTCCCAAGTTCCTTTCATGTCTGCGCCAAATTCATCTATGAATCCACATCCTTTTCCATTGTCCCCATTTTCTTCAACAGCCCCTCTAGATAATGAATGACTTGCTTCTGTTTTGGTTTTGTGCGTTCTGAGATGACTGATGAAGCCAATGTGAGAACTCCAAACTCTTCCACAGATGGGGCAGGTGGGTGAGTAGTTTGTAAGGTGGCGCACTCCTTCTGCCATTCTCCCATGGCTTCTGTATGCTGATGCATGGATTGAGGTTCTCAATACCATCCCAAATGCATTTTCTCCACTTTGAGCAATCACGGGTCAGGGTCTCAACAGTCAGTGCGGATGTTGCATTTTTCAAGGCAGCTTTGAACACATCTTAAATTCTTTTCCTCTATTTGCCTGGTAATCTCTTCCCAAGACAAAGATAAGAATAGCAGGTGTTTGGGAGTTCTTTAGGCAAGCAGGCAATGTCATCTGCCCACCTGTGCCACCCAGATGTAACTATGGACAAGGACACCTATGTTAGTTTGCTTGTACTTCCAGACAATTTGGAGATTCCTGTAGATTCAGTGTATCTTTCCAATGCCTTGAGCTGTAGATTGTGCAAACCTCAGAAGTAAACATCTCTCTCACCACAATGCTGCATCTCCAATAAATTTCCCTTTTGGTGCAGACAGTCTTCAAAACAAATGGAAAACTGTTCAACCTAAGTGACAGCATTCCACAACCAATGAAACTCAAACCTCTGTAGTCAAATTGTCATATCCAGATGACAAATAAGTGGAACTCAACAAAATACTGCTGATGCTGGAAATCTAAAATAAAAACAGAAAATGCAGGAATCACTCAGCAGGTAAGGTCTGATGAAGGTTCCTTGACCTGAAACATGAACTATTTCTCTTCCCACAAATGCGGTCTGGCCTGCTGAGTATTTCCAGCATTGTCTACATAAAATATAAAAATAGAAAATGTTTGCATTTGCATGCACAGAGGCTAAGCTCCAAGACATTGACGACTTGTGCACTGAAACAAACAAAAATAATGGGTCTTACAAAATAAAGGTCCTCGACCAAGTTGCCCCCCCACTTTACAACATTGCCCTCTGGTAATAAAGGTTCACAGCAAGACCCTGGAAAACACAGACCGCTTCCCATATCTCAGGAGCCACCTCTCAGCAAAGATAGTCATCGATAAAGAAATTCACCATTCCTTGAATGTGCCAGCACGGCCTTTAATTGATTGAGGAAATGGGTATTTAAAGATAAAGACTCGCACCAAACTTATGGTCTACTGGGGGAACACTCCCTATTTCTACTAAACTGTTGAACACAATGATTAATGAAATTACAAGTCATTCCCTCTGATCTGGTTCCATTTCCCCCCATATCACTTCCTTCTCAAAATAGCTTTGCTTTATGTTCTGTCATTCCAAACTACCTGCACCTCCAGAATCTCTCATCCTTTCTTCTCCAATGTACTTGAACTAGTTACCTCTCAACTGCACACCCATCTTTTCCAATATTCCACATTTGAATCTCTCTGATCAGATTTCTGACCTACTGCTTTACTGGTGTCTCTAAGTAAAGCCACAAATTACACGTTAATTATGATCTATTTTTCTTCCTTAAGCACCTCAATTTCTCTGCAATTTCTGATGTAGTTCACCACACACCTAATTCTGAGTCGGAGTGCCCTCACACTGCAATATTCTTATCTATCACGATGTTTCTGTTCTAATAGTGTCTTCCCTCTGCCATGCATTGTCCCAACAGGAATCCTGACAAGGCTTTTTCTCATTAAATGTGCTTTGTCTTGGCAACATGATTCACAGATCTGTGGACTGCTTTCACAAATATACTGACAGCACCTAGTTCTACCTCTCACTAAATCTACAAGAAAATTGTATCATCACAATGCTGTCTTACTTCTGGTCTTGGATGAGTTCCTATTTACTGCAGCTAACTACACATTGATGCCATCTTCTTTGGACTCCTATTACTAATCTCATCCCCAGATATCTCAGACTAAACCAGACTGTTCAAGACCTCAGCGAAATGACTTTAAACATGCAAAGAATTGCTATCTTGTGTCCTCTCCATCACAATGAAAGCCAAGTTCAACTTTTGGAACAGCACTGCTCAAACTTTGTCAGTGTTTTTGCCACATTCTACTGCATCAGTGCCAATGCAATCAATATCTATGCTCAACTTCTAATGCTTTCTTGACCACCTTACCATCCTCCATAAACCATTTCATCCAAAACTCTACAGTTCCTATGCTACTCAAAATCGCACTGAACTATATCATTGTTGACCTAGATTGTTTCCTAGCTGCCCGAAGCCCACTAATTTAAAACTCTTGTGGCTAAATCCTGCCAGATTTCACCTCTCCCTGTCCTGGTAGTCCTCTACAATTATTCTTCCACCCACTTCTAACTTCACCCCATCCCTATATCCTTCCAGTCTGACGTCTTACCTCCATGTTCATTTATTCCATCTTGGCCAACTATGCTTTCAGCCACCCAATCCCTATTCTGGAAATTCCCTCAAAACTCAAACTTCATTCCCTCCTTAAAACTCACCTGTTTGATCAAACTCACTGATATCTTTTTCTTTAGGTAGATTTCCTTTGTCTCTGAAGCACTTCATGGCTTTTTGTCTGTGTTAAAAGCTAGTAGTAAATGCAAATATCATCATGAATCATGAAAATGAGATTAAAACGTTAATTAAAATAGCTGAAATAATACAAATATATTTGTATTTTTGAATTATTCTAGCAACAGACTATTCTAGAAGTATTGTAAATCTTAATTATTACTGCTCTGTTTCACCACATGAGGGCACAATGTATAAATCTTGAGCAATATTACTGCAAACCTCTACTGAAAAATATCTGTTGCCTTGATCCCAATGCAATGAATATTTTAGTCCATTTACTGAAAGCTAAAACAATATAAATATGATTGTTTTATAGATTTATATACTTTATACATTAACTAAAACTCAAATTATTCACAGGTGTGATTTTGGTTTATTCACAAATGAATACTATCTTATCATTTATATTGCAATACACAGCAATTGATTTACTGATTATTCTGTACAAGTTCAGATTGCACTTTCAGAGCTCCAAGATGTCCAAAAGCATTTCATGGCCAATGGATTATGGTCACAGGATGTGACGCAGCAAAATAAGGCTCCTAATTTGATTACCCTAAGGTTGCACATACACTAATGATGCAAGAGACTGAGACCAGAAAGTTTACAAGTAATGCAATATTGTTGTTAGAAATTTAAATACAAAAAACAATCAAGTTTCTTGGCATTCATATCACCAGCAACCAGCTTCAAGTTCCTTGGCAACCACATCACCAGCAACCTTGCCTAGCCCCTTCACACCAATGTGGTGATCAAGAAAGCACGACAGTGTATTCACTTTCTTAAGTGTTTGAGAAGATTCTGCATGTCCATGACGATTCTCTCAAACTTCTACAGATGTGCTATAGAAACTATTTTGATGAGTTGCACCTTGGCCTGGTATGGCAACTGCTCTGCTTTTGACTGACTAAACCTGCAGAGAGTGGTAAATACAGCCCAGTCCATCACAGGCTCATCACTTACTTCCATCCAATCCATCTTCACGGTGCGTTGCTTCAGGAAAGTTGGTAGAATCATCAAGGATGCCTGCCACCCTGGCCATTCCCTTTTCTGTCTTCTACCTTCTAGGAGAAAATATAGGAGCTTGAAAGCCTGGACATCCAGACTCAGGATCAGCTTCTTCTCCACTGCTATCAGACTCCTGAACCACTCACCTCTTTCATATCCCCTTCCCGGTAGTGCTGCCTTGTTCTCGTACTCTTAACTCTACCTCTTTACTGTCATTCTGTAATTGTCACGTCAGCATTTCTTTTTGCACTACAATTTTTGCACCATTCTGCTGTTTTGCACTCGTTGTTGTATTTATTGCTGTATTTAGGCAACATCCCCAAACCTCCATCTGCTCTCACAATCAATCTTTTTTTTCAGATCCCACTCCCTAATACTCCCAAACTCCCCCCGAGAGCTCTACTCTTCACATATGGTGGGAAGCTGCAGGTGAAAGGCCTTTGTGCAAGGTGTGGTGGTGAAGCCTATTCTATCACACCTTTGGCTTAAGGCTTGATAAAATTGGAATGGATCCTCAAAATGCCACTTCTGATCCATTTTCATGAAAGTTCATTTATTTTTGAGCAATAGTGGCCTAAGAACCAGGAGGACCTGCTTACCTCTCTTTGAATAGCCCAAGGACAATTACATTCACCTCACAGATCAGAGAAGGTCTCATCCAAAAGATGGCACCTCAGCTACCATTAACTATGGCCCAATGATAAGATTTTGCCAAGTCAGAAACTTCAAGGATTTTAGTGCATAATCTAGACTGACACCAATGTAGTGTTGAAGACATGCTGCACTATTGGAGTGCTGTCTTTCGTACAAGGCTGACTGCTTTTCCAGTGACTGTAATGAGATCCCAGTTATGTATCTGAATTGAGGGTTAGTTGTGAATTTGCAGCGTTCAACAGTTATCTTTACCTCTCCTACACAACCACGCAAACTTATCCCATATCCTTGCTTCAAATCATTTGATAGAAGGTCATTAACTCAAAATAACAGCATTGTTATTCTCTTACAGATGCTGCTGGGTCTGTTGAATACTTTCAGCATTTTGTTTTGATGTCCCTACCCTTTGATCTTACAATTAAATTCTACTTGGGTTTTTTTTAAACAAATTAGAATGATGAGAGTCTATCTGCTTCTGTTGCCCTTTCGTAGAGATTGCAAGTGCTGATTTCCATCAATGTCAATAACATTGGTCAATTGTATAGGACAGCTAATTGATTGGCTTAAGAAATCTATAGGTCTTAAAAAAAATAAGGGTATTAACACTGTTACTCCTCTCATTATAATAAATGTTCTTAAATTTAAAGTTCAAAGCAGATAGATGTGTAGAATATTTTACGGCAATTTATTCCATATACCTTTGTTTAAAAGAAAATATAGACTTTACCCATTTAGAGTATTTCAGATTTGATCTATAATTTGTCCATTAAATTATCCACTGCCTTCTTAGCAGTGCACTTTCACATAGTTTCAGATTTATCTATAACTTTTTCTCTTATTTATCCATCCTCAGCATGCAGATGCTAACATCTGGCAAGACACGGGGAAGTCAGTAGTTCTTGACATTTTTAAAATATAAATATTTTGCTTGAGAAACAACTAAGTCCATTAACAGTAAATGACATGTTGTGCTGTTTTCTTGTGTTTTAGGTTTGTTACTAGACAAATAATCTCGAGAAAAATGCTAATTCAACCAGGGTATTTTTAGAACTTAAAATTCTGAAAATAATAAGCTGACAAAAGTAACAGTGACATTGTGGTTCTGCTGCAAATATGTAACTAATTGCTATTATCCACTTTAAGCGTGTACGTGACTCACATGACACACCAATGTAAATGTCACATGTTTTGTTAATTATTAACAGAGCTATTGTCCAGCCACAATGTTAGAATGCAGATTTATACATAAATAACTAACCCTATATATGTTGAGGTTTTACCCCTGAGGCAGTTATTTAAATTTGAAATAAAACAAAGAAATTCATGGACTAAACCAAAGTATAATAACTGTGGAAAATAGGGTTAGCTTCTACCTTACCAGTACCAGTGAGTTATTAAGCAACCAAAGCTTGTTCACATTAATGAAATGTAGGATTATTTACATCCTGCAATGTTAATCTTAGTTTTCATTAATTCACTACCACTCATGTATCAAATCTTGTATAGAGTTCCTTTACGAGGGAATTTCCAGTTTTGATTGTTACCATGAAAGGGCGATTTATATAATCACAATTTGCAGCCACTCTTGAAGATAATTTCAAACACATCAATAGAGCCATTCAAAGATTTAACTAAACACACAATGCTTTCCTAATTTCACTTAACTAATTGACCCAGTAGTTCTATGGGACAATGCTACATTTACTGTACACAAAGCAAAAGTTCGAAGCTTATCCTGTTCTGCAAGGCTATGAGTGAGAGCACCCTATCATTGGCAAGGATAAGATCACATATTTGATATCAAATGCAAGATGATTTAATTCCCCAAAATAATGGCATGGCCAAAACCACCTCACTGACTTTGGGAGGACATTGTCATAAAATTACAAAGAGCATGTAATTGGAGGTTTTATTACTGTTTTGCCAGATTCTTCCCATCATGTGGAACAAATAATGAGACTGCTTCAAAGCAAAACATCTGATATTCACAAATACGTATTTATATAATCTTACATTCCATAACAGATGCCAGATTAAGGGAACATTGGTGTTTAATAAACCTGTCTCAAGATTGGCTTACCTCATATATATACTTCAGGATACACAGAAAACACAAAAATGGCTTCTAAGCTATGCAGGCTGCCAGAAGTTCAGTGTTAAAATTACTGTGATAAAGTAAAATGGGACTGCTTACATTAACCACATCAACAGAATTAGGGATTTGCTTTTTCAACAAGGATCTTGAAAAATTAATAGTTGGCAATAAAAGTATAGCTGTGAAGTCTTACACTGACTGGACCAAAATGCTCCTAAAAGAAAATGATCCTTCGCACAGGTAAGATGTACCATTTCAGTTGCTCTTATATTAATGTTTATTTCAGTTGGATTCTAGCAAAATTACTGGTCGTAAACTAGCTCCTGTCATTTACACTACTTGAACCTGGTAGGAGGATCACAGACTCAAAGAAAACTGAGTCTACAATTATGCCACTAGAGAAGAGTCATTGACTGACAGTGTTAATGTTACGAGCTCGGTCAGAGCCACCTGCAATCCAAGCTAAATGAACACCAATATAAAAGCGGCTTCTATTTAATCCTGAAAACTAGTCCCCAGATGTGAAAACAGTTATTGTCCTCTTCTGGCCATTAACATTTCTCTGATGTTGTCTTCTGCATCTTTCACACTACGTTCCAAATAGGACTTCCTTTGCTGTCAAAAGAAAAAAAATACAATATATATGCAATTAGTCTGTACTCAAAATTATTCAGATTTAGTTTTTTTATTCATAACTCTAGAGACCAAAATAATCGCCGAATATAACAAACTAAATCACAGAAAAAGATTTCTTTTAGTCTTTCTCCTGTGTGCACAGAGCAAAAACAAAAGCCAATTAGCATACCACACCAATTCGGGCATTTCTCAGACTGCTGAACCAGTTTTATAACCACTAGATATATAACATCTAATTTATCATAAGGGTTTTCTTTGAAATATATGATAGTGATAATGAGTGAACATGAATTTTGTTCATGCGATTAATCCAAGAGTGAGTAAATGGACATTTCTGACTGAATAACCTAACTGCTATGTACCTTCCTGATCATTGTTAATATTCAAGTTCCATAATAGAACAGCACAAAACATGTTTTCAGTTTTCCTCTAATTTTCCAGAAATGACAGCCAGATATCAATATTCTTGTGTAAGGTTATATTTTTCTATATAAATGTATACCTACTGTTTTATCTTGTTAATTCATGTAATATTTCCCAAGCTATCTAAACACCTTTTTTAAAAATCAGTTTTCATCATCTCATTTATGATGTTATGCTGCACACCCAAATCCTGTTTTGTTCGCTTAATTCCCAGTGCTGGAAAGTTCCTCATCCAAAATTCCAGAAATAGATTTATTATTAAACCCTACCTAAATTTAAGGATGAATTTCAAAAATATTAGTAAGCAGGCAGATTCATTTCATGGGGGTAAATAACAGCTTAGTACACATAATACTAATACTTTCTAAAAACATTCTATACCCACTAACAATGGTGTTGTCAAGCAGTAGTTATTGTCCTTCCTCAGGTGTCAGCCATTATTATTCAACATAGATCAGGGTGTGGGTGGGACAGTTTGTGTTAAAGGTCCTGAGGGATCAGCTAGTTTGCTCCCTCACTCCCAGGCTGGGAACCTCTGGATTCAATCCAGATCACTACTTTTCCCCAATCTCTGATCAGAATATACATGGGGCAATCACTCTGCGCATTCCCCAAGGCTCTGCTGCAACAGTCATTCCAGTGTCTCTTCTTCCCTCCCTCTTTTCCAGAACTGAGAGAAGCAATGTGTGGGGGGACAAGCATTCTACATCGATCATCTAGACCAAAATATTGTGGTAGAGATCTGCCCAATCCACAATTTGTTCAAAATCTCAATTTAGTTACAGTATTTTATCATTATTCAGAATGCAAAACTATCTGCACATTGTTTAGAATTATTCTGACATTTCACAGATCTGAAAATCTTCACAGTTACTGGAAAAGACACATAGTGGCTCCATATGCCAAAAAAAAAGATAAAGTTAGTAAAGCATAACCTTGCAGCTTCTACAATTTCTTTTGGAAAACTATAAATTTCTTCCAGTTCCCCAACAATTTTCAGAAAGCTTGACAACCCAAGGCAGAGTACACATGACCATCATTTGAACTTTTAGTTAAGATCTGAGTCAGCTACTCCAAGAAATTTCTAAGCTTCTTGGGCAACTGAGATCAAACTCAGTGGAGGTGTAAATGAACTCCAGGCTATTCATTATCTGATTCTTCAACAGAAGCACCATTACAAAAGTTTGTTATGTATAAGATTATATTGCAGACAGTGCCAGTAGCTCCATGTAAAATGGCCATTATTAGACTAGGTAGAATCTTGAACATTTAATTCTGATCCAATTAAAGATAAAATAATAAAGCACTCATTTTCTTTTTGATCATTGTTTGAAAAAAAAATTAAGCAGCACTCATGCACTGATAATCTATTCACTAATCACCATTTTGCATTTCAACAGGACTACTTGGCTCCAGACCGCATCACAGCCTTGGTTCAAGAACTGACCAAGGAGCTGAATTTCACAAGTGAGGTGAGTGACTGTTTTTGGCACCAAGGTAGCATTTTACCGAATGCTGCATTATGAAGCTCCAGTAAAACTGAAATTAAGGGGGCATGAAGGGGAAAAGATTCCAATGGTCAGAATCAGAATCAGAATCAGGTTTATTATCACTGACATATGTCGTGAAATCTGTTGTTTTGCGGCAGCAGTACAGTGCAAGACATAAAAATTACTGTAAGTCACAAAAATAACTAAATAGTGCAAAAGAGGAATAACGAGGTAGTGTTCATGGGTTCACTGACCATTCAGAAATCTGATGGCAGAGGGGAAGAAGCTGTTCCTGAAACGTTGAGTGTGGGTCTTCAGGCTCTGCACCTCCTCCCCAATGGTTTTAGTCATACCTCACACAATTGTGGTCATTGGATGTCAACCAACCTAGCCATGGAAAAATCACTGTGGAAGTTCCTCAGGGCTGTGTTCTGCGCCCAATCACCTTCAGCTGCTTCATCAATCCCCCTCCTTCCATAATATGGTCAGAAGCAGAGATGTTCACTGATGTGACTGTGTAGGTGCAGAACAGATTTACCAGAATGGTGCCGGGATGAGGGATTTTAACTACAAGGTTAGGTTGGAGAAACTGTGGTTGTTCTCTTTGGGGCAAAATAAGTTTCGACAGAAGATTTGACAGAAGGGTACAAGATTATGATAGATTGAGATAAGGGAGACAAAGAAAAGCTGTTCCCATTAGCTGATTTCAGAAGAGAGCCAAGATGGATTGACCAGTTGGCACTTTCGGCTGAACAAGTTTGCAAATGTTTCAAGCTGGTCTTCAGCCTTTACTTAAGCACATGTCAATTGCATTAGATTTAAAACATTTTCTTACACATTGTAACGTTTCTGTTGTTAGAAGTGAATCATTTGACTATCATGGGGAACACTGTGTAAGAGGCAAATTACTTCTTATGCAAATGAAGGGCAGAATGAAAAGAGGGCCATTCTTGATTAGGCTCCTCCCAACAGCTTAAGTCTGGCTCATGCCCTGCCCAATGTTTTTAACCTCAATAAAATATAGGTACAAATAAAATACCCATATTTGAAATTCTCCCCTAACTACTAATGAAATGCAAGCAAAAAACTAGGACTTGAAGAAGGCATTACAATCTCTGACCAACTGCATTTCACAGATGACATCATCACTACAGGAATGGAACCAGGGCACTTGAATATCTAACATTTTTTCCTGAAGCTGACATATTAATTGATTTCTATGTATGTTATCCATTTCCTGAAATAAATATGTCTCCCATTGGCATGCAAGATAAATATGCACCATCAAAGTAAAAACTGGATTGGAAGAAGATAGCCTTCATGTGGCCCTCTCTATAAAAATAAGAAATCATGACTAATCTCACCAACAGGGCATCTAAATATTGATCAACAATCTGCCAGTCCTGAGAACAATGACAACAAAAGCTCTTAAAGAACAGCAATGACGAGATGTCCACACCATGGCCTGCAGCAACTCTGGGAATGTCCTTCTGCAGGAACTCTGAAATCCTAGCATACATAAGATCCAAGGCATCATGCATGCGAGACTAGGCCCTTCCTCTGCATATGCACAATTTTAGGTTGGAATCTTATGACTTTCCAAGCCCAAAAGGTTTGGGCTCCCCATATATACCCATCTTCACAGATTTTAATCTGACTCTTAGTAGATATTCAAACAATTCCTTGTAACCAAACGTATCTCAACAATTACTGTATAATATTTGTCTTGTAGGGGAAGCAACAAATGCAGGTACCATGCAGAACATTTTCCAGAGAAGCTGTAACAAATCATTGAAGCTGAGTTCTCTCCCAGCCAAGTGTCCAATGAGGATGAGATGAGCCGGTTTGGAAGACAATATCTTCACTTACATTTGAAGGATGAGAAAATTGCTGCAGACTTCAACAGAGCCAAAAGCTGCCTTACCCTTCTTCTTGGAGGCAATGTTGATGGTGGCCAGGCTTAACTATCACTCAGAAAATCCAAGGGCTCTTAAGGGATATTCAATGACAAATATTCTAGTGGTGTAGCACTCTAGTGGTGAACTTTAACACTCCTCTTCCAAGTTTGTGTCAAGCCATATTCTGCCACTTCAGCAAACGATATTGCGGGAGGAATAAACTGAACAACGGACCCCTGCTAATCATCAACAATGCCCCTTGACATCTAGTTAATATCAAGAAATGACTGACAACATCCAATTATGGTTTTTGCACCTTGGTGCCTGCACCATGTGCGCTCTTTCATTAGTACCACCCATGGACCATGGTGCTATTGCTATTTCCAGGCTTATTACCTGCAACATTTAATAAGCCATGTCACTTCTGTCAAACTATAATGACAAACCCACCATTTTTGACATTTGCAAGAGATTCAATGTCAATTTAGCCATTAGCTACAATAGTGCCTCTTGGGTTATCATAAGCCTTGCAATAATGACTGGTATATAGACTAAATTAAGGCAAGTCTGCACAATTGCCATGAGTCCGAAGACATTGTCAAGTTGACAAATGAGGCTGGGTTTAAATAAGTCAACCAGGATAACATGGAAGAGTTATTGGATGGTAAAGAACTTACAGAGTTGTCTGAATCTATCAGAGCTTGAGCAATAGGGATCAGAAAAGCAACAAGAAATCATCGCCAGAACACCACCACCACCAAAATAACTCACCGCAAAAGGTTTTCAAAATTGTTCACCACGTCAAGAAAGCAACAGTCATTTTCAAAGACAATGATGATCCCAATATGGAGTGCAGTAATGAATATGGTTGCATGATAGAAAATGTCCTTTTCTGCAAGGAGCTTTATCAGATGAAAAATACAGCTGTCCAGATTTTCCTCAACGTTTCCTTTAAATTTCATTCATAGCCACCCAGGAACAGTCACAGGAAAAATCCTCCCCATCATTGTCCCAAACTACAACAAGGTCAGATTCACCAACACCACTGTCATCCAAACAGCAGTGATAACTCTGCTTCTCACCTCCTCCACCACCACTTCAACTAGCAAAGCCTCCGGTATCACTTACATACAAAGATAAGATTTTGGAGCAGGAGTAGATGACTTGTCCCCTCAAACATGCTCTGCCATTCAATAAGATCTCAGCTGATCTGACTGCACCTCAACTACGCACTCTTGCCTACATGCAGTAACCTTTCACATCCCTTTGCTCATCAAGAATCTGTCTTAAAAATAATTTCTGTTTCCATCAGCCTTTGAGGAAGAGAGTTGCAGACTCTCAATCCTCAGAGAAAAAATGTTGCTTTATCCCCATCTTAAATGTGTGAATCCTTATTTTGAAACACTGACACCTAGTTTGAATTTCTCCCACAAGACACATCCACTTCATATTCACCCTGTGAAGACCCCTTAGGATCTTATATGTTTCACTTGGTGAGTACCCTGAAAGGGTACATTATCTATGTTTTAACTAATTTAAAGTTTGATGGTTAACAAAATTCCATTGTTTTTAAGTGTTTATATTTTTTGACTCTAATTCTCGAGTTCTGGTACGCAACCAGGCTTTTCACATTTAAATAAATGGGACTTTTTTGATTTACGACTTTTCACTCAAGAAAATGTTTTTGAGAAATGCAACATGTTTGTAAATTAAGGAGTATCTTTACATAATTCTCTGAAACATCCAAAAGATTCTGGATGTTTCAGAGAAGCAAGTTGATATATATACTGCTCAAGCAGAAGCAGAAAGTCAGAATTTCACTTGATTTCAGAGAAATAAAATTTATTTTGTTCCAATGAAATTAAAGTCACTCATAGAGAAAAGTTTTTAAATTACAAACCTGTTTTTTGTGCCTTTTAATATTCTCATGTGCTCTAACTCCATCTACAAGTTTGCAGATGACACTACTGTAGTGGGTTGTATCTGAAATAACAATGAGTTGGAGTACAGGAAAGAGATAGAGAGCCTAGTGACATGGTGTCATGACAGCAACCTTTCCTTCAATGTCAGCAAAACAAAAGAGCTGGTCATTGACTTCAGGAAGGGGGGCGGTGCACATGCTCCTGACTACGTCAACGGTTCTGAGGTCGAGAGGGTTGAGAGCTTCAAATTCCTTGGACTGAACATCCCCGATAGCCTGTCATGGTCCAACCATGTAGAGGCCACAGCAAAGAAAGCTCACCAGCGTCTCTACTTCCACAGGAGACTTAAGAAATTTGGCATGTCCCCTTTGACACTCACCAACTTTTATCAATGCACCATAGAAAGCATTCTATCTGGTTGCATCATGGCTTGGTATGGCAACTGCTCTGCTCAGGACTGGAAGAAACTGCAGAGAGTTGTGGACACAGCTCAGCACATCACAGAAACCAGCCTCCCCTCCACGGACTCTGTCTATACTTCCCACTGCCTTGGTAAAGTAGCCAGCATAATCAAAGACCCCCCCCCCCCCCCCCCCCCCCCCACCATCAGGCAGAAGATACAAAAGCCTGAAAGTATGTATCACCAGGCTCTATCTCACTGTTATAAGACTACTGACTGTACGGTTCCCTAGTACGATAAGATGGACTCTTGACCTCACAATCTACTTTGTTATGACTTTGCACCTTATCGTCTACCTGCACTGCACTTTCTCTATAGCTGTGACACTTTACTCTGCATTCTGTATTGTTTAACCTTGTACTACCTCAATGCAATGTGTAATGACATGAAACAAGACATGATTTTCCACTGTACCTCGGTACAAGTGACAGTAATAAACCAATTCCAATTCATGTGGTAGGATAACTTGTTTAGCAGATCAAGTTTCTACAATTGCACTGATCTTTGTTCTTTGATCTTTATTAGAATCATGTAGTTGACCTTTGCCCAAGGGTAAATACTGCAGTCAACTAGAAATTAGCCAACACAATCAATGCCAACATAATGTAGAGCTTCTCCACCTCCACACTTCTAATTCCCACCCAATTCTTCAGTGTTGCAATTTAAGTGACTAGTGATAAAGTCAGGCACTAACGTCTCAGCCAAATCTACAATCTTTGGAATTTATTTCACACAAAAGCCTCTGAACATCCAGTTCTCATGCAGTTGCATCATGATAAGTCACTATAAGACAGGTTAAAACAGAACTACTCATGGATAAGTAAGAAAGTGGAATTCATTTTTTGCAATCTAATGATTTTCAAAATTTACAAGACCGTACAACCTACCTTTGCTCACCTGGTAAAATGACTCTGTAGTTGTAACAACTACTTTTTATTTGCAACCAGATGCTTGTGTGATTAAATGCAATTATAAGCGTATTGTCATTCCATACATCCAGAAAGGATTTATGAGCATACATTTTTAATAAGTAACTCGGATTTTAGCCAGTGCATTCTGCTACCAATTTAGTTCTTCATAAGTTGCATGTATGTCAAAGTCAGACTTCAATCTTGCACTGCTGCATCCAATGCTGTATCAAATGTAAGTAATGCAAGCCAACCCTCACTTTAGTCTAAGATCTGTAGTACAAAGCACTAAGAGAAAAAAGGCTGCTAAGCCATGTCATCCTTAAATTAGCATATTTAGTTTCTTCTTTTCCAGAGCCAACTCACAGCTTGCACACAAAAAAATTCATCCACAAATGTTGGTTAAAATCCTTAATGCTTACTCATATTGAATGACTTAGAAATTAGAATTAAAATGTAAGAACTCAAAGTATTTCCATAAGAGCCAAGGTAACCAGACAGAACTGGGATGACTAGAAAAATTATGCTTGGGACGGGGAAGTGCAGCAGCCACTTTTCCACCTCCTAAATGGGTGGTTTCTGGATATAGGCCAACATGGGTGATACTTTGTGCATCCCAGATTCCAAAAGCAAAAGTTGCATCTTTAAATCTGTTGATTACACTGCCACCTTTGGAATGAAGTGAATATTTTCCCAGGAGTTTAAGATAAAATAAATAATTTTGAAAATAATTTTAACATAATTTTAAAAAAGCCTTGTTATGCTGTCCTTCCCATTTTATCTAACATGATTCTATTCTACAATTAGCTTAGCACCCAATGCCTTAGAACTGGGGGAAATGCAGTATTTCTGCATGACATTTATATTTATAGTTGTAAAAGCCAGCAAGTTTGGGGTTCTTGCAAAATGTGCAAGTCCTGAAATTGCTGGTTAAGCTCCCGTAGCAATTTCCTGCTTGCAGTCCATTCTGAACTCTGCATGCAATCCAGGTGTGGAGCATAAACTTGCTGAATTTGCCAATACTTCCATAAAGAACCTGCATATTTAACCCATGCCGGGTTAAACCTAGTGCAGGATCCACAAGTTCATTCATTTGACTGGAGAGACTGCTTCAAGAAAGAAAGGTATGAATAAATTACATATTTAATGAGTTTGGTTTGCTTTAAGTGTTTAATTATTTCTAAGTGTTTGTGTTTTTTTAAGTGATTCACTTTTTTAAAATTAGTTGTTTAATGGATTTCTAAATACAGTGCAACCCTGGTACAACACACATCACGGTTACAATTTTGTATATTATCAGGGATATTATCATGTTCCCCAAGATAGATACATTGTTGGGTTCTCTTGCTTTATTAACTTGATTAAATTGTATTAGATTTGCAAAGAGAAAATAATGGATTAAAAAAAACTGGATGGCACAAGGGATCCGATACAGGCAAATGTAGAGTTATGAGAATCTACGTCTGTGGGACCCATAATCAAGGGAATCAATGTCAGTTTCTTACCCACATAGAGTCGATGTGTGAAACTATACTCTGAGAGTCAGTGTGCATGGGACCCATTTTCCAGGGAGTGCTAGTGTGTGTTTTTACTTCAGGGTCACATAGAGTAATAATGTCCCCAGCAAAGTGTAACAGATCTTTGTTTGTCCAAGTCCCTCTAACTTTGGCATTACTGAGGAAGGAGTAAAAGATGCAGCGCTGGAGATCTGTTCTACAAATTACAGCTGTGAAACACAGCAACAGAGATTGGGTGAGGAGGTGTGTGTATGTGTACTATACTACAATTCTTTTAGACATTCCATGGGTGAGCCTGGTCATATACTCAATGTCCTTCCACCACACAGTCCTCACCATTTTTAACCTGGAGTTGACCTACAGCAAATTCAGCTGATTCATATCAGACAAACTAAGTCTGCTTCTCATATGTATCTCATTGGCAAATATGAACGGCAAATTGCACTTGGCAAATTTCAGATCAATAGGTTAACAGTACTCTTCGACATTTTCACGACGTGGATAGGTTCTATGCTATGATAGCATTGTTGGTGGGAAAATGTATCATCAACTTCAATCATTCAGAGAAATGTTTTGTTCATTACATTATGGAGGAAGTAAGAACAGGGTGAGT